>NC_034593.1:5546746-5568497 GCF_900095145.1 Mus pahari | reverse complement strand
CCACTGCTGTGATGACCACCCCCCCAGCACTGGAATCTGTGCTTAGCCACTGCTGTGATGACCCCCCCCCCAGCACTGGAATCTGTGCTTACCCACTGCTGTGATGATCCCCCCAGCACTGCAATCTGTGCTTACCCACGGCTGTGATGACCCCCCCAGCACTGGAATCTGTGCTTATCCGCTACTGTGATGACCCCCCCCCAGCACTGGAATCTGTGCCTAGTATTGTTTTTTCGTTTTCATTTTTATTTCTGTATTTTTCCAAGACAGGGTTTCTCTGTTTAGCCCTGGCTGTCCTGGATCTCCCTTGTACACCAGGCTGGCCTCGAACTTACAGAAATCCTTCTGCCTCTGTCCTCTGCCTCCAGTGCCAAGATTGAAGGTGTGGGCTACCATTGCCTGCTCAGTATTTTCTGTTCTGATGATCTCCAGCACTGAAATGAATCCACACTGTCACCTTTTATGATAAGCCATTGAAATGGGTTCCTACTATAATCCAATAACTCCACAGATACTAAAATGGGGTCAAATTATTATCTACTGTCTTTTTCCATCTTCAAACATTTCCAGTTGCTCAAAAGTATCTTTTAATAACTTTTTTCAAAATAATCACAGAAAATATCAGTGCTTAAACTTTTATCATTTGAATTTTTGTTTTTTTCAGAGCTGATTGTCAAACTGATTAAAATATGCTTTTATTTATGTAAAATTGCTAATTTGCTTTCATCATTGCTTATTTGAATGACTGTTTTAAAGCAAAAAGCTTCATTAAGATAATGAATAAGCAATAAAGATGTTCATTTTTAACCAGTAGTTTTATATCTATACTTTTAACGGCTGGTATTTAATGTTCTTTTTGTGTGAACATAAGTTTAAAATCTTACTTAAATCAACAGATTTTATATAAACAAGATGATAATTCATTGACTTGTTTCTTGGTATAATTATTAGCTTATTTTTATCTTACACTTACTGATTGTAAATCACAATTTTGGAACTTTTTCTAGAAAAAATGATTACTATGTAGTATTGCCAAGAGTTATCTTTGTTTAAGTGTAAACATTTAATTTAATTTTTAGAAAATATATTTCTTTATTCTTAAGGGCATACCTCTGTAAGGGTCCAGATGTAGCCACAGCTCTTATGATTAAAATTACCAGCAAGCCCCCAGAGAGACAGGTGTCAGGGCTATGAGACTGTATTCACACCCTCTGTAAATGACACTGCCTCTTTAATTGTTGAATGTCTCAGGATGGCATCATATCGTTCTGTGACACACAGGGTCCTTCAGAAGCCAGCCTCTCTGCTAGGGCTTTCTGGTTCCTCTCCTGACAGTGTCTCCTGTAACAACAGGTCCCCCTCCCCGTGCACCTGCCCCTCTGCCCCTTGGTGCCTCGTTCTTGTCTTCCAGCTGTTCTGTCCACTAAAGTGCTGTTGCTAAATTTGTAAATAAAATTGCAGAAGGCATCCAGGCATGGTGCCACATATGTATAATCTCAGGGCTTGGGAGGTAGAGGGAGGGGGTTCAGGAGCTCAGCACACCTGTGTATATGTGTACACATATGCACACACATACACACACATGACAGGGTTATATATGAATTTCCCATAAACAGTGATTATAATCTCTGACTTGGCGGAATGGTTATCTTTAAAGACCTTGGCTTTTCTCCCGCCACTCCTATGAAAACGAAATGTGAACTGCATGGACTATCATGTAAGCTCTGTGTCCATCAACCCCAGGTCTTTCCATTTCAGGTAAGTTACATGATGTCCCGAGCTTACACCATTAGTTATGTGAAACCAGACCACGGAGGGAGAGCAGATTCAGGTCGGAGTGCTTCTTCTTCTTTCTCATTGCTTAGTGACTACAGTGGAGAACCGTGTTCTGCCAGCCACAACTCCCACCACGTCTCCTAAGAACCCACTGACAAGCCGTGTCAGACAACAACTGAGATCCTCGGAAGCAAAGCAGAAAATACTCTTTAGAAAGATGGGTGGGGAAATGGATGGTCACAGCCAGCTACTGGATGGAACACAGGGTCCCCAATGCAGGAACTAGAGAAAGTACCCAAGTACCTGAAGGGGGCTGCAACCCTGTAGGTGGAACAACAACAGGAACTAACTAGTACCCCCTGGGTTTGTGTTTCTAGCTGCATTTGTAGCAGAAGATGACCTAATCGGCCATCAGTGGGAATAGAGGCTCCTTGGTCTTCCAAACTCCATATGACCTAGCACAAGGCAAGGCCTGGGCCAAGTAGTGGGAGTGGGTGGGTAGGGGAACAGAGGTGGGGGGAGGGGTATGGGAATCTTTCGGGATAGCATTTGAAATGTAAATAAAGAAAATAATAATAAAAAAAAAAAAAGAAAGAAAGATGGGTGGGGACTCCCTCTGGCCCTGCGTGACAGGCCCCAACTCTGTTGTTCACCAGAAGAAAACGTTTTTTGTCCTAGCTCCTTTGGGCTAATTGACCTGTGTCACATTTGAAAAGCCTAGCCTGCCATTATCAGCCCTGTGACTAACAGTTATTTGCGCAGTACTCCATGGTTATTGTTACTTTGATTTTCCTGGAAGCTTTTCAGGAAGCTTGTCAACCCACACTGATGCCCTGGCAGGAAGCACAGGAAGTAGATTTGGATAATCATGCCATCACTGACTAATGACCTCCACTGGGGATTTTACACCTCAGTAAATTACTACCTAATTACAACCAGCAAAAATATATAGTGTGTTCATGCTATGCAAGAAAGGACTAAATCACTACAGGACAAAGATGCAAACAGGGTACTTCTACCCACCAGTAACTTACAGTTGGTGAAACAAATTAGTCATGTGCAAGGGAAGCCCTGGAAGCTACAGCACAAAACTGGACGAGCTTCCATTGGTTAGCCGTGTGCCCAGTAGTGCTAGGACTCAGAACGCCCCAAACTTAGTGACTTAAGACTTATGTGTCCCCCCTTCATTCTCATGCAGGCTAGCTATAGGTCAGCTGATCTAGGCTGGACCTGGCAGGTCTATAGGAGGCTGGGTTCAGGTTTCTGTCATATGAGTGGCATGTGCCTAGGATCAGCAGGCAAGTCAGTGTGTGTTCTCCTCATAATGGTACAGAAATGCCGGACAGACAGACAGACCTGCTGAGTTCTCCACGACCTGAACTGAACACAGAACAGCTGCTGCCTGATGGCGTATACCTAGGTTCATGATTAGACCAATTTACACTGTCAAGGGCAATGGCCACATGGTGAGGATGATCCTCAGATGCCGAAATTCCAGCTGACACAGAGTGTGACACTAGTGATGTCGCCAAACCTCCAAGTATTGGGAGGTGTAATATAGACATTCATTCATTCTGATGGGAGAATCTGTTAGCTTGTGGGGAACATGGTATTTGAGATAACCTTGAATGATCAAAATAAAACAAGCTGAGGTTTTGTTTCCATTGGAGCAAACGATACTTTCATGAAGTAATGGATGATCCCATTAGGGTTTGAGTGACTGAGGACCTCAAACTAGGGATCTTTGGACGATGGAAGCAAAGGCCAGGAAGGACCGTGCTAGCAGTTTGAGAGTTTGTCGAATACCTTGACACTATAAGAGAAAATGTACATACACACTCTTGAACATTTATTTATAGACAAAACGCCACTGGTAAATGAGAGGAAACTGTTTGCGAACACCTTTGAATGCTACACTCAGGGGGTTAGACTTCCTTTCTTTGGTAATATAGAGTCACCAGAGACTTCTGTCTTAGAAAGGATGAAAGTGGAGTCTAAGCACTGTCTCAGAAGGTAAGACATAGGAGGCAAAGTGGCACCTGGCAACCATTAGCCATTGCAGTAGAAAGGCCTCACTGAAAAAGGACCACAGGAGGCAGGGGAAAGATGGGAAAGACAGTTCACGTTAGCAAAGAGTAAAGGGAGAGCCCAGGGAAACTGAGTCCGTACGTTGTCAGGTCCCTGTTTTCAGTTATAGTTGATAAAGTTGAGTTATAGCACAAGTGGGAAAGCCTAAACCTTACTCCAGCCTTGTGCAGTGTGAGCATTCTGTTCACTTCGCCCTGCTCAGGAACACTCTGACAAGTGTGACCCTGTTCCCTGTGCCCTTGGTGCCTAGGAGAATCTTTCACGCTAGACATAAATGTGTAGAGAAATCTTGTGAGGCTTGCACTTGTGTGTGCGTCCCTCCTGTGTTATAAAGCAGCCTTGCAGAGCCGAGTGAGTTCTCGAAACAACTGCAGAATGGTACATAGAATGTCATTGAGCTCTACACATTAGCACAGGCTTCCCTGCTAAGAACAATCTCCATGAGCTAATGTGTCGGAAAGGCTTTAAATACCGGCACTATTTTAAGAGTCCAGTGTGTCCTTGCAGTTCAGAAACTGAGTACTTTGTGTGATAACATTCAAGCAGTATATTCATTGGCCTTTCTTAGTTTTCACTAAGGCAGATAAACCAAATGAGCAGATGCCGCTGATGATGCATAGCTAGTAACAGATCTTGCCAGTTGTCACTTAGGGACAGTTCTGTCGTCATACATCTTCCATGTGGAATCTAAAATTAAGCCACTCTGGTACATCAAGGCTGATAAACACAGCGTGAACAGATTCTTGAGTTGTTATTTCAGACTCTGGGAATATTTTGTATTCTAAGGATAGAAAATAGAGACCAGTGCCGCAAATCTGGCTGTTTAGCTTGAAATCTCTAGCCTCTGAATAAATGAGCAAATGACTCAAATCACTTTAGAAGGTGTCTTTGGGGCACATGCTTGACATGTATGCAGACACTCCGCTCATTGGTCTGTATCTGACCCTGAGACCATAGGTTGCTGGGCACTATGCCCGTAAGTTTTAGGAAAGAAGGGGGTCTTCCTGGATGTTGCCTGCACTATGTGCAGCTCAAGCAAGATGTCTTTTTGAGTGACTAAGATTCCTTTCCTGGGGCATCCATTTCTTTGCATGGTTCCTGCTGCCTCGAGCCCTCATAATGAGAGAAAGGTGCATTTGAGCACAGGCATGAGAGAGAGAGAGAGAGAGAGAGAGAGAGAGAGAGAGAGAGAGAGAGATCTGCTCTTTCTGGTTGGTATTGGAGAGAATCCCAAAAGGATCTTGACAGGAGAGCACCAGGACCTGTGAGTTAAAGCCCTTCAGTACGTATAGGTGGCATGAAAGGGCCTAATGCTCCTCACCACAGCATCAATAGTGAAGCATGGAAGTGGACCTCACGGAGAGCCCCTTCCAAGTTTGGTCAGGGTCACTTAGAGTAGCTCCAGTCAGAAAGTCTGGGGAGCTTTTGAAACATCAGTGCTGCAGCTCAACACCACAGACTCATACTTAACAGGTCTCACCTGATAGGGGTCTTGCCGTACAGATGATAAGCTTTGAAGAGTGATAAAGACTCAACAACCTTACAGGCCAGACACTGGATGGTAGATCTGGGAGCACGTAGTCCCACTCCTTCTGTGGGCCTCACTCCCCTGTTATTTATTCCATGTCATCAAAGCAGAAATGGCAAAGTACAGTCCGGGGGGGTCGGAGCATTCACTCTGATTCTAACTGCAAGTTAGCCTGTGTGTGCAGTCGTGGCTGGGAATGCTGCCTCCACGCTTCTCAGGGTGCCTGGGATGAGGTCTCCAGAGGCTCCCATCACAAGTCAGTCTTGAGTGAGAAAAAGAATAGGATGCTTACTTTCAGGAACTGTGGAAACATCCACCCCAGATGCTCTAGCTGGGAGCAAAGGAGAGAACAGTGTGCTACTCACCTTGTGTAGGCTTAAGACATAAGTAGCGATCCCAGAGTGTGTGAGTTGACTCAGTCGGAAGGTACTTGCTGCTCAGCCTGGTGACCTGAGTTTGATTCCCAGAACCCACATGGTCAGAGGAGGGAGAACAGGTTCCTGCAGTCTGCACTGAGCTCCGTGCGCATGGCTTCTCTATAAAAATGAGCGACCCTAGCTGTGTCTGCCGTTTCTGCCCAGCGGGGAGGCACAGGGGTTGGACGATCTCTTGGCAACCTTACCTCATCTCTGTGTGGCAGCCTCAGTGCCCGAGTGCAGAGTACAGTTGCTTCACTTAGATCTTAGTGAGTAATTTCATTTGATGAGTCAGAGTTTTGATTTTTACAGCCAAGAAATATCACCAATGTTCATCCATTATTCTTTTCATTTTAGAAATCACTGTTGTTTCTATGGGATCCGTTCAGCTGATGAATATTAAGTCTGACTTCTGTTGGAGGCAACTGGCAGAATAGAAAGGCAATTATAATAGTTTTTTGTTGTTGTTGAGCAAAATATTTATACTGAGATCCCAGAGTCCAGGCACGCTCCCCCTTCTCCGCCACGTCCCGCTATAACCTAAAGGGGGCCAGTGCATTCACAAGAGAATCTGTCAGTCAAGCGGAATGGAGAACTTAAAGTTTTGGAGGAATGGGTTTTTTGAAGAAAAATCCAGATGTGAATATGTGAAGCTGGGAAAAGCTCAGTGGCCACACAGTAAGCTGGCTAGAGGGGTTCCTTAGGGCAGCTGTGAATCAGGTTTGTGCAGGGGTACCCCAAAGTCATAGCACTTATTAATGTTACCTGAGAGCCTTAGTCAGTGGGTTATTGAGCGTGAAAGAATTACAGCAAGATCAAACCACCACCACAGAAACCTCAGCTTGGTACCCCAGCACATCCTGCCTCCTGGATACACTCTCCATCTCTCTGTCTCTGTCTGTCTGTCTCCCCCCTCCTCCCTCTCTCCCTCCCTCTCCCCCCTCCCCCACAAACACACCGCCTATAAAAAATCCTATAAGAGAAATAAAGTTGTGGAGAGTGCAGAATTTGCATTGATTTGCCTGTTCATTACATAAACACTTGCTGGATCCCCATGTCAGCCATTGGTTTGGGCTCTAGAGATGGGACTGTTCTCGTCCACATAAATCTCTTGTCTTCTTGGCTGATACAGGTTTAAGGAAAGGACTTTCTTCTGGCACATTCAAATAATCAAACATTTATCTCTTCCGGCTGATCAAACGTTCTGCAGACATCAGTTCTTAAAGAGGGAACAAGATGGATATAGCTGTGGCTGCTCTCGAACACTGGTCCCACCCTCCGAGGATGTGGTCCCATGCTCTGACAGTGTCCCACACTCCAGCAGCTGGCATTATTTACACGGGGGAACGTCACAGCAATGTTAGGAGGCCCTCTTTTTAACCTGTGTTCTTAATTGAGTCTTAAGAGAATCTCACACATTGTGTTATGCTCATATTTACCCATAACCCCTCCCAGATCAATCCCCACCTCCCAGACTCACTCTGCTGCTGGTGTTCTTTTAAAAGACTGACTCATTGATTCCAATCTGTGCTGCCTTTGAGTGGAAGCAGGCCTCATTAGTGTAACAAACGGTAGCTGGAGTTTGTCATGTGTCTTAGTCTGTGTTTTGCTGCCGTGAAGAGACGTGACCACAGCAATTCTTATAAAGGAAAGTGTTTCCTTGGGCCTGGCTTACAGTTTCAGAATGTTAGTCCATTTTCATCATGGCAGATGTAGGCAGGCTTAGTAGCCAAGAGTTTTACATCAGGATCCACAGACAGCAAGAGAGAAAGAGAGTCACCATTCCTGGCTTGGGCTTCCAAAACCTAAAGCCACTCCCCTAATGACACTCTTCCTCCAGCAAGGCCACACCTCCTAATCCTTCCAACTGATGCCGCGCCCTGATGACTAAGCTTTCAAGTATACGAGTCAATGGGGAACATTTTTATTCAGGCCACTACTTCATGCCTTTCATTAAAGTCCCAGAAGCAGACAACTATTGGGTGAGACCCAGGGCCGACACAGAGCACGTTCCTCTCAGCAGTACTAAAGGAGTGACCTCCTTGATGGCAGCCTCAGATTTAAGGAGGGTGGCTGGAGTACAGCCTCACTGAAGTAAGTCTTACACAACGCTGTGTAGACATGGCCCTTACCTAAAGTGCCGATGAAGACATAAGACCATGAAGACATGGGAATGGAACTTTAACGGGACTCCTCGAAGTGATGCCTGGCAGTTTGAAATCATCTTGCCCGTGGCTTAACTTCTGTATTATCTGTCATGTCTATGTCTGCCTCACAATGGCAGGCATGTGATCTAGTTCCCCAATTTCTACTTCACAGTTGAAGTACACATACACAGTTGACTTGTATTCTATGACTGATTGGAGTAACCGAGAATACAGATGATGGAGTCTTGGAGTGCTGTACTAAACACTTCTGTACTTTAAACCTGAAATGACCAGGTGAAATTCTGCCCCAATTACCATCTGTACAAGGGCAGAATGGATGGAAAGCTGTTTAACAGTGACACCGGTGAAACACTTAAGGGACCTAGGTGTACCAAACAAACTCAGCAGGAGTCAGCAGCTCAGAAAGCAAGTGTCTAATATTGTTACTAGGAATTGTTACCTGTCACAGTTCATTTCAACAAAGAACTGTCCCTTAACAGGTGGTGCTCAGACCTTTGGAGATCTGTAAACAAATGAACAAGGTCTCCCGTATGGAACTGTACACCAGAGTGACTCAAAATATATCAAATGCCTAATGTAAAAGATAAAACTATCCAGCTCTTAGAGCAAAAGGGGAATAAATTTAATGACCTTGGATTTACTTGTGGTCTCTTAAATATGGTCTAGAAGCTTAAGCAACAATGGGAAGACAACTGAAACTTTATTAAAGCTTAAACCTCAATGTAGGAAAGGACACTACCAAGAAAGTAAAGGTAGGTCATAGACACAAAGAGTATGTATAACATCCAGAATAGTTAAAACAGCCAATGCTCTAGGGCCTTGGCCTTTTAGTTTGTCCTACTAAGAAATGGTAGTAAGTCTGCTGTGTCTACTGTTGCTATATGGCTGGCCAGGACCGTCAGAGCCATCAGAATTGTCATCCCAGTCTCCCACGCCCTGCTTAGCTGTGGTCTCTGATGTCTTTCACTAGGAGGCTAGAACACGAACAGCTAGTGGTTTGAATCGAGATCAGAAATGTACTAGGAGCCACTACTAGGGGATGTTAGAGAGGGATAGCCTCTGCTGGGGACTGGACACCTGTCATAGTGCTGTCTGAACTCACGGGCATGGGAGGCATTCTTTCCTGATGCACACCTTGATCCAGTTTGCTAAGGGCAGGACACTGGTATCCAGCTTGCATATTCCAGTCTCTGGGAAGAAGGTGCTCTCTGCTCAAGGGTCACTCACATCATGTCTAACAGCCACACACTTACCTAACACTTGTTAACCTCCTTCCCTACCATTCTGGTGAAAGCATTGTCTTAGAGTCTTGTGCTGTTGTAACAAAATGCCACAAGCTGGTGGCTTAAACGGTAGACAGTCACACTCACAGTTCTGCAGGCTAAAGTCTAAGATCAAAGTGTTACTGGGCTTGGCTCTTGGTGGGATCCCTCTCTTGTTGGCTTGCAGAGGGTAGCTCTGCAGGGCAGAAGGCAGAGTCTGCATAGATTCTATCATATAGGGGGCTCTGCTCTAACCACCACCTCCATCTACTAGGGCGAACTCATGAGTCCTGGAGAGGTTAATATAATCACTCTATCAGAAACAGACCGTGGTGTCAAACTGCCTGGATGCAATTCCTTGCTCACTATTCCTCTCTGGGCTCAGTTTCCTCCTCTTTAAAAATGAGGCGAATACTACTGTTGGCCTCATGGGTTCGCAACACTGATCAAGTTCATGAGCAGTTGGTCTTCAAGGCTAGCTCTGCAATTGATATGTAGAAACTCGAGTTCAATGCTGACTCTTCAACTTACCTAAAGAAGCTTGAGTAGGTGAGTAAAGACAATTCTGATTGCCCTTTGGAGTGGCCTTTAAAGTGGTTTGGAATTAGAGTGAGAGTCTTTTTTTAATTTATTTTTTATTTTTTATTTTTTGGTTTTTCGAGACAGGGTTTCTCTGTTTAGCCCTGGCTGTCCTGGAACTCACTCTGTAGACCAGGCTGTCCTCGAACTCGGAAATCCGCCTGCCTCTGCCTCCCCAGTGCTGGGATTAAAGGCGTGTGCCACCACGCCCAGCAAGCATTATGTATGATTAGCAAGGAAACGATTCAGGTGAGGTTAAGAATGAAACCTTCAGCACAACTTTACCTGGACCTGGGTCAAAAACTTCTGGAATCTGACCAAGTGGTTTAGCTTTCTTACACATTTAAATGCAGTAAAACTTTGGGGGAAAAAGCAAAGTTATTACAACAAAGCTTTAGGCATGGCCACATCAGAATTCCTTTGTAAAGTGGATCTCGTTTCCCACACGAGTGTGTTCTCATTGAAAGAGAAGCAGCATTCAGGATAAGGGCCTAGGGAGGAAGAGTTTGGAAGAAGCTTAAGAATAGTTCTGTTGGCTGCGAATGCAGAGTACTTGGGACCTCTTCTGTGGACTTAGAATCAGACCCTAAACAATGCCCAGGACTGTGGGGGCATTCTGGTGAGCCCCTGCTTCACAGACTAGCAGATCACCAGGTTGTCAGACAGCATCCATCCCAGGGTTCGGGATGAGCAGGTGTCACTTTCTTCCCTGGAGGAAAAAGAGCTGAGTGTATAACAGTTCCGATTTCTGCAGTGCCTTCTGTGAGCTGTGTCATCTACAATAGACAAGTAGATGACATCTTACTTTTCATAGCCACTGCACCGTCATGCTTTCTCTGTGCTTCTGGCTGCAAGGACTTGGCTAAGAAAGACTGCTAGAGCTAGCCCAGGCTGGACACTGAGGGCTCTGCTCACCGGCGCGTCTTGCTCAGTACCCCATCTGTGTGCTCAGAGATCAAACTACTCACTATGATCTCCTTCCCCCAGCCTTTCTCCCTGCTAAGGTAGGGTTTCCATTGCTGTGAAGAGGCAGCATGATCAAGGCAACGCTTATAAAGAAAAACATTTCACTGGGGCTGGCTTACAGTTTCAGTTTCAGAGGTTCAGTCCATTGCCATCATGGTAGGAAGCATGGCAGTGTGCAGGCAGGCTTGGTGCTGGAGAAGGAGTGGCAAGTTCTCCATCTGGATCCACAGGCAGCCAGGAGGCATCTTCTGGAGGCATCTGGGAGGAGGCTGTCTTCTGCTCACACAGTGATGCACTTCCTCCAACAAGGCCATACCTGCCAATAGTGCCACTTCCCACGGGCCAAGCATATTCAAACCACCACACTCCCTCTCAGGAACAGAGGTGCAGGTCCTTCCTGCTTTGTTTTGCTCCCAACCCCTCTGTCTTTGATGGGCATTTTTTCTCATTGAATTGAGTCCATCTTGGTACTTACTTCTTGGAGAAGTCAAGCTGACATGCACTTTCTTCCTCTGAACTGTTAGACGTGTCATCTGTGTACCGAAGAAAGCAGGCACCTTCCGTCTGTATAGATGAACCTGCATGGCGACAGCACAGCAATTGGAGAAATGCAGATGGAGTTAGTGATGGTCACATTCAAAGCTTTGTTTCTCCATGCTTTAGAACATCTGCAGTAGCTCATTTTCCAGCCAAATTTCAAATAAAGCAGATTCTACAACTTTATGCCATATCATGAGGTGACAGGGACACTGGAAGCATGTGGAAAACCTTTGAAAGGATCGAAAAGCAGAAGACAGGCAAGCACCGAGCTCCATACTAATAGAGACCTGTTTGCATTTCAGATACCTGGAACTTTTTAATGGCATACAATGGAAAGATACATGGAGTGGGTAAGCTCTGTATAGTTCAGTCAACGTTACTCCATCAAGTGCTTCTAGACTCTGCTTCTGCAATGGTGTGAGGGCCTACAGGAGTGAAGTTTATCAGCATTGGTGGAAACAGTGTCGTACCTGAGAGCCATCCAGCTATTCATAGTGATGCCTTTTATATTAGATAGAAACCCCGGCGCCCTAAGCTTACAAGCCACATCTATTGTTCTCAGAGGAAAGAGGAGACAGTAGCAATGGTGCTCTCCTCTCCCTCGGCTGTGTCCCTCCCTTGGCTTTAGCCTGAACCCCGTTTAGCATTACTAACCTGTATTCATCTACCTCTTATTACAAGGAACTGGATATGGTCTGGCCCAGGGCCACTGGGCCGTGTTACTGATCTACTGTGTGTCCAGCCATAACCTTTCTATTTTGTTTCTGATGGCATTAGATCCTTCTGCAACCATTTGCTCTGGGAAGTCATGCTTGGTAGGCACAGCTAGATGTGCAATAGTTCTGTCTTTGGTGGGGTGATTTCATAGCATTCAAGTGGTGCTGTTCTGATCAAATATATAGAATTGCCATTTTCATTGAATGGGGCACATATATTTACCGTCCAATTGATTAGCTTTCAAGAATGGCTGTATGAATTAGTGTAAATGTATGGTAGTAACATGGTTAAAATAAAAATGGAAACCACAGAAACTAGGCCCAGCATCAGACTCTGCAGAACCAAGCAGGGCGTTCTAATGCAGTATGAGAAACATTGATAATTGCAGGACTTGCTAACACAGTACGCTGCACACGAGCAGCACAGGCAAACGAAGGCCTTGGGTTTTGCTAATAGCAGGTTATCTTCAAATAAAAGCCATAAATAAGATCTTAACTCGAAATTCAAACCTGAGACAAGAGGACCACTTTTTGCACTGTTTGGCTACGCCTCAGTCAGGGTTTTAGTTCTATGATAAAATAGAACTAAACTGACCCAAGGGCAACATGGGACAGAAGAGATTCATTTCAGCTTCCAGCTCCCAGGTTACACCTCGTCACTGCTTTGCTCAGTCATCGTTCTCATAGTTCCCAGGACCACCAGCCCAGGTTCAGTGCCGCCTCAGTGGGCTGCACTTTCCTTTATCAGTCATCAAGCCAGAAGGTGCCTCACAGGCTTGCACAGGAACAATCTGGTAAAGGCGTGTTTTTTCAACTGAGGTTCCCGTTGTCAAATGACTCTAACTTTTGGCATGTTGACATAAAGCTGTTCTTGGTCTCAAACTAAAGACAAACATTTCAAGCAGCACAGGTAATCAGGTTGAAGAGCTGGAAGGAGGCTCGTTCAGTAGAGTGCTCGCCTTGTAAGCATGAGTTTGATTCCTAGGACCCGTGTAAAGAAATGCCAGCGGTGGTTGCATTCACACGAAAGCAGGTTGCTGGGGCAGAGGGGAGAACATAGAGCTTGAAAGTCCACGGCTCAGACACTTGAGCTTTTATGGGCTGTGATCCCTGGGCTTGCTGACCAGCCACCGTGGCTCCTGAGGAGTGGCCCAGCAAAGATTGTTCTTCTGTCTAAAGCTCTATTAAGCCATTCTACTGTGGTGTTATTTAACAGGTAAACTCTATTGTTTTCCCTAAAATGAAATGTGGCTTTAAAGAATAAAAACATGTGTGAATACATTATAAGAATACTATTGAAATTTATTTTAAAAGTAAATACTAGCTGGCCACCACCTTTAATCCTGGAACTTGGGAGGAAAAGGCAGAGGAACATCTGTGAATTTGAGACCATTCTGGTCTGCCAGGGCTCCACAGTAATAGCTTGTCTCAAACAAAGAGGGAGCGCTTCATAATAGGCAATCAGCCTGTAATTTAGTCTGTTTGTTGTTGACTTCTTCTTTGTTTACTTATGTTTTGGTTTTTGTTTTGGTTTTTGTGTTGTTTCTCTGTGTATCCCTGGCTGGCCTGAAATCCTCTTAGGGCCAGGCTGGCATCAAACTCACTGTCTCTGCCTTCTGAGTTCTGGAGTTAAAGGCGTGGACTCCAGCTTGACTCCAACTTTTAAATACTATGTTCTCACTAATGTAGACCAAGCCACATATATATAATAAAAAGAAATTCTTTTCATTGTAACATAAGTTTAAATTGATACCAAAATTAAAAATAGAATCTTATATAAATTGTATTTTAGTTCACATAAGTATTTTAATCACAGAAAATTCTGTCTATACCTCTAGTTGAACCAAGTTGTGGGCAAGGTGAGATGACGTGTGCCTGTAGTGCTTAGAGGCAGAAGCAGATCTTTGAGCTCAGAACAAGCCTGGGCTGCAGAGAATGGCCAGGTCTGTCAGAGCCATGTAGTGAGCGCCTGTCCTCGGAGAGGTGGTCAGGACCAGGGATGGGTGACCAGGAAGGAACCACAGTGTCACGTCTGAGCAGCACGCTGGGTCACCTCTTAGAAAGGCCTGGCTAGCTGGCCGAGTCCCCCTTAAAAAGTCCCCAAGTCTGTGTCTTAGTAGAATGTGGGAATGTGGCAGTGACATCGCCAGTACCACCGTCAATTTAAAGTAGTACATACAGAAATCTAGCATCCTTAATCTACAACAAATATTTTCTATATCTTCAAAGAAGACACACATTTTTAAAAGATTATACTTTTCCTTTTTGAAGCCAGGTATGGAAGTTATGTGCCTTGGGAGGGGTTGACTCTGGCACCCCCTGCCCCAGAGTGTGTGAAGGAGTGTGCCCATTTGAATGCAGCCTTACCCAGTTCTCTCCCCAGCTCAGGTGGTCACTCTTGAAGGGCAGTGCCTCTGCAACGGAGTACATTCCCAGTCCCTTCCTGACGCGTGGACAGCCATGGCTGCAGAATGGCCTTTTGGATAGAGTGGGAGGCCCACTCAGGCTCCTCTGATGCTCATCGACATGGCACAGTCGGGACAATGATTGGTCTCTTTACATAGCCAGAAAGGGAATGGCTGTTACCCACGGCTAGGAGAGGCTGTCAGTTTGTCGTCTGCAGAGTTCTTACTGTTACAGGTAGGGAAGCAGCAGAAATAAGAAAAGCTGTCTTGTTAAACCTTTGTGGGTATTGTTGTTTGTTTACATTTGTCTGGGAGACAGTGACTTTATCCATAGTTCTTAAATTGGCAAACCAGCAAACACTAGACTTGTTTTCTCCCAATTTCCTGCATAAAATAATTATCGCCATAAACTGTGGCTAGCAGCTCTATACATTACTTGAGCACACACAGATTTGAGGCCTCCAGGTAATAACATAATGAGCTGCACAGTACATCAGGGATGACCCATCATGAACATGAGTCAGAGGTGCAACCGCGATGACAGTTTCCTCCTTGAGGGTGACTGGGGCGTTGTTGAGCAAGCAGACTGATAACTTCGGCTTCCTGAATGACATAGGGCTCTGCCTTCCCATTACAGTGGACCCTGCTGTTCCTGAATGAGTGGCAGGCCCTGCTGACAAGGGAGGACTGTGGGACAGCTGGCTGACAGCCCAAACAGACGGCAGCCCAGCCAAGAGGTTCCTGGAGAGTGGTGGCCTTTTGCGGACTTTTGAGGAGAGTGGGCACGCCCTCAATGGGATGGAGAGAACTAGAATGGAAGCAGAGCCAGGGACAATAATGTCCCAATAGAACAGAATAGAAGTGCAGACTCTCATACGTACAGGATTCAAACACATGTACATACCCAGATACTCAACACAGATCACCAGCTCACACAGACACATGCACAAGTACACACAGGACCCAGATACACATGGTTCAACCCAGTTGCAAGCACTGTGAATCACATGATACCAGCCCACACAGACACAGATACATATACCCAGAGACCCACAAAGTACAGCCGCCAAAATAAATTCAGCAATTTGTCACATTCTCTCTGGTCTTTTTTGTCACCACATGGCATGTAAGCGGCGGCCACCGGCTGTGATCGCATATTCAGAGAGAGCATGGTTTAAGGCTGCCTGTGACTCCTGAAGTCCCATGTTGGCTGTAGTCAGAAAGCTTCAGACCCACACAGTGAAAGGGGCTCTGAGGAGTGTTGGAGACACTTTTCCAAGCTTTGCTCTCCGAGGCTCCTCACTCTCATCAAGATGGCCAGCTAAGAACACGGATTGTTTTCAGGGGATTGGAGACTTCTGTTTTAATGTTCTTGCTGAGATTCTAAAGTTTACCAGGAAATCCACGAGGCTTTGTAAATATAGAAAATTTATCACAGACATTGGAGAAAAACCAATTTTGCCAAGATAGACTAGCTTGGTTGGTTTGTTTGTTTGTTAGGGCCAGTAGAAAACTATTTGCCGGGGTGACCTGTTTAAAAGCTAAAAACCTTTGATTTTTAGGGCCAGTAGAAAACTATTTGCAGGGGTGACCTGTTTAAAAGCTAAAAACCTTTGATTTTCACAAGACGGAAGTAAAGAACCCCCCCCCCAACAAAATGACAGTGTAAATGTGGGTAACCACAAGCTCCTTAGATGTTTTAGTCTCTGTGCCTATCAACCCTCAGTGACTGTCACTAGCACTGTCCCCAAAACCTTCATGAAGAGCATACCTAGGCCAGGAGCTTTGGGGATGTCAAGAGCTGGAGAGATGCAAGTCGGGGTGAGCCCTGGCCTTTGCTGGGGCAGAGAGCAAACACTAGAAATGAGACAAGCTTTCTATGCACCATGAAGTCACTGGCGCAGCCCCGAGCAGCGCTGAGCAGCAGGGAAAGGGAAGCTTCTAGCAGTAGTGCTGAACTGAGTCCCGAGGGCAGGTGGACAGGAAGAGGGGTGTCAAGGTCTACTTAGGGAGGACTGTCAAACCCTTGGAAAAGCGTCATGCACGGCACCGTGACTGATTCAGGTCACAGGACCAAGGTCTGTCATGTGGGACTTGGGACTCCGTCCTGAAAGCAAGTGAGACTCCCGAGAAGGCGTTTCTCTGTCCCCAGGACTGATCGTTCATTATTTTCGGTAATTTGAGTTTGGGTCTCTCAACTTCCAGCTGAGAGACTCTATCTCAGAAGACCTAGGTGGACGGTGCATCTCTTAGAGATGATAACGTCTTTCCTAGGCACTGTTTTGTTGCTGCGAAGAGACCGTGACCACAGCAGCTTTTATAAAAAGCATATCATTAGAGCTTGTGTAAAGTTCCCGAGGTTTAGTTCTTTATTATCGTGGAAGAGGACCATGGTGGCACGAAGGTAGTCACGGCACTGGAGAAGTACCTGTGCGATCTATATTCAGATCCATATGCAGCAGGAAGAGAGCCTGCCGTGGGCTTTTGAAACCTCAAAGCCCACACCTGTGGCACACCTCAACAAGGCCACACCCACTCCAGCAAGGCCACACCTCCGGCTCCTCAAGTAGAGCTAGTCCCTGGTTAGTTAGCACTCAGATATATGCGCCTATGGGGGCCATGCTTACTCAAACGACCACAACACCCACCACTTTTCTTAGAAGATTCCTATAGAAAAAGATGCGTTTGTGCCTAACCACATGGATGGTTACCAAATCTGACTCCCCAGACTCGTAGTTAAACCTTCCTGGACTCCAAGGCTGGCTGTGGGTTCATCTTCCCTGGAAGAAAGGGTGCTAGTTCTAGGCCTTGTTTTCAGGTACTCACAAGGCTCTGCAGTGGCTGAACGCTCTCCTCACATGGACAGGCTCTGGGTTTAAGCCCAGCATTGTAAGCAAAAGAAGTGATTGACTTCAGTCTAGACAACAGATTTTAGTAGTTGACAGGAACTAGATTTGTACTAATTTAAGAAAGGTATTATTCATCTTTATTTCTAGTTCTTACTACAACACTTTACGTGTAGAGATAAATGTAGTTCGTAACACCCTAGGGTGTAACGCCATCTTCCCTTGGCCTAGATGATGTATAAAATTGACGATTACTCTTCCTTCAAGAGTAATTCTAAGTATTACTAAGTTCCATAAAACTCAAATTGAGTGTGGAGGAGAAATCATCTTTTAGTTAGATCTCTGTCTTTAGCAAATGCGGGATTGGTGTGGCTTGTGATAGCCAGTGCCATTTCAAATTAAGAGAAGGTATTTATTACAACCTCAGGTGCCCCTCCCTGCCACTCTTAAGTCTACCAGAAGTTTTCGCAGCCATTTTCTCCAAGTGTAGCAGATCCTACTTCATGTATCATCTCTCAATGTTAATTATAAGGCTTTGATCTGCAGCACTAATTAATCAGTAATTAGATAGTACAGTATGAAAAGAAATTAACAAAGATAAAAACAACAGCAGCACTCTACTCAGGCTGTAGCATCCAATAACTTGATCCCAACCTTGTTGAGAAATCTGGGTTAGGTGCTCTTCAGCCATGAACTTGATTAGGTGGTGGTGACCTCCAGTAGCTAATGGAGTATACAAAGGTAGTCCAGATAAACACTCTGGTTAGCTACAGGCAGTAGCATGCACTATGATCCCTGCACTCTGGAGGTGGAGGCAGGAGAATTGCTGCAATGTCAAGGCCAGCTCATCTACAGAGTAAGTTTCAAACTGACAAGAAAAACATAGTGAGACCCTGTGTCTAAAATCTGCAAAAGTTAAACAAACAAAAAATACTTTATTACACTAATTTGTCATCATCGCCTTCTTCCTCCTCCTCCTCCTCTCCCTTCTCCTCCTCTTCTTCTTCCTCCTCCTCCTCCTCCTCCTCAGAAATTTGCTGTATGTATGAGGATCAATAATTACTTTGAAATGTACTAGTAGTTTTGGAAATGTAAAATATAAATACGTAGTTTGAAGTGATGTGTAGCATAGTTTGAAGTGATGTGTAGCATAAGCTCATAGTGTATAGTAGTGTGTAATATAAGCTCATAGTATATAGTGTTGTGTAACATCAGCTCATAGTGTATGGTGGTGTGTAACATAAACTCATAGTGTGTAGTGGTGTGTAACATAAGCTCATAATGTATACTGGTGTGTTGTAACATAAGCTCATAATATATAGTGGTGTGTAACATAAGTTCATAGTATATGATGGTGTGTAACATCAGCTCATAGTGTATGGTGGTGTGTAACATCAGCTCATAGTGTATGGTGGTGTGTAACATCAGCTCATAGTGTATGGTGGTGNATAGTGTATGGTGGTGTGTAACATCAGCTCATAGTGTATGGTGGTGTGTAACATCAGCTCATAGTGTATGGTGGTGTGTAACATCAGCTCATAGTATATAGTGGTGTGCTCTCATTGTTTCTCATTTTAAAATCCACATAAACCAGCTTTTGATTTTTTGATTTTTAATGTTTTATTAGCACTTAGTAGTTACACAGAATAGCAGTTTTCATTACATTTTCATACATGTATATAATATATTTGGATCATGGTTACACCACATTGCCTTCCCCATCCCCCTCTCCTTGATACGTTTTTCCCAGAAAGTTCCACTTCTGCTTTAATGTCTTTTTTTTTTTGTCCTTTTCTAGATTTAAATTTTATGTATGTATTTCTTTTGCTGAGGCAATCATTGGGGGAACTTAGGAGACATGAGCGAGAGGTTATTGACGGGAATATGAGTATCTTACCAGTGGTTTAACACAAGGAAAACTTCTCTTCTAGCAACCATTGGGTCCTTGGAGGAGGTGAGCCTAGAGCCCTTCCCTCTCCTATCTATTATGCAGGAACTCATGGCTGCTTTTGATTTCAGTCTACCACACCTCACCCATCTGCCAGCTCTTGTCTTCTCTTTCCACGGTGTTCTCCGAGCCTTGCAGGGAGTGACAGAGATGTCCCATTTGTGACTGAGCGAGCATTCAGCAATCACTCATTTCTATCCCTTTCCTGGTCGGTTCTCTACAGTTCCTGCTGTCTACCACCAAGGGTGCTGGCAGAGACAGTGTGTGACAGTGACTGTCAACTCAGGTGCTCAGCAGCAGCAGCTGTTGCCTCCCCACTGGTGCTCTGACCCCCTCAGCCACAGGATTCAGCCAGGCTTACAGTACCAGAGGTGCGGTCCTTCCAGTGGAGAGGACCCCGTTCTAACAGAAAGTGCTTGGTTGCTCCCGCAAGACTGCAGTCCTGTACCATGTACACACCCTGCCCTGCCGGTCAGCCGTGTAGCTTTCAGTCTGCAGAGGGGCGAGACTGCTGACAGCTCCCCCTGGCACCTTCCAGCACACTGGGGAGCTAGCTGGCATGAAAGAAGCTTCCAGCCTGGACTCACCAACCTGGTCTATAACTGTGGTGTGGCACATGCCTGATCAGGACACATCAGAGCCATTATTTGAATTGTCACCTAGACCTCTAAAACAAAGCGTTTACCTTACGTTAAAAAGTACAAACAAACAAACACGTCTCTTAAAATGATGCAAGGAGAAACCCAGATGTGTGTGGGCAGATGTCTAACAAGTATTGTTGGGAACCTTCAAGTGTTGTGGGTGCTTTCCTGTCCTCAGGTGCCTGCTCCTCTCTGGTCCTGGATTTAGAACTTTTTTGATCTATTACTTGTGTATTTTTCTCACTGCTATGATCTGACAGAAACCATACAAGAGTCCATTTTGTCTCATGAGAGACCAGGAGCTAGACTCAGAAGGCAGACAGGTAAGGTGAAAGGCCATGGCTAGATACCCAGGATGCCTAGCTCCTTCCTCAGCCTCCTGACATAAGACAAAACCCTGGCAGCTCCTGTCTCCCGCCAGCAGGCCCCTGCGGATGGACTGGCTCGGCGGGTACAAGGCTTGACCAGGACACGTTGCACCACATGTGATTACACCACAGTTGCAGACCAGTCAGACACCATGCCTGTCTTCAAACTGACCAATCCGGGGGTAGGAAGGAGGACCTCCACAACGCTCCAAACCCCTTTCTCCTTATTCGTACCCTCTGAAATCACGCCTGCACAACATTCGGGGGGGAGCATGAAGGTGCCCCACCCTCCTTCCCTGTTGCTGCTTCTCTGTAGGAAACCAGCATCACCTACAGCCATGTAGGGATCCTGTACACTGTGATGAGTATAAAGCTTGTGCGGCCGCAACTGAGTGTGTATGCCGGGTTTTCTACTTCTGGGCTTGTGTCATTGTCTTGTAAGGTCCCAATTTTATGGTCTGGGCTCCTGCTTGCTTATACAAGTGTTTTTATTTGCCAGGCACTGAAAGAAATAATTTACCTCTTGATGGAACAGTTTAGGGAGTAAGGACATAGATACTTGGAGAAGAATTTTACAGGAATATTTCAGACGTTTCCAGCGTCTTGGATTGAAAGAACTATAATACACATAATAATTTAGTATTGTTGTGGATATCCGGAATTCCGACTCATTTTCTGTAACTTCATGATGAAACGATTACCAGTGTGTTAGTTGCTTATCTTGCTGCTATGACAAAAGTACGTGAGGAAAACAGCCAAGAGGAGCGTTTATTTTGGCCCCAGTTTGAGAGTACAGCCATAACTCAGAGAAGTCGTGCAGAGGGGCTTCAGACAGCGGTCCCATCGGATCTGAAGCAGGAGCAGAAATGATAAACGGTTACGCTCAGCAAGCTTTCGCCCTTTGGTTAAGTCCACCGTCCAAGCCATAGACTGTCTCAGCCCGCATTTAAGGTACGCCTTTAGCTCAGTTCACCTAACCTAGTAATTTCCTCTTGTGCAGGCTTAGAGGTTTGTTACCCTAAGGATTCTAAATCCCACCAGGAAGATGAGGTTGACCATCTCGCCTCACCCCATCCTGTGCAAGTGAAGGGCCATTAGGCCTTCCTCACACACCTGGGAAGAAAGCCACATTTGTCAATGTGACGATTCATCTGCAGATACGGCTCAGTAATCCTCTGCCGTGCTTCTCTTCGACTCTTCCCTAATTGGAAGATGTTCATCTCCCGGGAGGGGGTGTCATTTATTTTATGTCGGTGTACTACATAAAGTTTTGCCTCTCAGATTTATCTTCTCCATAGAAATAACCTTACACAAGCTGACTGTAGTCACCATGATGATTATCTTACACATTCATGGCTAACTGGCCAGAATCACAGGGGAGTAGCCTTCTTGTCGCACTCAGTAATCATAGCTGTTCCCATGCCCCATCGCCATTGAGTGGGATGTGGGAAGTCAAAGGAGAACCAGGCATGAGAGCTGAGGAGATGGTTCAGTGGTTAGAGCC
>NC_034593.1:5506239-5546531 GCF_900095145.1 Mus pahari | reverse complement strand
GAGCTGAGGAGATGGTTCAGTGGTTAGAGCCAGAGCTCAGAGCTGAGGAGATGGATGTCTCAGTGGTGAGAGCCCCAGAGCTCAGAGCTGAGGAGCTGGATGTCTCAGTGGTGAGAGCCAGAGCTCAGAGCCCTAGAAACCCAGCTGTCAGATGGTCACCTGTGACTCCAGCCTCCGAAGGTGTAGATAGGCAATTCTGAGCAAGCCGACTGCCACCACTCTGCCTCAATGAGTAAGGTAGCCGCTGCATAAAGGAAGATTGCCAACATCAGCCTGGGAAGTCCACATGCGTGCACACAGCCCCTCCACCCACCCCCTTACATAAACATTGCGCACACACATGCACACTCAGTGTAAAGGGCAGCGGGACACTCTCAGGTTTAAACACCCCTGAATGCTTTTCTCGCCTTGTTGCTGTCCTGTCAGTGGAGGCCCTTGAGAGTGCTCGCACTGGCTCCAGAGCTATCCAGATACCACTGCTCTCCACCAGCCCCACAGCCACGACCCCACCCCACTCCCAACCACTAAGTTTTTTTTATCTGTATCCTGTCAATGGTCTCACCACCTCTCTTTTATGTTCTGCCTTTCCTAAACTCCATCCTGCGTGTTGCTAGCTCAGCTTTGTGTGCAAGTACTAATTGTGCTATGGGTGTGGGCTGTTGAAAGTGTTCAGTGACTCAAATCTCCATGCAGAATAAAGAAGAAACATCCCATTGTCTCACAGTGGAGACAGCTCTGCCCTCTCCTCTCTAGAGTACCTCAGGCTACCACTGCTGAGTACCTCAGGCTACCACTGCTATAGCAATAAACTTCTCTCCGCTCCCAGGACTCAGTCCTCCTTACCGTCGCATCACCTCAGAAGTTGCTCCTCAGAGACATTTACGCCCTGTGGTATCCACGCTGATGCCCTTCATAGCACTTGCCACGGTCAGAGAGGCTTCTGTTCCTGTTGGTTTGTCTGTCTTGTTCAGCATCACTGGTACGTGCAGCAGCATCTTGCTGGCTCATCAGCACACTCAGTAGGTTGTTGTTGGGTGAACAATGAGTAAAGGTGCCCTCTTCTTCCTGGTGCATATGGCTTCAATTGGATCGCGTGACCTCTTATCCATAAATCAACTGGCAGAACACTGGATTTTCCTGAGGATTCATTGGAAAGTAAATGTGGCAGCCTGTAATGCCCACCGTCGATAGCGTGAGCCCAGACAGACAGTACTTCTTCCTGTTTTACAGAAAATCTTCAGAGGAACTGGACATGGGCAAGGAGACTTCAGCCATGGTATTGACCAGCTTGTCAACCAGCCCTTTGGTCCGAAGCCCTCCCGTGCGACCTAATGGTGAGTCTGGAGTATGGAACGTGCCCATTAGCACCCAGAGCAAGGCCTCTCTCTCCTAGGAATCTGATTCCTCCCAATAGACAGTTGGTTTCAAATTGAAGAATATGTGGGAAGTAGGGACCCTGGGCCATCAGCCTCCCCCTCCTCCTCTCCCATTCGCCCCAGGATACTGATGTGCTCACCTTCGCAGCTCACAGATACTGAGTTCCACCACTTGATTACTCTGTTTCAGGACATATTTGTGCAGTACTTTTGTGCCTTTTTCCTCAGGTAACTGGAGAATGGTCTAACAAACTTGTCTTGCCAGCATCCCTTCCTTGTGATTGGACCAGTGAGCACACTGAAGGCTGAGTAGTTTGCAGAACCATTGCCATGTACTTCATAACCAAAGAGAATTACTTAGTCCATGCACGAACTCGCTGTATACTTACCAGACGCCACCTAGAAGATCTGAATATATCAACAGAATATAAATATTGGCCATACGTCTAGGGACTGCACAGTCTCCTGGGGAGAAGACTGTCAGTCATGGCCTCGTGAGTAGCTAGCACATTGGCTGAGCACTGGCTTGCTGTCCGTGCTGCTTGCTCTGGGTCATCGTATTTCTACCGACAAGTGTATGCAATACTATTACCACTGCTTTACAGAGAAGTAAGCCAAGGCATGTGTGGCTTTACTTATAAATGGCTGCACTACATTTCTAGTTCCTATCTTCTTCATTCCAGATCTGCCTTTCTAATCATGCTTCATTTAATCTGCATGATAAATCAGGAAAGCAGACAGTGGGATGGATGATAGTAGGCACTTTATCATGACAGGTCCTGTATGCCTAAAGTGATCCACAAAGACAGCGGCAAGTTGGGATTAGGATAGCAGGTAGCATGCACACATGTATGTGTGTAAGTGTGTGCATTTAAATACAGACATACACAGATAAACTTACATGTACTGCATAGGCACGGCCATTGAGATGAACTTACATGCACTGCATAGGCACGGACATTGAGATGAACTACATGCACTGCATAGGCACGGACATTGAGATGAACTTACATGCACTGCATAGGCACGAGCATTGAGATGAAGTGGCCATTCTTGCTTAGTGGCCTTTGGGAGCCTCTCACAGATTTGCCTTTCTCATCCAGGCAGCATGGCTGGAGGTAAAACTGGGGTAGCCCCTAAGCCATTCTGGGAATGAGTTTGAATACTTAGAGGGGAAAAAGGATATTTTAAAATTAATCATTATTTTTACCATACAATTCTCTTTTTTTTAATTGAGAACATTTCTATTGTTACTTTGTATTTAAAGGTTAAAATTAAAGTAAACCTTTTGATTCTTCAATTGCAAATTCCTGTTAGCTCAGCAAATAAGAATATGCCAGTGCTCATTCGTGGTTTAAAAACAAAACAAAACAAAACAAAAAACAACTATTTACCTAGCAAGATGGCACACGTCACTAATCTCAGCACTGAAGGGGCAGAGACAGGTGGGTGTCTGTGAATTGATGAGGCCAGCCTGGCCTACACAGAGAGACCCTGCCAGTGGATGGATGGATGGATGGATGATAGATAAGCTGACCTACACAGGGACCCTGCCTCAAAATAAACAAATAAATAAGTATATAAATAAAAACTTTTAAAACTAACTACTTAAGTGCTAAATTTGATGTCTCCCACTGGCTTGGAAAAGGAAGCAAATTTTTAAAGCAAGGGAAGCAATTTATAATAACAAAATCACTAGTTTGGGGGGAGGATAGTCATTCTCCAGAATTAGGGTGTATCAGTGAGTAGGGGAACCTGCTGTGATCTTTGCTGTGCCTGCCTGAGGAGGATTGGTCCATTAGGAGGTAGCTTTGCACTAGGTGAGAGCCCAGCTGGGCCCATCTGCATCTTTGGCTTATACTCACTTAGTTGTAGCCTAGGGAACACTCTGAAATGACCAGCCTCCCGGTTAAAGAGTGAAGAAGGAATTCACGAGCTGGTAAGCCGACGCGCTGGTGTACTGCGCCGTGAGAATTGCTAGTTTTCAAAAGCAGTTCAGCTGCTCCGTTGTGATGTGGCAGCATGTGTATCCAGCACTGTCACCTTGATTTTATTGTGCAAGTGTGTGGTAGGGTAAGCGAGGAAGTCACTGGTTTCACGCCTTGTGCTAGTTTTAGGAGGTCACCGCATCCATCCGCCTCTCCCATCAGCCTGCAGGAAGGAGACTCAAAGTCACTTTGTGATACTTGCAAGTGCAGGTATGCAGAAATGACCAATTAATTCTGACAGAGGCTTACCACCACGAAATGGCAGCTTCTGTACAACTTCAGCTCCAAACCTAGTGACTTCTACTCAACTTTTTGCTTTGTGTAGTTGAGGAATTTGCTGGAAATCTATAATTAATTAGGTAAGGGTAATGATTTCCCACAAATGCTAGTCTACTAGTCATCTTTGCTGCATTAGTAATTACACAAACATTAATAGTATTTTTTAATGAGGCATTTTGGGATTTTTCTTTCCTCCTCCCCCCTCATAATTAGTTTTAATATATTCACGGTGCACATAAATATGGAAGAGAAACTATCCAGAAAAAAGTAGAGTTTATGTAAATGCTAATTAAGTTTGGGCATCTTGAAAGATAAAGTAAATCTACAGTGACTAAAGCCCCCTCCTCTGACATCGGCAGGAAGAAATCTCTGTCACACTCCCTATGGTTCGGTTGGGCATCAGTCTGGTCAGTAGGCATTGCCAGTAAACCCTGATGCCGTCCAGCTCGGCCACAGAGATAAGAGGACCTACATGCCCTGCAAGACCAAGGGCCACTATCAGACCAGTTCTAGCCTTGGCCAGCCAGGGTCACTTCCTAGGTAGAGAGCAGGCAGATGAACTTCCTGTGCCAGTGTCAAATGAGTGACAGATGTTAACAGTGCTGGAAACTGCAGATGAGCACCCTAGGTCTAGTGGGGATTGGAACTCAGGGTGTGTAAACAGAAATGGGGACTGATAAGTGTGGAGGAGGGGACTAGTAATTGGGGGCCAGAGGCAAAGGGGGAATTAGAGTGAGGGGTCATGACCCTGATATATGAAAATGCCATCACAAAGCTCTGTATACTGACTTTGAAAATTAAGTTTAAAGGGATATAAAAGCAGTCAGGATATAAGGCCCTATTATTTGTTTTAATCAGAGGTGGGAACTTGCTTTAGATACCTATCTAGAAATTACCATTTCTCACAGAATCTTGTCTGCTTTCTTATGCGTGTATCCCAAGAACCATAGTCATACGAGTAATGCCATTTTTAAATTGGGATGGCGAAGTGCAGGGTGGAGGCCTGCTGGCCAGATAGTTTGGGAAGCTACCACGGGCAGTCTCCCACTCAGACACACTGCGGCCAGCAAACCTGAGGCCGCACAGCTGGTGAACAAGAAGTACCGATTATTTTCTTGTTCTTGTATAATCTCCACCAATTCCGAGGAAGGAGCTGCACACTAGAATGCTCACTGAGAGCTCAGACCGTGTGCTGCAGTGTGGCGAGAACAGCTGCTTAGAGAGAACCGTGTGACCGGGGTGGGCGGCTCTCACTGGCTGTCCCCTGTGCTCACAGAGGGTCTCAGCGGATCCTGGAAGGAAGGCGCCCCATCCAGCAGCAGCAGCAGTGGCTACTGGAGCTGGAACGCTCCGAGTGACCAGTCCAACCCATCCACGCCCTCTCCACCACTGTCAGCTGACAGCTTCAAGCCCTTCCGCAGCCCCGCTCCGCCTGACGATGGCATCGACGAGGCAGACGCCAGCAGCCTGCTCTTCGATGAGCCCATTCCCAGGAAGAGAAAGGTAGGTGCGCCGTGCAGTGTGTTGTGCACCCAAGGTCCTGGTATGCAGTCTCACCCCATGCCTGGTCTTAGTGGTCTCTTGACATTGCAGATTTCCCCAATTAAAGACAAAAATGACTGCAGCCTCCGTGTGTGTGACCCATCTGACATGTATGCTCCATCTGTGTATACATTGTCTAACACCCTGACCTTCCTTGCAAGCTGAAGTACTGAACTGAGGCTTCTTGTGGGTGCATGCTCTTAAAATACAGGATTTTTTTCTTTTCTGCTTCTGTTAGACCAAAAGGGTTTGTTTATTTTATACAGCTAGATAGGAAAGATACATAAAAGCTGACATATAAACGTGTCTACTTCATCCCAAAAATTGTTTACCAAACAAAAATGTAAAGAATCGCTAAATAGACTAATAGATTAGAGCTCATTGGATGGACTGACCATGCATGTGTTGGTCCTCACGGTAGAGCTCTGTAGAGATCGAGGTCCCATAGCCCCGCAGTCCACCAGAGCCGCCATCCAAACCCACAGCCTCTTCATTCTCTTCAGGAATCTTTCGTCTATTATCACCATTTTCTGGGTTTCCGTTTTTTTAACATTTACTTATTTATGCTGTGTTTTGTGTGTTTGGTTGTGTATATAGACAACAGTCTGTGGGAGTTGGTCTCTCTTTCACCATGTGGGTTCTGGGAATTGAACTCAGATTGGGCAGCAAGCGCGTTTACCCACTTACATCATTCTTGCTGACCTGTCACCCTCTGTTTTATAGAAGCATTTTTATTTCATAGACTGCAACACTGCTATGAATCTAGAGAACATTTTAGCATTGTTTGAAAGTTATGTGAAGCTGTGATTTTTTTTTAATGCTGGTTTTTAAATTTTATATGGGTGCCATCATTCCTAAATATGACTCATAAACAAGGCAAACTGCAGCCCCGAGGATGTAGCCAGCCTTGTCCTCCCCTGAATATGGTCCAGCATCCTCTCTGCTTCCCTCAGCATCACTCACAGTGCGCAGCAGAGAGCGCTACCGTGGCTCTCTCTGGGATGCCCCGAGGATGGGGCCATCTACCAGAAAGGAGGGCCTTTGTGCAGCACCCTGCTGTTCCCAGAAGCAGGGTCCTGCCTGAAGAGTCCATCTTACGCAAGGGTACTCTGTAAGACACTGGGACCCATGGATAGCTGCAGAGAGAATACACAGCAGTGTGGAGCTGAACTGTTTAGCCTGCCATTCCCAGGGTTTCTACGCAAGCAGTCCTGGTTCATGAGTGTGGCCAGTGTTGCAACAAGACCTCAGAGAGCAGGGGCCTCTAATGCTTCCAAAGTACATTAATGGATCAATCAATCAATCAATCAATCACCCATCAGAGAGAAGTTTGCTTCTTTATAGAACCGAAAGTTGCTTTCTTCCCTGGGTAGGCTGCATTGGACTGGCTCGGGTAGGCTATCCACACACCTCAGCAAAATTAGCAAAGAGTTGCATCACCAGAGGAAAGAGCGGGGGCTTCACCACAGCATGGGTGAAGGACTTGGCACACAAGCATGTGGACGAGGGTTCGGATGTCAGAGGCACGCAAGCGTGTGGACGAGAGTTCAGATGTCAGAACCTTGGAAGGTGGACACAGTACTGTACTTCCATAGTCTCAGTGCTTCTGTGATGGAGACGAGAATCTCTGAAACCTCACAGGCTAGACACTCCGGTGTACACGGCAACTAACAAGAGGCCCGATGTCTCAAACGTGATGGGAGGTGAGGACTGGCACCCAGGATGTCCTCTGACCTCCAGGCATGTGTGTGCGCATGCACACACACACACACACACACACACACACACACACACACACACACACACCACTTATTTGAAGATACAGAATGCTCCGTGTAGACACAAATGGGTTGGTCAGAACTAGGTGACTTCTAGACTCGGCCTTCCCCACTGATGAAGGGACTGATGGCGCCATGTTGTGCGGCCTTGGCCATTTGTATCTAAACTTACTTTGAGTAGTTTGAAAAGAAAATAGGACAGCTGCTCTTCACCCTGCTGTTTACTTAGTGAACTAATATTTATTGAGCACCATAGGCAAAACACTGAAGAGCCTGGAAGCAGGGGACAAGAGCTGTTTCATTCATTCATTCATTCATTCATTCATTCACTGAGAGCTGGGTGGCACAGGTTGGTGTGTGAAGGGGCTGGAGTAGTTTCAAAAGCTGTCTTCAAATGTTGCAGGATACAAGCTCTGCTGCCATTACAGTTTCTGTCCATCTCCAACCATGTCTCAGACAGTGTCTACAGAACTCATTCTCATACTTGCAGTGCCATTTCTGTCTCAGTCTCTCACACCCTTCCTATCCGAGCTGAATGACTCCCACCAAAGAGGGCATCTGTTCTGTCATCAACACATTGGTGACTTAAAAATATACATCAGCATTTGCACATTCACCCCGGGCACTTCAGGAAATGTACCTCTCGGACATTAAAGAAATCTCAGAATTTTCCATAAAAGATGGGAACTCCAGCTGTACACACTGAGAACCAGAGCAGCAACACCGTCTAGGAGAAGAGGAAAGGAGGATTCCGTAGCATGTCTGTGTTCGAGGATGCACTTCAGAAACCTGTGTGCATCAGGTCCAAATGTCTATAGTCATGAGGGATGAGAGCTGACTACCGAGTGAAAAGGTATAAACCTAAGAAATAACTAATCTGTCTGGGCAGACTGTTTTGGTTGATGGAACTTCCTAATTTCTTGCCTGTTCTTTTAGCTCCTTACTGTCCATTGGAAATCAACAGTCATTTTCAGTGGTCACTTATCCGTAGAGGTTGTTTGAGAACCTTCAAGACCAGATTCTCCCAGATTGACTGGTAGGCTGTGAGTCACTGTAATGAGAGGCGAGCGCGAGCAAGGATGCACTGAATGTGGGGTCAGCACTGCCCTCTGTGGGGTTTTCATCTCAGCTGTGTGCTGACATGTGCGTGGGTCCTGTACTATGGTCCTTTACTCAGAACGTTTGGAAGCACCTAATTCATATCAAATGATCCACATTCCATCCTCCCAGCCGCTGCTCTGAGACCCTAAGAAAGCCATCTTGACCCTCAAGATGTCACCTTTTTGCAAACCTGGTAATGTGTGTATCACACCGTGAGGGACAGTTGTGAAGTTGTTAAATGGGATTCCACATGTGAGAGCATGCACTCTTTTAACAGACATTCATTCCAGAGGCTATAAACACAGCAAGAGAAGTGTTCACTGCACGTAGATATGGGTCATGATTTCGGACACTGTCTACTCTTTCTGACCTGCTGACAAAGGAAGTTCAAAGTGTGAAATGCTTTGCACAGACACGTATTAGCTGATAATTACTACATTTACATGGTTTGTCACAGTTTACCAGATGTACCCACAGTTTTTGGTACAACCTGATTCCCACTTTGCAGAAGCAACTGATTACATTTGTATGGATTGCCCGAGGTTGTTTATATTGTGACATAAATACAGTGAACTTAGCATAAATAATAGAGGCTGCTTGTGAGCACCATGAGTTATAGAATCCACCAGTCCCTCAGCCCGCAGAAGAGAATGGCACGTGGGCACCCTAGTCACCCACCACTCATGGGACATCGCGTGGCCCGCTGGGAGCTGAGGCAGGACAGGGCCTCTACTCACTCCTCAGCCACAGCAGGGAAATGTGAAGAGAGGTACCAGGCTGTCCTGGCTCTGCAGGCCAGTTGACCAGCTTTGGGAAGGCAGAATCTAGCAGACTTTTTCCTCTGGTTTCAGATAGGTTGTTTCTGAACTGTAGAATGTGATTGGGACTCAGAAGATGCAGTTCCTGTCATGACCACGAGGTGATGCAATGACCCAAAGTATGGGCACTCTGGTACTCTCCAGAGAAAACCAATTCTGAGGAAGGCTAAATGTTAACTACCAATTCCACAAGACCTTCTGGAAAGTCAAATTCCTGGTTCTGTCATATCTAGATGTGATGTTCTGTGTATTCTGAAGTTGGGGTGTCACCTCTGGCGTTTCAGCCTGCTGTCTGAAAAATAAAAATGGAGGTACCATCCTGACGAGGCTGTTGTGAGGATTGCATGAAAAGAGGAGAGAGCAATAGCATGTACCCAGTAATGCTGTGCTGCGCTGCGCTGCGCTGCGCTGCTCTGCGCTTTCGCCCTTGGATGCTGAGTGGGTTGGGAGCTTAGGAGCCCTAGGCATAGAGACAGATGCCATGGCCCTGATCCTGTATTGATAGGTAGTGCTGAATGGCTCAAGGGGACTGTGAGCCCCTCAGTCACCCGGTGCAGCTCTGGGGTTAATGTGAGAAAACCCCCTGCAATGTCGTGAGTTTGGGCAGCTCTGGCAGAAATTGGGAGTACACAAGGAAACCTGACTCGGGAGTCTGTCTTCTGGATCAGCAACAGCACCCCAGAGGCACTTATACATCCTGGTTTCCATCACTCTCACTTGGCTCGTAGGTGTGGTGACCATGGACAGTTTTACTGGGGGTTGGTTGGAGGGGAGCTTGAATCAAAGCAGGAAGCTGTAAGCTAACACAGGAGCTTCGGTGGCCTTAAACCATGAGTTAAGCATTTGCTGCACTCTGCATTTTTTTATCTTTGGGGTGTATACTTATCCCCCAATACACACAGATCTACAGAACTCATGAGTCATGGTGTGTTGTTTTTAACAGAATCCCAATTGTTCAGTTTTACCAATGAAAACTTGGGAGCCAGATGCTGCAGATGCTGGGGTTAAAGCCTGCTAGCTCAGGCAGGTAGAGAAAGCACCAACTGACCTTCCTCCTTAGTGGACCTCCCAAAACTGTCCCTCCCTTCTACTTCCTGTGCATCTGCCTATCAGGACTCCTCCTGACTCCATCTTACTATGTTTTTTTGTTAATAATCACATATTCGCTCCCTGGCCAACACCTCTTGACCTATGGTTGATTTTATTTCATTGTGTTTACAGTATTCAAGCAAAAAGTTCCTGGATTAAAAGTGTGTGTTAGGGCTGAGCTACACCACAACTAGAAATAAGTTTTTCCAATAAATAACACAGTCTCGGGGTCCACAGTGTGGTTACATATCCTGCAACAGTGGTGCCCATCTGCATCGTGAACTCTACAGCGTTCATTCCTAATCTGCTTATCAGGAGCAGGACGGTCTCCCAAAGGAGTGCTGTGCAGAAGTAGACCCAGTGAGGATGGCGGGTGAGCGCATCAACCCCAAAGGTACACTGTGCGATTGAGAGGCTCACCACCCTGAGCTGCTGGGCACTAATGTATTGATACGTATCAGGATGGAGGCAAGTGCTCTCTTGTCTCCATACCTAGGGTTCCCTAGCCCCCAGCCGCCCAGCATCCAAGGGCAACAGCACAGTGCAGCGCAGCGCAGCGCAGCGCAGCGCAGCACAGCACAGCACAGCACAGCACAGCGTTAGCATTCATGGCTCTTCCATCTATATGTGTTTCTCTGGAATGACCCATCATCAGGAAGAACAGCAAGCAGTTAACCAGGGAGGGCAAGCACAGACTCCCAGAGGCCAGGGTGTGCCAGCCATGTGGTCCCTAGGCTGAGGGTGCTGGAGCTCTGAGCACCTCAGACATCATCTACAGTCATCCTAACCATCCAGTCTCACCTAGGAGTCAACAGGACAAAATGCACTTCTAGAATCCATGAATTAAGAAAACAATTGACCAGCCGGGCGTGGTGGCGCACGCCTTTAATCCCAGCACTCGGAAGGCAGAGGCAGATGGATTTCTGAGTTCGAGGCCAGCCTGGTCTACAAAGTGAGTTCTAGGACAGCCAGGGCTACACTCTGTCTCGAAAAAGAAACAAACAAAAAAAAAAAAAAAAAAAAAAAGAAGAAGAAAAGAAAAGAAAAGAAAAGAAAAGAAAAGAAAAGAAAAGAAAAAGAAAACAATTGACCAGACCAGGGATTCTTATTAACTCAGGAACCCTCAGGCTGCACGTATACCTCTATCCTGGACAGGCCACCACCAGTAAATTCCTGTCGCTGCAGTGCCGGCCGTGATGGGGCTGAGGGGAAGTGGAAGCATGCAGTGCTCGTACAGGGTCCTAAGTTCTGGCGACAGGAATGCTCACTCATTGCCAGTGGGAATGCAAAATGTGATATAACTTTGAAAAATAGTTTGGCAGTTTCCTACAAGTTAAATATACGCTAACCATATGACCCAGGAACTCTACTGTTGCATATGTATTTTCCTAAGAGAAAAGAAAATGCATGTCCACAAAAAGACTCCTAGACAAATGTTCTTCGCAGCTTTATTCATTATCACCCCAACCGGAAGCAACGCAAATGTCCACCAGCAGGCACATGAAAAAGGAGACTATGGTGTATTCATAGTAGAATACCACACTACCAAAAAAACAAGAAAAGCTACCAATCCACAGAGCAGTGGGCCACTGTCAGAATCATCCTGTTGTGGGGATTTAGCCACAGGAGACCGCATTGTGTGTATGCTGTGCACATGAAGATCTTGATTGTTCTTTGTTTTTAAGATAGCCTCACTTCAAGACCAAGCTAGCCTTGAGCTCACTGTGTAGCCGAGGATGGCCTCCACTAACTGTCTACCTCCCAAGTGTGCCTATGTGTTTATACAATGCTGGAGATGGAGCCCACGGCCCCTTGGTACCTGCTAGCAAGCATTACCAACTGAGCCACACCCTTTGAATTTACTCAGCACTGCCTGGGATCAAGCTGTGCACATGGGTGGCCTCACCTAATCTATGCTTGGCATATTTGAATTCATTCACTTTGCATTTACATCATACACCTACTAATCTCATTTTATCTGTTTGTTTTACAAATAAAGGAGCAAGGGAAACCATAAACTTAAGGTCACGTTTTTAAAGCTGCTTTCTCAATTTAGAATATAGCTGGAAGCTCTATAGCATAGCTATTTCTTTAGCTTTTGTCTCTTGGTAAAGATCTTAGTGAACCTGCTTACCAGAGACACCAAGACAGGCTGAGAGGGATGCATGGTGAGGGGCAGTTGACTTTGCACAGGGACCTGATGCACAGTTAAGCAATTTGGACAACAAATATCTTCCCTCCAATGCAGAATACACACACACATACACATGAGGTGATTGTATATACCGCACGATCACCATATTGAATAATAATACATGCCTGAGGGTCTCCAGTGCATCCAAAACAAAACAAAACACCAGTATGATTCTCTAGGCTGTAACCATGGGCCTTCTACATCTGCCCCAGGGAGGCTTTTATCTTTATTTACAGTGGTTTTGGCCTTAGTTTATTCTTGCTTTCCAACAAACTCTTAAACTTATTCCACTGTGTCTACCGCGTGACTAGCTATCTCTTCTCAGTTCCATACGTCAGACTTCCTCCAAGTCTGGGTCGGGAATCTCCCATGCCTGCTCTCCCAGAGTCCTCTCTGTCTAGAAGTCCCACCTTACTCTTCTGCCTTTTGCTAGAGGCCATAGGCCTTTCATTTTAACCAATCGGAATGTGCCTTAGGCAGGCTAGGGAGGACAGAGCCACATCTTCAAACAGTGTACAAAACCATCACCTCAACACTAGGCGACTGTGCTACAGTGGTGTTCCTATGACTTCTAGACTATTAATTCAGTGTAATCTAAGCATGCCATATCATACTTCAAATCACCCCTCCACCGCTGCCAGCCACCCTGTTCGTCTTGTGCATCAGTCCAGGCTTTATCGGGAAAGTAGAAAGCGCTCCATATATCCCAAGTAGGAAACCATTTTAAAATAGCACTGTGGCCGGGTGTGGGGCTCAAGCCTTTAATCTCAGCACAGTCTGGGGGAGGGGGCACATAGGCAGACATATCTCTGTGAGATCCTGGTCTACACAGTACGTTTCAGGACAGGCAGAGCTGCATAGTGAGACCCTGTCTTGGGGTGAAAAATGGGATTGTGAGTCAGGATTTATGGCACAGGCCTGTGGTTCCAGTACTCAATAGGCTGAGGCAGGAGGGTCTCGAGTTCAAGACCAGCCTGGGCTACATGGCAAATTAATAACTCAAAAAGAAAAATAAATAAATAGGAATAAAAAAAAAAAAGATTAAGAGCTGAGGCCAAAGGGTGTCACCAGCACCAGAGCACTTAGTCTTCAAACCAGCCATACAGTTAAGGAATCTCCAGAATTCTCTTTAACCCACGAGCAGATAACCGAAGAGCCTGCCAGGGAACAGCTACACACCTCCCATGGGACAGTGTTAAAATTCCATGCCTGCAATTGTCTGCAGTGCCCAGCTCTCCGGAAGGGTTATAATATTAGCTGAGGTCGGAGGTGCAAGGTCCCGCTAACAGGGGCCTCCTCTGCCTTTCCTCTGTCCTTCATCTGCTCCCTGTAAAGAGGGCCTGTCTGTGAGACTTCAGGTCAGCCGACAGGACTTTGATGCTCAACAAAATCACTTTCGACTGGGAGTGAATTTTCAGCTGTTGTCCATGCCTTTGTGGGCAGCACATCTGTTGGAGCCCTAAGGAGGGGCCAGCGTTGCGCACAGATGGGCCGTTCACAGTTGGTCGCTGTGACTTGGCCGGGAGTCGCTTGGTTTGGCTTCCTCCAGACAGCTTGGACCATGCAGCATTTTGGGCGTTGTTTATTTAGCTATTTTTTCCTCCTCCTGTGGCTTGCTTTGCTCTGGCAGAGCAGCAAGTAGTCAGTTTGTGGACAGAGGTTGATTTCAACTGGATACAGTGAATATATTGAAAAGAATTAAGCTTCCATTAAGTGGCTCTGGCCTTGAGGGAAGCGGACCCTTGGCTTGCGTAGAGCAAAGCTGCCCAAGCCCATTGAAGCTGCGACAAGCCTCCTCTCATGTTTGCTTGTCTCCAGATTTAGGCAGGCTCTATTAGTCAAGTCAGGTTCGGTTTGCTTAGGTTTTGTTGGCAGGGTCTCACTATGTAGTCCTGCCTGGTCTGGAACTCTCTGTGTGGACCAACATGGCTTCAAACTCACAAGAGATTCACATACCTCTGCCTTCTGAGTGCTGGCAATAAAGAAGCGTGCCAGGTTCCCAGGCAAGACATAATTTGTAAAAGTTAAGGAGAGATAACTATGGATCTCAGTATAGACTTCACCAAGCATGCTCAGGGCCCTCAGCTCAGACCCTCAGCACCAGCGAAAACCAAGAAACATACCAGCAAAAAACCAAAAATAGGATACTTTTTAAATGTGGAAATTAGCATAAAATAGAATTTTTCCCAGTTTTTTGATTGGTTGGGGTTTGTTTGTTTGGTGTATGTTTACATTGGTCTCTCTACATGGCTCTGGCTGTCCTGGGCTCACTATGTAGACCAAGCTGGCCTCTTGAGTGCTGGGATTAAAGGCCCAGTATTTGCTTTATAAAGTTTTAGTATCACTTTTGCTTTATGCCTGGTTGCTTTCACCCTCACTAGCAAATCCATTCCTTCATTGGCATTAGAGCCCACGTCTTCAGGATTCCAGTGTCTAGTGAAGACCCATTGTGACATCTAGCCTTGTAAACTGAGAAGCATCGATTCTTGGACTTTCTGTTCATAGCCAGCCATTACTGGATTAGCTGGACACCACAGCCTGTTTCTTTATTTTTATGTGTATGACCATTTTGTCTGTATGTACGTACATAAACCATGTGCACGCCTACTCTTGGCAGAGGTAAGAAGAGGGTGTCAGATCCCCTGGAACTACAGTTACACGTGGTTCTGAGCCACCATACGGATACTGGGAATCAAACCTGGGTGATCTGCAAGAACAAGCATTCTTAACTACCCAGACACGTCTACAGCCTGAGAACCGCGTTCTATGTTCAGAAGTGTTGCAACTGGTTCTCCACACCCATACATCACCTATTTTTGCAACCCTGCCCTCTTTCTTCCACTTCTAGGAAAACTCTGATAAGATGGATGGGGAGATGTTTCTGAGAAACTCTGGGACTGGACCAAGCTTATTTCTATATTCTGCAGGTCCTCCCATTTCACCCCACCCCCTCTTCTCAGTTTCTTTTTATTGTGTAATCTAAAACTGTCTCTGCTTAAATCCACCGTAAAACCTTGCTCATCCATCCAGTCTGGGCTGGGTGCCCTGAGCAGACCTTGAGCACAGACGCCACAACCAGCCCCTCAACACCCAAAGGAAGCTCCACTCCCAGGAGCTCCAACACGCCCGGGATCATAGAATCCCAGGATCCCAGAATCATAGGATGACAGAGACAGCTGAACTCTGAGGAGTTCTGACACAAGCAGGATCACAGGAAGGGCAGGCTCCAGTCAGATATAGCAAGGGCAGGTAGCACTAGAGATAGTCAGATGAGGGGGTGGGGTGGGGGAGGCAGGCATAAGAACATAAGCAGCAGAAGCCAAGGTTATTTGGCATCATCAGGACCCAGTTCTCCCACAATAGCAAGTCCTGGATACATCAATCACACCAGAAAAGCAAGATTCGAATCTAAAATCTCTTCTCATAATGATGATAGAGGACATTAAGAAGGACATAAATAACTCCCTTAAAGAAATACAGAACACAGGTAAACAGCTAGAAGCCCTTAAAGAGGAAACACAAAAGTCCCTTAAAGAATTACAAGAAAGTACAATCAAACAGGCAAAGGAAATGAACAAAACCACCCAAGATCTAAAAATGGAAATAGAAACAATAAAGAAATCACAAAGGGAGACAACCCTGGAGTTAGAAAACATAGCTGCAAGCATCACCAACAGAATACAAGAGATAGAAGAGAGAACCTCAGGGGCAGAAGATACCATAGAAAACATTGACACAGCAGTCAAAGAAAATGCAAAATACAAAAGGCTCCTAACCCAAAACATCAGGAAATCCAGGACACAATGAGAAGACCAAACCTAAGGATAATCGGTATAAAAGAGAGAGAGAAGATTCCCAAATTAAGGGCCAGTAAATATCTTCAACAGAATTATAGAAGAAAACTTCCCTAACCAGAAGGCACAACGCCAGTATTCTGATGATGAATTAACAAAATCAGAAATGAAAAGGGAGACATAATGAAATATATGTTAAAATAATTTTTCTGTTTGATAAATATTAACAGTTGAAAATATTATAATCATGTTCTATAAATATCATGGAAACGTTATTGATACTTTTTCTCACTGTGCTTGAAATTAGCATTTTCTTAATGTTTTTAACTTTAAACAGTTTTGCTATTTTGAAAGTTTTAAAATATACTTACTGATAAATAATGTCTTTCCTAGAAATACTGGTAATGTTTTTTTTTAAGTAAACTGATTGTTAGACAATGTACACAGATATATAATACATTTTAAATACTCTCTCACTATGTCATATAAGGGCTTTTGAATATATTTCTTAATGACTCATTTTTAATATTTTATGCTCTTTTACTATGCTTAATTCCCAGAGAATATCTTGAATGTTTTGAAACAATTTAGTATTCCACTTTAGATATAGTATCCTCAGTTATGGATAGAATTACATATTCATTAATGATAATTTTAGGGCATGAAAGGATGTGAATTTTTGTAAAAGTTGAACAAAGTTTTTGTGTATTATTTGATTCTCAAAATACTCAATATTATTAATATGTTTGATGTATAAAATGCATTTAAATAATTAAAAAAATTAAAAATAAATTTTTAGTATTCAAAAAACTTACAAATAACTAAAAACATCACATCACTTCCTCTCTTCCACAAAAAAACATTATTTATGTTCTTGGATAATATGTATTTCTTCTTAATTGTTCAAGTTCTGGCAGAGGGCCATGGTACACTCAGGTAGCCGTCAAGGTTAGTCCTACAAAGGGAGTGAGCAGGCATGGTGGGCGAACCCAGAATCTAAGCCCATGCCCACCACCACCACAGCCTGAGGGAGCACTTGACTCCCTCTGGACTCCCAGATCCTTGGAATAACCCGAGCTCTAGAAGAAATGGCAGCTTTAGAAGAAAATGATAGCCACACACAGGTGTGGCCAGGAGAGGGGAATCAGGGTTTTTTTTCCGGCCTTCTGAATTCTGCCATTACCTCCCATTGGCCACACCCACCACAAGCCCAGGAGCCGTTGATTGTACACTTGGCCTCATGTGGGCACCGACAGGATAAGAGGACAGAACAGGATGGCCCGCAGAGCCAAGCAGGGCCAGTTCTCTTAGGCGTGGAAGCTTATGGAGCTAATGAGCTCACCTGCTCAGTCCCACAACATAAAGTTAACTGGAAAGAAAAGAAAGTACTGGGCCAGAGAAGTGACTCTGTAGTCATGAGCACTCACTGCTGGGTTCTGTTCTAAGTACCAGAGTCCGAGAGCAGAACTGCAGCTACTGCAGCTACAGGAGATCCCGTGCACAGCCGTAGTACACACAGACAAGCCCTCGTACATAAAGAAGAATAAGTTATCTTCAAAAAGAAATTAAAGAATGAAAAATAAATTATAGCTTCATTTTTAGTATGTTCAGTGTATATGAATGGTATCAGCTGATTTTTAGCATACTCAGTGTATATGGGATGGTGTCTACTGCTTTTTAGTGTACTCTGTATATGGGATGGTGTCNGTATATGGGATGGTGTCCGCTGCTTTTTAGCATACTCAGTGTATATGGGATGGTGCCGCTGCTTTTTAGCATGCTCAGTGTATATGGGACAGTGTCAGCTGCTTTTTTGCATACTCAGTGTATATGGGATGGTGTCCGCTGCTTTTTTGCATGCTCAGTGTATATGGGATGGTGTCAGCTGCTTTTTTGCATACTCAGTGTATATGGGATGGTGTCAGCTGCTTTTTAGTGTACTCTGTATATGGGACGGTGTCAGCAGCTTTTCTCTTGCTGTGATGAAACACCATGACTTACTGCACAGTTGGGTCCATGATAGTGAAACAAAGGCAGTGGCAAGAAGCTTCGAGCTCACATTTTCAATCACAGCATGAAACAGAGAGAGCACCAGGCTTTGAAGACTCCAAAAATCCCCCCATTGGCATACTTCCTCCACTGGGACCGTACCTCCTATCTTAGGTAGGGTCTTACTGCTGTCAACCGATACTATGACCAAGGCAACTCTTGTTTGTTTGTTCATTATTATTTATGTTAGTATTTACTAATTATTTTATTTACATCCCAAATGTTGCCCTCTCCCAGTCACCCCTCCCAGAGTTCTTCCCCCAGCCTCCCTCCTCTTCACCTATGAGAGGGTACCCCCCTCCAGGTATCAAGTCTCTACAGGATTAAGCACATTCTCTCCTACTGACAAGGCAACTCTTATAAGAACAACATTTAGTTGGGCCTGCTTACAGGTTCAGAGGTTCAGTCCGTTATCATCAAGGCAGGAGACTGGTAACATCCAGGCAGGCATGGTGCAGGAGGAGCCAACAGTTCTACAGCTTGATCGGAAGGCAGTTGGAAGACTGAGTCTTCTGCTCTGGGCAGAGCTTCAGAGCCCACCCCCACAGTGATGCACTTCCTCCAACAAGGCCACACCTCCTAATAATGCCAGTTCCCATGAGCCAACAGATTTAAACCACCACACCTCCTCGCCCATCCTAACAGCTCAATCAACTGAGGAACCAAGTATGCAAACACCTGACCCGATGGGGGGCATTTTCACTCTTAACCGGCCCCAGGGATTAATTTACCTACTCGCCATTACCAGCCTGAAGCTTGGTATGATGACTGTCTGTCTGCATGTGTGCTGCAGTTGAGTATGAGGCTCTCACCCTTTTCCAAGAAGCTTCTGTGGGAAGGCTTGGTCTGCAGCCAGTAGTCATTCAGAAGGCTTTTTTTTTTTTTCCTGTTTTACAATCCATTGAGTCTAATTAGCTTTGCCCAGATTTGCATGGGTGTGGGGCCATCTACTCTTGTGTGGTTGCACCAACCAGAAGCCACAGACTCCCCCTTCTCCAGCAGCCTGCCACCGTCAGTAGCTTCTCTGCTAGAGGCAGGATCCCACCCATTCACTTGGCAGTGCTGACTGGCTTGGTCTTGGCCATGTCTTACACAGCAGCCTCACAGCTCTAACTTGGTGAGCACACAGTGTTACCATGACCAGAAGACATTGTGTAGCTGTGGTCCTCCCCAGCCTCTGGCAGTACAGCCTTTCCCCCTCCCGCCTCAGAGATGGTCCCTGAGCGTCATGGAGCCTCGAGGGGTGTAAAATAGATGCCTGACTTTGGGCTGAGCAAAGCACAGACACTTTGGCCCATTATCAGTTTCTATATTAACTTCCATCAGCTGATAGGACCTGAGGGCTGCAGTAGTCAAATGCTTTGGTATAGTGTAATCAAAAGACACAGTGATTTGATACTTACGTGCTAAGGAATGAGAATAGGAAAATTTTGTTTTACATAGTTAAGCCATGTATGTTTCTATAAGAGCAGAAAACTTTCTATGTACTGTAAAACACTGCAATTATAAGATATAGTAAGCTCCAAAGCTGGGTGTAGGTATTCAGGGGTGTAGGCATTGGGTGGCATGGCAACACGTGCTATGCAGAGTGTGTGTGTATGTGTGTGGTGTATGTATGTGTGGTGTGTGTGTGTGTATCTGTGTGTGATGTATATGTTGTGTATGTGAGTGTGTGTGTGGTGTGTATGTGTATGGTGTGCGTGTGTCTGTTATATATGTATTGTGGTGTGTATGTATGTGTGGTGTGTGTGTGTATAGTGTGTATGTGTGTGTGTGTGGTGTGTATTATGTGTAGTGTGCTGTGCGATGTGTGTGTATAGTGTGTATGGTGTATATGTATGTGTGGTGTGTGTGTATGGCATGTATGTGTGTGTGTGATGTGTGTGGTGTGTGTGTGTGATGTGTGTAGTGTGTGTGAGTGTGGTGTATTATGTGTGTGTGGTGTATGTGTGTGGTGTGTGTAGTATGTATGTGTGGTGTATGTGTGTGTATGGTGTGTATCTGTGTGTGATGTATATGTTGTGTATGTGAGTATATGGTCTGTATGTATGGTATGTGTGTGTCTGGTGTGTATTATGTGTGATGTGTGTGGTGTATATGTGTGTCTGATGGGTGTGTATGTGTGGTGTGTGTATAGTGTGTATGTGGGTGTGGTGTGTGGTACTATGTGTATATGTGCATCTGGTGTGTATGTGAGTGTGGTACATGTGATGTATGTGGTGTGTGTGTATGTGTGTGTGTGAGTGTGGTGTATGTATGTGTGTGGAGTGTGTATGTGTGTGTAGTATGTATTGTGTGGTGTGTGTGTATGGTATGTATCTATGTGTGATGTATATGTTGTGTATGTGAGTGTGTGGTATATATGTATGATGTGTGTCTGGTATATATGTATGTATGGTGTGTATGTGTGTGGTGTGTATGTATGTGTGGTGTATGTGTGGTATGTGTGGTGTGTATGGTGTGTAGTGTGTGTGTGGTATATATGTGTGTGTGTATGTATGGTATGTGTGTGTGGTGTGTATGTATGTGTGGTGTGTATGTATGTGTGGCATGTGTGTGTGTGTGTGTTTGGTGTGTGTGTGTGTGTGTGTGGTACTATGTGTGTATGGTGTGTGTGTATGATGTGTGTGGTGTGTGTGCAGTGTGTATGTGTATGTAGTGTGGGGGGGTGTATGTGTATGTTGAGAACAAAGCCTACAGTGAAGTTAGGCAATACACCATGGGTAAGGGTTCCCAGAGACACCTCAGAATTACTGTGCTTTTAGTATTGAATTAATTGTGATCATTGTTGTTTAGAAACTGTTTGCTGGGCAGAGAAGGTAGCTCAGTTGGTGATGTGCTTAGGGGGACCTTCGCTTAGTCCCCCAGATGGAACTAAATGTGTAAACAATGTATAAAATCTAGGCTCAACTGAGTACACTTGTAACCCTAGTGCTGAGGTGGGTCCCGGCAGCTCCTGGGGGCTTGCTGGCCGACCAGCCTAGGCTTCGTGGAAAGTTCTAAGTCCTGAAAGACCTTGCATCAAAAACCAAAGTGGGTGATGCCTGAGAAGCAGCGGCCAAGGTTGTGCTCTGTCTCCTGCTCACATGGCTTCCTGTGCACACACCCATGGCCCCCTCACACAGTAATACAGCCACAAAAAGGAAAACTATTGCTGAGTTATTCCAAATTGAGTTACCTTGCATGTTGCATGACTGCAGCAAAAGGCTATAAATTAATCAAGGTGTTTTAATGTCATGAGACTTTAGTCTACAGGCAGTAGACACAGCTCAGCAGGTAAGGTAACTAACTTGCCCATCTGAGCCTGAAGACAAGAGTTTAATTCCCAGGACCCACATGGTAAAACAAGACGTCGACTCCTGCCGTCCACATGCAAACCGTGGCATAGGTACGCCCTCTGTCTCGTCACTGTTCTATGCTGTGAAGAGATACCATGGCCGAGGCAGCTCTTGGAAGAGAAGGCATTTAATTGGGGGCTGGCTTATAGTTTCAGAGGTTATCTTATCATCGTGGCACAGAGAATGGCAGCATGCAGACAGACATGGTGCTGTAGAAGTAGCTGAGTACTAAATCTTCATTCATAAGCAGAGATAGACTGGGCCTAATGTGGGCTTTTGAAACCTCAGTTCCCAGTCTCAGTGGCGGCCACACCTCCTCCAGCAAGGCCACACCTCCTAATTCTTCTCTTAACAGTGCCAGTCCCTGGTGACTAAGTATTCAAATCTGTGACCCTGAGGGAGCCATTCTCATTCAAACCACTATACCCCTCACACACATGCACACATGTAAACATACAAACTGAATACAATTTCATTCCAGGGGAACTGGTTATGTGGTGCAATGGCAGAGCGCTTGTTTAGCATGTCCAAGCCTCTGAGTCCCATCTGCGTATTGCAAAAATGTAAAAACGCAGTCCGGGGCATGATGACAGTAATTCAGTGACAGCTGCTCTAGTGGGTGATCGCCCCAGATGCCGTTCTGCTGGGTCCTGCCCATGGCATCATGGAGGCTTCACGCTCGCCTGTAGGAGGTTATATTACCGTTCCTGTTTTGTGATCAAGAACACTGTGGTAGACAGGACAGGCCCACGTGGTGGCCTCGTGAAGCCCATGGTGGGCTCAGTCACTGCACGACAAGGCACTTGGAAAATGCTAAGCCCTCTTTGAAGAGCGTTGTGTAATTGCGTGCTGGGGTAAAGGCTGGCTTCTGCAGCAGATCCCAGGTTTGCTCCTTGAGTCTCTAAAATTCTGTAACATGGAGCAGCATCTGGGGATCACGTGCTTAGAACAGCACTTCCCCCTACTAAGCACTTAGTTTAAGCACTGTCAGGGTGTCCCCAGTGTCCATGGGGACACTGTGAATGTGATTTAAATAAGCAGCAAAGTTTGGTTCTTAGGAAGAAACGGAAGTCGTCTGGATTCACCCAGCTCTTTGCCAAGGCTGGGAAAGCCCAGAGCGGAGACTCCGGTTGTCAGGAATGGCGAGCGAGCAAAGGACGTAACGAGCAGTGCGGACAAGGGGGAGACTGGATGGACTTGCTCGCATCGTGATGTTGTCTCCTCTTCTTCCTGCAGAACTCCATGAAGGTGATGTTCAAATGCCTCTGGAAAAGCTGTGGCAAGGTGCTGAACACAGCGGCCGGCATCCAGAAACACATCCGGGCTGTCCACCTCGGGTAAGGCAGCGTCCCTCTCCCCCTTGGAGCAGGCGGAAGGACATCTCTCAGTACAGCCCCACGCGTGCACCTGACCTCTGGCTCTTCCCTGGTTCCTCCAGTAGGGGTGATCCTGCTGATGGTCAGCCACCAAGTCACCAGGCCGCTGAGCCTCCCTAAACTAGTCTGAGTCGTGTTACAGTAGTCCTCGCTCTGAGCCCTGGGTCTGTCTAAAGTGAACAGAGTCAGCTCTGAGGGTCAGAGTAACTGTACAAGAGACACTAAGTATAAACCACGCCACAAGGGCTCCGCCCCGGGAGCTGGGAAGGTACTTCAAAGAGTCCTTGACTACCTCGTGTCTGTAAAAGGAAATGTGTATTCATTTTTGCAGTAACCGACACTCATGACTTAGAACCTCAAAAGCTACCATCACTCTCCGAGGGTTCTCAGAATGAGTACCGCCACCCCACACACCTTCGATGACAGAGCCTAAAGTGATGGTCCGGCTCAGCCTGTTTCTCAGATGACCTGTTTTCTTTGTAGGCTGTAACAACCTTCCTACAGACAGAAGAGTTGCGATTAGGATCATGCAGCTGGACTCACAGCCTGGGGCAGTAGGGGGCTCACTGTCCCCGCTTTAGTCCCGAGTCTTTCTTGTCCATGTAGCTGGGGTTTAGAAGAGACCCTGTGTGACCCTAGTTATCACCAGTGTGCATCAAGCAAGCGTCACCACCTTAGTAGGTCTGCAGGCTCAACACAGAAGGGTCCTTTTTGACAAAATGGCTGTGGCGGATTCGGCCCTGGGGCCACCTTAGCCAGAAAGAAGCACGCTTGAAAACTGGTATAGTCAAGCCACAAGAAAATGTGCAGGCTGCCAGAATCACACTCCCTGAGAGTGTCAGATCCAGCCACCGTGCCACGACTGCCTCTGTGTCCCTCAGTCATACTGTGCTTGGTAGGAGCCTGCTCAGTGCCACACATGCTGATTACATGTGCAGTGGTACAGAGAGCGGCAAAAGACACAGCCCTGGGGAACCAGAGTCATGAGAAGACAAGGAGGCTTGCCGAGCTACAGAAGCAGGCTGCAGAGATGGCTCTGGTGAGGGGCTTCAGCACCAGCACTGATACCCAGGAAATCAAGGCCCCCTCTTGTGTTCCGGGTCTCATTATTAAGATCACTTAAAACCAGACTCACATGGAAGCTTGGGGACAATTTCATTAGAATTTAAAAGGACCCCAGGACAGGCAAGCTATAAACCTCAGCAGCTGCCTAGAGAAAGAATAGAGATAAGAAGGATCAAAAAACAAACAGAAACCATGTTAAGTCAGCGTGGAGGGCAGCCACAAGGCCTTAGGCAGTGCTTAGTGAGGACCGGGGCTCTAGAGTGCGGGCATGTCTCTGTAGCTAACGAAAAAGGCAGAAAGATGAGTAAAAGCGGGACTCAGAAAAGCAGGCAACCCAACTGAGGCTCACAGTGGGGTGTGGGAATTCTGGGAAGGAGAAGCAGGGTGTTTGCTAAAGGGCTGGATGTGGTGGGGATGCACTCAGGGAGCAGAGGCAGATGGAACTCTGTGATTTGGGAGGTGAATTCCAGGACAGCCAGAGCTAAAGAAAGACACCCGGTTGTAACTAAAATTAACCATTCTATCTACCCATAGAAAAGACAGACAATCCAGGTTTGTATTTTATTTACAAGCTGGAGGCCGAGGCCTAGCTTGGGCAGGTTTGGAGCTGTTCTAACTTACTTCCCAGCCACAATTCCCTTGTTCTTGCTGTTTCTCCTGGCCAGGTGCTCATGGTCTGTCTCCTCTCATGGCTGCCTCCTCCACCTCCTTTCTCTCTTTTCCCCCCTCCCCCTCTCTCTCTGAAACCCTCTCACTCAATCCTGGAGTCCCACTTTTCTCCCTCTACTGCCCTGTCCCGGGCTCTAGCCTTTTATTGACCAGTTAAATGGGGAGCAGGGTTTGCACAGCATCACTTGATGTGCATGTACTGGAGAGGAAAGCATGATAGTAGGTGCTGCAAGCAGGAAGTGGTTAAGGCTATAAACACTCACAGACCACCACAGTGACAGACTTCCTCCAGCGAGGCTAGACTTCCTAAAAGTTACATAACCTCTTCAAACAGCACCACCAGCTGGGGAGCAAGTGTTGAGATTCAGGACCCTGTGAGGGACATTTCTCAGCAAAAGCACCATCCCCACCGCAGCCTCACCATGCAGGGACATGCTGGCCTGTCACTTCTAAGCGTCCTGTGTAAAAATCAGTACTGCTCCCAACCGTGGGTGGTAGTGTCACACTCAGGACGCAGAGGCAGATGGATCTCTTAGCTCGAGGCCAGCCTGGTCTACAGTGAGTTCCAGGACAGCCAGGGCTACACAGAGAAACCCTGTCTTGAAAACATAGCAAATAACAAAAACAAAAATAAACCCATAAAAACAAAAGCTATCATCAAGGCCTAGTCTTTGTTTTGTTCCTGCTAGGAAGTAGGATGTTTTATATGTAATGTATTCTCCATAAATTATTCTCAGATTAGTAAATAAATGACAGGTAGGTAGGTAGATGGGAAGGTGGAAGACGGACTGCTTTAAGAAGTCTTACTCTAGTTTTTGTTGCTGTGGTGTAATACTGGATGCCATGGGAGTTAAAGGCATGCGTGGTGGTTTATTTGACTCACGGTTCTCGATACTGGGTCATATGCCGCACTATGACCATGGTCAAGGGTGAGGGTGCCCTTACTACATCGGGTTTTCCTTTCAGAACCACTTGTGCCAGCGTACCAGCCCCTTGTCACCGTGCCCCGCCCCCATCTTCATACCATGGTGCTTGCCTCCCTTCCCCAATCCTCTTGACCTCTCCTAATTCTGATTGCTTTAGACTCTCTTCCCAAACTCCATTAGCGTAAGGATTTGGAAAGTCAGTTACTAACAGACGGTGCTGGTGAGGGGCACATTTAAGCCAGAGCAGAAGCTGATAAAAACCGTCGTCAGTAGGGTGGTTGAGTGTCACAGCGTAGCAGAAGGTTGCCAGGCTGGCAGAGAGGAGAATGGACTGCAGAGGTTGGAGGCCAGGACGGGCCGCTGAGCTTCACTCTGCTCTCCCCTGCCCCAGGCGAGTCGGGGAGTCTGACGCTCTGCTCTCCCCTGCCCCAGGCGAGTCGGGGAGTCTGACGCTCTGCTCTCTCCTGCCCCAGGCGAGTCGGGGAGTCTGACTGCAGTGACGGAGAAGAAGATTTCTACTACACGGAGATCAAGCTCAACACGGATGCCATGGCCGAAGGCCTCAACAGCGTGGCCCCAGTTTCGCCCTCCCAGTCCCTGGCTTCAGCCCCTGCCTTTCCCATCCCAGACTCCAGCCGAACAGAAACTCCTTGTGCCAAAACAGACACTAAGCTGGTGACGCCACTGAGCCGCTCAGCCCCCACCACCCTCTACCTCGTGCACACTGACCATGCTTACCAGGTGCGTGCTAAGGACCTTGTGCAGAAGCAGTAGCCAGCAGGCCTGGGACTGCGAGGTCACACAATAAATCCAAAAGCCCACAACACCACATGTGACAGCAACTCAGTTGGTTTTTCTGTTTTTCCTCTTAGCCAGGATCTCAAGCCATGAGTGGTAGCTTGTGATCCCAGCACTCAAGAGGCTGAGGCAAAAGGATCGTGAACTTGAGGCCAGGGCCGGGCTATCGAGTTTTAAGGGCAGCCTGAGCTACATAGTTATAACCAAATCTCCAAAGCCAAACCAACCACAAAATGGGTCTTGGTCACTCTGGGGGCCCGGTGCAAAACCACTGCAACGAGCTGAAAGATTTGTGATTAAAAACAAACAAACCAGAAACTAAGCCTGGAGAGAAAAATACTTTACAGACTTGCGTCCTGGCATCTCAGCTGTGTTTATGTGTTCAATTTTAAGGTTTTGAATTTTTTTCTTGCATTTTTATTTTGTGTGTACGTACTTGTGTATGCACACATACACCCGACACATTGCACATGTAAAGGTAAAGGTCCTAAGGATTGAGCTGGGATCTTCAGGCCTGGCTACAGGCTCCTGTCCCCGCTAAACTATCTCATTGACCAAGTCTTTAAGCATGTTCAAAATACATGCTGTGCAGTGACCATCATTGTATCCATTCTCTTAGGAACAACCTTAGATGTGAGATGTCTAATGAACAAAACAGTTGCACTCCTAAAATATTTATATCTTAGATGTACCCATTTCCAAATTTATTAAGTTATTTCCTAATATGGTAGTCATATTTTTACATATGTCCAAACGCAGGTATATGTGATTTTTCAGACACTGACATCCAAAATCCATCTCCTATACCTCAGGTAGATTGCTTATATGAAAGGCTTCTTTCTGGCTACTCTCTTTGACCCTGTTCAGTCTCTACCTGTTAGCATATGTTACCAGAGAAGCCCTGTGTGTTCCTACAGCCCAGCTTAGAAATGAGAACTCAGATGCTGTGGACAGTGGCTCGTTCAGACAGCTTTTTCTGTTCCCTGCCTCTCAGGCCACACCCCCGGTGACTATTCCTGGATCTGCTAAGTTCCCCCCGAATGGCAGCAGCTTCAGCATTTCCTGGCAGTCTCCCCCAGTCACTTTCACGGGCGTCCCGGTAAGTTCGCATAGCATGGCAAGGTGAGCCAAGTCAGATGTACACTTGGAGAACAAACTTTGAAACAGCCATGAAAAAGATGGAGTCCACGCCCAAAAGTGCTACTACAGTTTGGTTCTTCTCTTTCTTGAGGTTGTCTCTCAAGGCTAGCCTTGAACACTGTATAGTCTAGGATGACCTTTGAACTGCTGATCCTCCACTGCCCAAATGCTGACATTACAGGTGTTCACCATCATACCGACATTCCAAAGGCTTATGCTTCTATCGTTTTTTTTAAAGATTTTTTAAAATTTTATGTGTATAAGTATTTTGCTTGCTTGTATTTCTGTGTGCCCGTGGAAACCAGAGGAGGATATTAGATCCCTGGAACCGGAGTTACAGATAGTTGTGAGCCACCGTGTAGATGCTGGAAGTCAAACCCAGGTCATGTGGAAGAGCAGGTGTCACTGGCTCAGCCATCTCTCCAGTCCCACATGCATATTTCCTAAGTGGCTCCCAGATTTACCTGCAAAGGCACGTGTGGTTTAGGTGGGTGCAGCTAGGGAAAGGCGTTCTGACTGATATTCTGGAAACATAGAAGAACCTATCGGCTGGTGGTGTTAGAGTTATGTGTCCAAAAGATGACTGAATTCGTAGCTTGATTCACTCTTACAGAAAAACTGGCGTTTGTTATTATAAATTCAGAAATTTTATTAGTTTGATATAATATCTTGGAGATATGCTATTTGAAAATCCAAAAATTAAATAAATTGAAATCACAGTTTTTTTTTAAAGCCCAAGCAATCCATCTTTGATGGGTAATTTGAAAGTAAATGAATGCTAAAATGTGCAGCAGTGGTTTATGTAGGAAATAAAAATTAACTCAATATATTAAGTGATTCTGATAAATCACTATGAATTAACGTGGTTTCCAACAGTTCATTTAAAAACTTACTGGGTCCTACATAGCTTCTCACAGAATACCAAGAGACCTCCCTGCACAACAGCCATGCTCACGGGGGGCATGACCCCTGAGAAGGGTCAGAACTAGGCTCACAATAGCAGATGTAGGCTTGCCAAGCCCTGGCCCGTTCTGGAGGTTCCCAGGGAGCCTAAAAGCCTCCTGTGGAGCTCTGAGTGAGTAACTGGGTAAACTCCGCCCATGAGAGTCTGTCAGTGAGCGGCCCCCTGCTGACAGGGCTAGGTGAGGAGGCTTTCCAGAACATACTCTGGGGTTGCGGTTTTTATGGAATAACTTCAAAAGCCACTGAGCAATGGTGGCCCCTGTCTACTCTCAAACGGTGACCTTCTGCATTCTTCTGTTAGTTTTACTTGTGGCACAAACATTGCTCTGCCCATGTGGCCACCAGATAACTGTGAAGCATTTCCTAGGAGACATAAAAAGCCTAGAGTGATTTGCCACTTGACACTACCTGTCTGTGATGGTTATCGATGTCAATTTGACAAAAATCTAAAAAATTACCTGGGAGCCGGGCCTCTCGACATGCCTCTGGGGGAGTAGCCTGTGTTAGTAGAAATGGAACGATGGAGCGACCATGGTTGGCATTGGTAGACAATACAGATGGAGAACAGGAACTGGAGAAGAGACTGCATTCATCAGTCCCCTGTCCTGATTGTGGGCACATTGTGTCCTGTGTTCCAGGTCCCTGCTGCACTGGCTTCCCGTCGTGGATCGTACCCTTGAACCAGGGACAGTAAACCCTTTCCAGAGTGTGTTATCACAGCAGCAGAGGGAGAGGCTAAGGTGCCTTCTTTGATGGCCTGGTATATTCACTCTCCCCATGGCTTTGACCAGTGCCTGACAGTAGGAACTGAAGGAAGGGGGGGGGGCTTATTAGGGCTACTGGCCCACCGTGGTGGGGACGGCGTGGCAGTAGGTGTGTCCACGGCCTGGAGCAGAAAGGTGAATGGTGGTGCTCCAGGTGGTGCTCCACTTGGCTCCGGTTTTTTTCTTTTTTCGACCAGGCCCACAGAATGTGAGTGTGCTATCCTGTATCCACCCACAGAATGGTGCCACCCACACTCAGTGTAGATCTCTCCTTCCTCCTGGGAAAGCTGTCCCAGAAACACCCAGGGGTGTGCCTGCTAAATCTTGTCGAGTTCACAATGAAGTTTAGCCACCATCACGCCTAAAGTGGAAGCTACAGTTATGGTTCCAGCTACAGGCTGAGAGTGCAGCCATTTCTCAGCTCCTCGCTTTACCTCAGGAAGGCATTCCGAGCACACAGGCCACACGGCTGGCTTATCAGTGTGGGAAGGGCTTGTCCTGGCTGCCATGCTCCACTGAACTGAACGCAAGGCCCCTGGCTAGGCAGCCGCAGCTCGCTCTCTCTGCTGGTTACTTTGATACACAAACCCAATTAGTTGTTCAGGTTGGACTTAAACTCATTCTACAGCCCAGGCACGCCCTGAGTGTGCTGTCTCCAGATCCACTGTGCCTGGCTTATGCTATGCTGGTGTTTGGGGGAGAGGGGTGGTTGTTGTTGTTTGTTGTGTTTTGTTTTGAGAGGCCCGGGTTGGAGACAGGGTTTCTCTGTATAGCCCTGGCTGTCCTGGAACTCTGTAGACCACGCTGGCCTTGAACTCACAAATCCACCTGCCTCTGCTTCCCACATGCTGGGATTAAAGGTGTGCACCACCACCCAGCTCTGCTCTGCTCTGCTCTTTTTAATTAGACCATCCTAGAGACATGGTTCTGGTTTTTACCAGCTGCCTCTTCCCAGTTCCTAAAAGCGTCTGTAGAACGCCAACCAGGATTCCTTACATTGTTTGTTTTCCAACAGTGAAATTTTAGAACTCTTCCATGGACTTTATAGCTGTTGCTAACCTCAGTCTCGATGCCCCCCCCCCCTTTCATTTCTGCTTTAGTTTCCAGGGGCATCCTAGCAAGGAGCTTGCACAGAAGATAGATGTAGTGTCTGGGTCAACTGGAAAGTCTGCCTTCTGTGGCTGTTTCTCATTTATTCTTTTCATTTTGTTTTGTGATGGGGGGGTACTTTCATGGGGGTGGGGGTGTAGACCGGAAGTTGACATAGATTGTCTTGCTCAGCTACTGCCCCATGTTGTTGAGGCAGGGTCTCGGAACCCGGAGCACACATTAGGTAAACCGACACGCTGGCTAGGGAAGGTCCTGGGATTGGCCGGGCTCCCACCGCTACACCAGAGTTACAGATGTACTGCATGTCACTTTGTCCATTCTGCATGGTACTGTGTTCCACTCTCAGGGCCTCATAATTATGCAGCAGGAGCTTTAACAACTGAGCCTTCTCCCAGCCTCTGTCTCCCATGTCTAATTTATTCTTAGACGAGAGAATTTCTAGTCTCTGGTTTGTAATCTGCTTCGGCCAAGACGTAAGATAAACACTTCAGCAGTCAAGCGTGCTGTTCCTATTTTAGGGTTGTGGGTATAGTTTTAAATGCTTTGTTTGACTCTAGAAAGACTGGAAAGTAGCTCTGAAATGATTCCTTATACTCCTGAACTTCCTGTCAGTGCTTTCAAAGAACATAAGGGTGGGTGCCTCCTCCCTTGTTGCTCTTGCTGATGAACTCGCTCTCCTAACTGCATCGAGGCTTCAGGATCGGCTTGTCCACTGACTTGATGCCAGTCAGTGTGCCAGCCCTGAAGCCCATGACATAGAGAGCCAGGCAGAGCTGGGAACGTGACGCTGGGAACTTTCAAATGGCATGGCAGCCTCAGATGGCAACTCTCACAATGTTAGATTATAAACAACATTTAGGATGACTTTCTCTGAAGATGCTAAACAGAATGGTTTCTATTAATGAAAATCTCTTCTGTCTTTGTACTCCCAAACAAATGCCTTGAGGTTGCTGTCCTGGGTCCACCCCTGAGAGCTAGGGTTGAAGAGAAGCCCTGTGACACTTCCGACGGAAAGCCCTTTCTGAGCCGTCCCCGGGTCTCCTGACTTTTGCTCTATTCACTTCTGTGCGAGATTTCTTGAGTACTGGCTTTAGTGAGCCCCAGCATCAAAGCCCTTCCCAAAGTGTAGCTGTGCGTTCTCGTGTCTGCAGATGCCCCTGCCCTGCCACGCACACTGCCTGCCACGCACACATGCTTCTCTAGCTGAGGCGAGGTGTGAGCAGGAGTCCCTCATTGGCCATCTAAGCTAGTACAGCAGCATAGACTGAGTGCTGTGAGTGGCAGTAGTGTACTTCCTGGAAGCTCCGAGCCCAGCATCGCGGTGAGGTGCCGTCTGTTTACATCTGGTGAGGTGCCGACTGTTTACATCATCTGGTGAGGGCTCTCTCCTGGTTTGTAGTTGTCCGCCGTTAGAGCTGTGTCTTCACCTGGCTTTTTCTGCTGTGTACAGTCAATAGTGAGAGATGGAAGTGGGGGCTGGGAGAGGTAGACATGCATATCGGCCCTTTGCAGTCTCTTGTTGAGGTGTGTGCACTTGGGTGCACTGTCTGGTATCTTTCCTTATAACACTAATCCTATTTCTGCAGGGCCCTACCATAACCTCATCTAACTTTAATTCCTTGAGGGGCTTACTTTTTAATATAGCCAGGCTCAGGATTTAAAATTTCCACATAAAGTTTTAGGGGAAGCAGGGAGGCCAGGCATGGTGGTATTTGCCTCTAGTCCCAGCACTTGAGAGGTGAAGACAGAAAGATCAAGAGTTCAAGACCAACCTCCAACATATAGGAAAAAAAAAAATTAGGAGGTAGGGTCTAGCTGGAGGAAGTGGGTTACTGTGGTTGTGTCTCAAAGTTCATGTCTACTTCCAGCCTAAGCTGCTTTGAAAACTCAAAAGTTGATCAGGCTGTGCCCAAGCTCCCACCATACCCTCTCCCACCATAGTAGATATTTCCTTGAATTGTGAACCAAGATAAACATCTCCTGTGAGTCATTTCTGTCATATACTCTGTCTTAACCACAGAAGAATAACTGGTGAAGATGCTGGGGTTTTATTTTTATTGCCTAGAAGCAGGGTCTGAAATGCTACTGAAAGATTCCTTCAGTCAAAAATCTTTCCTAGTCCATATGACAGAAGATTGCACGGAAAATTCTCTAAAGCATATACAAAAGTGCATTGCAACGCCGAATCCTGTGCAGAGCACCCATCATCTGACCTTTCTTAAGCAATTGCTTCCATTCTAAAACAGCCCTGGAGAGTTGCGTTGCTCAGCACAGCGGCTGGCGGGCAGCTAGCGTTGCGGGATGCCCACTGTTCCTGCTGTCAGTGTGGGAAGCAACCAAGTCACATCTTTCTATGTAAAAACGTGTGTTCCAGATACCTCAAGGGTCTCACTATCTGAAGGGATTAGCCGTGATGGAAAAACGACAAGTTAGAGTTCTTTAAACTCAGTGAAAGTCATACGTACTGAGTAAGGTGTGGGCACATAGCATAATAATTGTATTTATTTATAAATAATAGCATATGGTACTATCCATAGTGACACAAAGTGTACTTTATATTTAGTAAAGTTGACTTCAAGGTAGACTTTTGGACAAGTTTGAGATACAAGACAAAAACTAGGATGTAGAGAGCCGGCCAGTGAGATGGCTCCATGGGTAAACAGTTGACAAGCCTGAGTTCTATCCCTGAGCCCAGCCAGAGGTGACATGAGACAGTGGGCTGTGGCTGGAGTAGACCTGGCCATACTGGTTTTCAGGGCATGACTGGGGAAGTGTTTGAAACTTGGGGCTGGAAAGGCCATTGTTTGCTTAGGCCATTAGGCTTTTCTGTGGGAGTTTGGAAGATAATGACAATGAGAGAAATGTTGGCAGCAGGAGCACGCCCACTCCCCCCCCCCCCATCTGGGCTCTGAGGTGAGTTAAATAGCAGTCACACGGGCACTATCAGGTCAGCATAGCTGTCTCATACCAGCTGCAAACCCAGAGCTCCTAACCTTGGCAGTTTAACCCTGACGTTCATTTTCCTCTCTGCTTTGGGTTGACAAGGAAAGGAGGGAAGGATCTGCTCCGTCAACCTGACTGTCCTTGCTCCCCAGGTGTCTCCTACACATCATCTCACAGCGGGCTCAGGAGAGCAGAGGCAGCACGCCCACACAGCCCTGTCCTCCCCGCCCAGAGGGACAGTCACCCTAAGGTATGACTGCTTGCTGCTACCTGCTTCACCTCAAAGGGATTTCCTAAGAAATGGAGAACTAGCAAAAGGGAAGGAAAATATGACCCACTGTAAAATGTCTTCCCAGTCCATGAGCGCGCTTCCCTCCCTGCCAGTGGTTTCCTAACCAGTCACTAGTTACGGTTCCTAACCAGTCACTAGTTAAGGGCACTTGTAGTGTGTAGTGGATAGCTGTAATCACTGTCCTGGACTAACTTCTGTATGATATGAATGGTAAGTTAGTTTTAGTCTTCTGTTCCCCCTTATTGTTCCCAACTCTCCCCAGAAGGTCCACACTGTTCCTGTCCCTAAGGCTGTGTGCTGTCTTTTCTTACAGGAAGCCCAGAGGAGAAGGCAAAAAGTGCCGCAAGGTTTATGGGATGGAAAACAGGGACATGTGGTGCACCGCCTGCCGCTGGAAGAAGGCCTGCCAGCGGTTCATTGACTGAGCCATTCCTGCCTCTCCTTCCAAAGGAAAGCTACTCAGGGCCCAGGGACGGCGCTGCCTGGAATCCCGGGAATACAATTCCTTGGTGGAATTAAAGCAAAAAAAAAAAAAAAAAATCAAAACACAGCAAAAAAATCAGCACTGCACTGCTCAGAGAAGCAGGCGAGAGCACCAAGGAGGACTCTCCTTGAAGGAAAAGCCAGCTTCCTTAGCTCTCGGTCTGGTCTTAAAGCTGGTCTTCTGTCGCAGCTTGGCCCACCAGGCCCGTTCACCTAGAGAGAAGGCAGGTTTTGATAAGCTTTCTGAACTCTGGCATTTTCGAGGGTTCTTGGCACTGAAAACAGTATGCCCATAAGCTACACAATACACCCCTAAGCTACACAGTATGAGGTAGCATTTGTACAAAGGATAGTACCTACCTTGTGAATAGGCATCTCTCTGTTTTTCCACCCGACTCCTTGGATCAGTCTGATCATGATGTATTTCAAGAAAGAGTTTTTCTATGTCTGTTTTGTTTTCAAGAAGGACCCCAAGTGGAAACATTGTAAAGATGTTAGCTTGGAGGCCCTGAGTAACTAACCTAAGGCCAAAAGTGATTGGCAGTGAGTGGGAGTCATCTGAGCCATCACCTGAGGTCGGGACACCAAGAGGCACTGCAGAGAGCATCTGAAAATCGTCCTTGGATCCCAAGTGGTGGCACCACTAAGTCTCTGCCTGCCATGACTCAGACGAGAGCTGGCGCTAGTAGCAATCTGGTAAGCCTCGATGCTTCTTTCAGGGCTATCTCACACTGCAGCCTGGTTAGTGTGCCCTGCTTGGTCCCGCCAAGACCATAGCCAGGACTCTGGGTCAGCATTCTGCTCTCCAACTCCGCCCGGGTAGAAAACTCCAGACTGGCCTGCAGGCTTGCTTCCAGCAGAGCACAGCTGTGGGAAGGACCCACTAGGGCATCAAGCCAACTTCCATTGTGAGTGCACTTTCGTAGATGTCATGCTTTTACACGGCTAGGGGATGAGTTAGGGGACTCAGTGATGTATATGGATAATGGAAAGCTAAACGTTATTGTCTTATAAGAATATTGAAACTATGAATTAAGAATTTGCTCAGAAACTAACTTACAGGATGCCCAAAGGCAGTCGCATCTTGGTATAGGACTCAGTCCATTGAGTAGGGCCAAGGCTTAAGCTAGGTTCCAGCTATTGGCTGTTGGAAGGGTAGAGCTTAGAGCAGCCATCAAGCCTTGTGAGCTCTTAATCTCTGTCTGCCCTGCTTAAGAGAGATGAGTGTCCTGTACCTATGCATGGTAAGAGCACCTTATAGAAGCCACTAGGTAGGGACGGGGAACACGGTGTCAGCCATATGAATGTTAAATGAACTTGCACAGAGGAAAACTTAATATATATAAGATTGTACATAGTGTTTTTTTACAGAGTAGAGAGAAGTCATGTAGGAGTCGGAGACACCTCTTTGTATGTAAGGGGTGTATATGGAGGCTCTACAGCGGAACACCCTTAACTGGGGCGTTCATGTATTTTGGCAATTTTGTTTTTTAAATTCATGTGGCTTTTTACCACGGAAATCAAGGAAAATAGGAAAGAGAGGCTGATCTTTTCCTTTGGATACTTAAAAGGAAAACAAAACACTTACGTCAAGAGGAAGAGAAAGCGTTCTCTGATGTCCCTGTAGGTTGGTAACCAACGTCAGCCATACCACCTGTTCCAGATGTTAGGATCTGCAACCAGGAAACAACTGTTTGTTTTTAAAGTCCAGAGCTGGATTGCTTTCCCCTGCGCATGCCCTCTCCCCTATCTCCTGTAACCCCACTCCCTGAAAGGGTGTTCTAGCTGCTCCAAGAGGCCCTGAGCACCATGTAGATTGAGACATCAACTGTTTGGTCAGGTTCACCNTGTGCTTAAATAACAGATGGATCCTAGGCTAGAGGGTCTTTCCCTCAGCAAAGCTCCCTTAATCTTCTACATCTCAGATGAAGACGTTAATCAAAATATTAAAGTGATGTGAAATTAAATCCGTCTTCTCTTGAAGAACTTGGAGGTGAAGGGATGCTCTCTGTATGAGTGCAGTCCTTAGGTGCAGAACTGCATATTGTGAGCACAATCTTGACACCAAATGCACCTGACCTGAATCCCTCGTTTTCTCAAAAACCTTCATCATACCAGCTCTTGTGCATCCCCAGCCCCACACAGGACCCTAGTCTCCAGGCCAGCCTTAGGCACTGCATCTTTCCTTATCTGGCTTCCAAGGTGCAGGCAAATTCTGAGTACAGTTCTGGACATATGCCCATTCCCTGTGTGGAAGGGTGTTATGCCAGGGGACCGGAAAGCTCTGCATTGCAGCGTACAGTTACCGATTATATGAGTTACTGTTTTGTGTGAGTTAACATTTCTTACATAGTCATTTTGTTATTTGGGGAACCAAACACAGTGCCAAATGAAGCCTGACTTTTCACCTCGTGCCATCTCCGTGAAACTAAGTTCTTTTTGTGTCTTCATTTTGTGGAGAAACAGAGAAAGGAAGCATGAGAGTTGGTGAGCTGGCTGCTAGCCTGAGGCTCTGTGCACCCCAGGGTTGACAACCCTGCCTGTCCACGGAGCAGTGATGTAATGAATTCTTGTCCATGGAAATGTCTAGTTCTTCTTCCATGATGCCCATTCTAACGAAAAAGGTTTCTCATTTCTCCCGGAAAAAGCCTGTCACGGTGACTAGCAGGACATTGTCCAGCCAGCTAGGAAGCAATGTGTGCAACAGGCAATTGTTTCCAGCCTTAGCCTTCCTGGAATATGGACACTTATTTTGTGAAAATCTGTGAGACAACGTGGAGAAGACTCCCAGGTAGCATGTGTGTCAGGGGGCACTGCAGGAGGCCTGCACACCCCTGTCTTCTGCTCATCTTCTTGGGCTGGCTGGGACTCTTCCATGTCTGCTGCAGAGGGCTGAGACAAGACAGGAGCTGCCCATCAGGCTCACCTGCCACCACATGCCTGGGAAGTTAGGATCTCTGGATTAGTGAGAGCTAGCACCAGGAAGAAAACAATGGGTTTCCAAACCAGAGTGGACCTATACTGCCCGTTGATAGCACCATGTCCAAGAGGTTCCCTTATGAACCTCCTGTGACCAAGCTGCAAATGAAGATCATCTCTAGAGAAAAGCACTGGTGTTGAGCTCTCCAAAAATGTCTTCAGAGTACATGTATGTTGGAAAAATTTTTTGAAGCCAAATTGTTCCCCATTGCAATTCAAGACGAGATGATTTGGAGTCTGTCATCTCTGGTATCCGAGTACAAGTATGTCACACTTTTGCTAGAAGCCCTGGGCTTAAAGCGAGTGAGCCCCTGTCAAAGAGTCTGTTTCATCTCTCACTTCAGCTGCTCTGCAAGACAAAGGTGGCATTCACTGGAGAAGGTTCTGAGAAAAGAGGTGAGAGCTATACATACAAGGATCTGTCGAGCATAGTAGCAGAATCCTATAAATACTACTCATTTCCTCAGGGAAACAAGGATGGTGTGGGAAGAGATCTGGAGAACCCGAGACCAGGAAGGTTTTTATCACCTCAAGTCTTTTCTTGTCAGAACAAGTTTTTCTTTATGTAACTGTCAGTGTCATTTCAAAACAAATCCGTGTTCAGCTGGACAGACAGGCAACTTCCATGGGTGTGGCAGAGGGACTGTCTCTTTGTAACTGGCCTAAAGCTGATTGAGGTTTGAGCCACAGGTGAAGAGCCTGCTGGGTATCCGTAGACGTGGTGAGGCTTCCTCTGAATATAATTGGGAACAAAAGGCCTTGCTGTTCCTTGTTGTAATTTCCTGGTTTGGGCAACTGTTTATTATACACAGCATCCTCTAAGGGAGGGAAAGCTGACCACGACGTGTGGTTTGCTTTAGTGGCGTGGCGTGTTCAGGAGCACACTGCCGTGGACTCTTGTGGACAAGGTGATGCCTTTCCTCTTGTCCGTAGGAATTCCACCACCCACATCGGCTGTAGCACTGACCTGTGTGAATACGTGCAGAGGAGTGGAGCCAGCATGGCCCGTCAATATGACAGCATTGGGAGTGTGGGTCATTTTGAAGGGCGTGTTAGGCATACGAGTCAACTGGCAATTTTATTTCTGTAAGAAAGAAACCTACTGGCGGCACACAGGTGCCACAGATCCTCCCACCTCTAGGGTTCCTCTGTGCTACGATGTCATCCTGTATTTTCTGCGTCGTAAGTAGCCACATGGGAAGTTAGTGAATGGGATGACGTCAGCACTTTGAGGTGCCAGTTGTCCTGAGTAACTGTACTCCAACAGAGCAAGGACTTATGACGGGTACTCAAGACTTGGTTCTGGTGACAGACTTGGGAAAGGCCCATTTCCAATGACACACATGCTTTAAAGAGTGTAACTATCACAGGACCAGGAATCAAAGTGGGGATTTTATTCCTTGTCCTGTTTTGTAAATAGCTTTTTTTTCCTAAGACAATCTCATGTTTTATAACTTGTTGTGTGTGTCTGAGAATCATAAAGGTAATGTGTTATGGTAAATGTAATCTTAAATACAATAATAATTACAACTTAACTTTCCAAATGAAAGAACTATACTGCTTAGGCTTCTGCAAGAGACATGACACTTTTATAATAAGCATTAGTACTTCTCAAGTTTAACAGAACTGGAAATATTTTACAAGATCCCGCATTTTGTAATCACAAAGAACATGAACACTTTGTGGGAAATGACCTTGGTTTTATACATTGTAGCTTATTTTTTAAAATACAGTATTTTAACTGGCAGGAAGTGTAGATATGGCACACAGTTCCTGTTCCCCAATTCAAGGGCTATGCCTCTTTTAAGCAAGTATTTTGATGCATATCTTTTCAATTAACCCTCTGAGCAAGGGTAGAAATGTAGAACAGACAGAAAGGTCATTTGCAAGAGAATCAATGAAGCAGCAACTGTTCCCTCATGACCAGTGTGTATTCAAAGCATCTTTGTGGGGCAGGGGGCATGTCACATGAAGATTCACCTTCTGTATTTTAAACCTAAGAAAAGATGCTAGCACATAGGCATCTAGGCCAAGGAAGAATTATTCCTTTAGTGTGGTATGAATTTTCTAATGAGTTTTCACCTATCAAAACTACATGCCTGCATTTAATAAGCAAGCATCATTTGGTGGCAGTGTCTAAAACTGTAGTATACATGCCCAAAGAACCTTTAAACAGTCAGCAGGGTTTGCGATTTTGTTCTTACCACCGCCAACTGAGAAACTTCCTCATCAGGACCGTTTGACTTTTGTTTGTTTTTCACTATGGAAAACTCACAGGCACACCAGGTTGTGAGCAGAAAATGACAGAATTCCCATGGGATGAAAGAAATGGGAGCCATGCACACAGTGTGAGCACTGCCAAGGTTATTTTAAGCTGTCCCACATCATCAAGCCACTCGCTGTTAAAGAAAACATCTTCCCAAGAGTTTACTGACTCAAAAGGCTGGCCCAGTTAGCCGAGTTTGCGACAGTTTCAGCACAGGAGCTGAGGTAGGACAGCTGTGTACTGCCTGACAACTGTTACCAATTACTGAGAGGCCATTCTGGCTTTGGTTCCATGTACGGTTTACAGTCTGTTCGACAGGAACTATAAAGGCGCTGTATGAGGGAACAAGGGGCTGTGCAGCCTTGCACCCAGTGCCTGAGTGGGCTGTCTACAGCTAGCTCTCCATTGCCATCCCCTTGGATAACACCACTGATTGATGGCATTCGGGTACCCAGCAAGTTTTCACTGCCACATGGTTTTGAACTGTGTGCGTGGAGGCTTCCTTCCAGAGACTGTGCATTTAGACACTTTAGAACAGCTGGAAAAGGACTGCAGATGTTCAGGGCATGTCAGGACTAACAGTAGAAGTGGTGGTGTACTAGACAACTGACATCTACCCAACAGGAAGGACCCTCACTCAGCTTTTGACAATCAGGCCAGGTAGACATGGCCTTACCTGACAATTCAGTGTTGAGCACTAACATGCGTTCTCAGCCTATACTGCAGACCAAAGAGACCAAAGTGGCCCAAAGCTGTGTGGGGGCAGAGGCATCCTGTGGCCACTGTATCAGCTGTGGCAATCAGTTCCACACTTCTGAGCTAACAGGCCCAGATTCCTCCATGAGCATCTTAGACTCAAGTGCTGCCACAATCTGAACAGGAGACATTTCAAACGAGGAAAGAAGCTATTCCTCCCTAGAGAATACTCTCATGGAAGACAAAAATAAAAATGTCATCTCTAGCTTAGCCTTGCTCCTGATCAGAATGCACTGAGTTGTCACCCAGCTCTTGCAAGAGCTGCCTCCGGCCATACCCAGGCCACACCCCAAAGTACTGAATAGCTGATTCTTACTGTGTCTGCTACCGTGACCACTGTGATGAAAGGCTGAGGGAAGGAGTGAGGGAGGAAGGGAAGGAAGGAAGGAAGGGAGGGAGGGAGGGAGGGAGGGAGG
>NC_034593.1:5478032-5506084 GCF_900095145.1 Mus pahari | reverse complement strand
AAGGAAGGAAGGAAGGAAGGAAGGAAGGAAGGAAGGAAGGAAGGAAGGAAGGAAGGAAGGAAGGAAGGAAGGAAAAGTAATCGAGTGCCTTTGAGGAGGCAGCTGGGGACCCTGGCCCTTTACAGTAGCACATGGCCCCTCCCGTGCCAATGCCCTCCGCCCACTCTCTGTGCTCCTTAGCTCCCTAGGCCACCTGTCTCCTTGTCCCACTATAAATGTATATCTAATATCACCTCTGACCTGGTAAGCCCCGTGCTTCAGAACTAGCAGGCACTTAGGTGTTTTCAGGAGTCCACTCACCTTAAAGGAAGTTGTTCCACACAGGCAACCTCAGACTCTTTCTCACAGGGTGAAATAAAACTGAGAATAACTCTGTCACATGAGTGGAGGGGTACACACATTAGACTTTCACTGTTCTGAGAAAGTACATTATTTTAAACTCTGTCGTCTATTGAAGTCCTGATGTCACAGGGACAATTCTGTATGGTAAAGTATGTCTCATTCAGNCATTACTTCCTGTGATCTTCATATGAATCTAGTATAGAAATCAAATCCTAAGGCCACTAATAGCCAGGCCAAGACACTGGCTCAAACCTGTGAGTCAGCACCGTCATTCCTGCAGAGAGGGAGAGAGACCTGGCCCAGGTGGCCCCCGTGGTGACTCAGAACTCTGGATTCCCAGGGCCCACCATGTTCTCAGCCCAGAAGTCACGAGCACATCATTCATGTCACTAAGTGCAAGTTTAATCATCCTCAAGTTCCATCCAGGGAAATGGTGACATGTAGGCATTTATTAGCTAAAGCAATATTCTAATAAAAAAGTTGACTCCTTAGGAAAAATTAGTTTGCTTCTGGCCTCTAGCCTTGCAGACTCTGTAAGTTTAAGTTGATGCTAGATGATGGTTAAAAACCAGCTCAAAATTACAGTGTGTAGAGCCAAATCAAAAAAACAAAACAAAAACGAAAACGACCTGCCAGCATGCTGCAGTGCCTAGGTCAGTTAAGTTATGTGCATTTGAATGCAGTTTCTGCTGGCAAGCTTTGACATTGCTCCCACTGTGGACGATGATAAGGCCGGCCAGTACACACGTGCACTCCATCCAAGGCTTCCAGGGTGTCAGGTGAGCGTCCTGAGGTCCGAGGAAAGCTCTCACAAGGAACCCTGTCATAGGACCAGAAGGAACCCCAGAGAACCAGACTGGCCAGTTCCCTAGCTGATGAGCAGGGGTCTGATTTATTAGCATTGGTGAAGCTCTTGTGTTTTAGGTAACTCAGTGCTGGGAGGCAGAGTTGGTTTGCCCCTTTCTACTCTGACAAAAAGGCAGCGGGTTGTGTGGCTTGGCCGGCAGCGCACAGAAAGGGCCTAGTGTTAGCGAGGAAAAACAGCACATTCTAGATACTGAAGGATCGGGTTAGAATAAAATAGTTTGTTCTTTTTAAAAAATGTTCTTTTTCAGTGGAGATTATTGAATTGTGAACCTCCAAAGAGAATACCCCTTTTATGTTACAAGGCACTCCAAGTAATCACTTTATTACAATCAGTCTCCCCCAAATTTTCATTCAGAAAATTAGCCAAAGCAGAACATGACAACCCCTAGAAAGGGCAAGAAAGGTATTACTAAAGAAGGGACCTGTTGGGGAAAGGCCGTCAGAGCAGATGTTGGGTGGACGCTTTCTTTCCCGTCTTGGTCCTCATCTCCCAACCCAGAAGCCAAACGTGTTTGTTTCCAGATCCAGAGAGGAGCCATTATTGTGACTTGGTTACTGAATGCTTGCTCTGAAGTCAGCACCCCAGGGCATGGCTGCTTCCCCTCCAGACACTCATTCTGCTCAGTGAGTGGCTACCCTCCCTGCAAGAGAGGGTCATTCTCTGTCTGAGCAGATGTAGTCTCTGGGCTCTTAGGACAGGGTCTGCACGGGCCCCACCCTGCCACACTAGGCCCACTGCAAAGCAGCATCTACTCCCTTCCATGTGCCTTAGGGCACTCGGTGTGGTCACCTAGCCAGAGCTAGAGTAGGCAAGACAGGATGCTGTGTTAGGGTGGGAGAGAATTCAGGAGGGCTCAGACTAAATTCTTCCAGGCTCTGCCCCCTCCCCACCACCCTGCTCAAGGATTTGAGTGGATGGCCTTCACCATGTGGCAATGGGGTATAGTTGTTCCTGTTGTATATCTCTGGAAAGCAAACATCACTTCCATTTGCTTACCTGTCATTCATTCATTCCTTGGCCCAGGACAGCCCCATCCCTCATTTCAGGCACAGACAGCAAGACAGAGTGGAGAGAGGGCTCCCTGAGGGGCTTGTGGTTGGTCATGGGTTTGAGCTACCCCTCAGGGATCCGTCCCTGAATGGGAGAAGGATGGCTAACGTGGCGGATTGCAGTCAGAGAGAGGAATAACTTTTTTAGACACTTACTCTATATTCTTATTGGAAGTATGTGGCTGTGACATGGCAAGACAACCCCTGTATGACAGCAAGGCTTCAGCTTCTGCTGTCCCAGCAGGGGAGCTGATCACAGGAAGAAAGCTTCAGATAAAACCTAGATGTTTGAGAAAGCACGTGGAACTCCTAAAGCATACTGTTCCTGTGGCTTCCATAACTAAAAGCACCTGTGGCTCAGATAGCATATGAAGATGCCAGTACTCACGTTTTCCTACCATGCACCCTAAAGTCCCTATTTTTGTAATTTATGATTAGACTGTGGTCAGTCACTTAAGCACTCTTATGAATTAACTACTATACCCTAGTATAGGTTCCAAAATATACCATACCATATAGCCCTATATGTGTGGAAGATCTCAGGGGAAGGAAGTACACGCTAGGTCCCAAAGGGTTCAAGACTATCATCAAAAGTGCATGCCAAGTGGCCTGTGGCCACTGCTCTTACAGGAGGGGGCTGGGGGAGGGGAATATCGACTGCAGATCCTCAGATGCCCTTAGTGTTGGAATCCGCAAAGTTGGCTGTTAAAGGTAAGCCATCTTTTGAATTTTTCAACACCAAATCTTAAAGTATCAAAACCAGTTACTGAATGTTGAAAGTGGGGTCGTTAGTGGGAATGTTGTCTATAGGAAGTTTTGCTCATAGTGTCTGATAAAACAACAGAAGCCAAACTGAAGCCCAAGAAGTGTCCCTGGGGACACTGGCATTGGGGCGGGTGATGACGGCTGTCCTGTACACAGAGGTCTTTTGAGGTACAATCTTTCCATCATTTCAGGGGTAAGTACTTCCTTACAAAGTCTTTAATAATGAATGAATGTATAAAATTATAAACTATGCATTTTCAAAGAGAAACATGTATTTTGTATCAAATCCAAGTACTTTTTTTTTCATAGAGATTTATCACAACTACAGATTATTCAAAATAAATGAGAATGCCAATCCTCCTAAGGGTGTGGGGTGCCTTTGTTTCTCACTGATGGTTTCAAGACCATGCATCCAGCTTTCATCTGAGAAGCTAGCCAGTACAGTAGGTGAGGGAAGATACATCTTCTCCTGGAGGGGACCACTCAGACACCACGCAGTTCTTAGGGATGGATAATTTAGTAACACTGGATTAGCAGGTAGAAGGGCCAGGGTGTGGCTTAGGGACAGAGCCCTTGCCTGACATGTGTGAAGGCCCGAGTAGTAACAATAAGCAGGCCGGCAAAGCTGTGGAAAGTTACCATGGCATCGGCTGAAGATGACCCAGCTTGGGTACTTGTGGCTCATTGTCGATCCAACCGTGGGTGAGGGTAGGTTATAGTTTTCAAAGAACAAAATATAAAGATACTGTCTGACAAGGCAAATAATTGATTTTTTTTCAAAATTACATGGAGGTGATCTCTTATAAAAAAAAATCTATATAGTATATACCCAGATTTCTTCAGCCTTGTGCTGATGGGCCTTTTCACGGAGCCTTTCCCACTGGAAATTGTTCTTCCTCCTTGGTCAGTTTTCACCTCATGACTCCAGCAGCCTCCCCACCACCTGACAAGGAGGAAGTGAACCCCATTTCTCTGCTCTTCCGGTTCTCTTTCTGTGTCTGTCAAGGAGGTTTCTAGGCTGTTTATAAAATATGGGGAAACACATTTCTAACCCTGGTACTTATGGTAATACAAGATGTGTTTGCTACCTAAGTAGGAGCTAGAGGGGAGGGCAATATGTCTTTTTACATGATTTTTAGCCAAATCCAGCTGTTCTGATACTACGTTTCTGAATCCTTTTCTGACTGTAAATACTGCCTGCAGAGGTTCCGGTTGACAACCTTTTCTGAGACTGGTCCTCAGCCATGCTCCTTGCCAGCTGTCGGCACATTGTACATAGACGCGTCGAGTGTTTCAATGATGTTGGTTTTCTAAATGCTGTTCTCTTAACACATTTTTTGAAAAAAAAAATTGTCTTTGTTGTTCTGGACTTTGTGTGTTAGTTTTACAAAACATTTCCTAAGATTTAACACCAGGAAAAAAAAATATTTTAAAATACACTGGTGCTAATTGGAAAAGAAGAAAATTTTTAGCTTCAAGATTTACAAAAGGAAATGATCACACCAGTTAACTGCACTTTCCCAAGGGGATGGCTGCTGTCCACTTACAATGGGCATCAAGAGGACCAGCAAAAGTTTACAGTATTGATGACCCATTGATGTGTCATAGAGCAAGGAGTCCTTGTCCCCCCAGAGAGGAGGATTTGCTGGGTCGTCCTCAGAGCATGTCGTAGAGAAGGAATATAGAGTTAACCCTTTAGAAATAGTCTTCTAGTCCTTGGACTTTCATGTTCTGTAATGCTTAGCTGTAACAATGAATATGGTGTTGCCAATCTAGTCTGACTTCATTGTCAACCTGTACTGACTCTGTGTATGGTTCTATCCTTGGCTTGCACTGGCACAAACCAAGCCAGAACACAAGTCTTTCAGAAAGACCATTCTGATTTCTATGATGTTCACACACATGAATTTAGATGCACTTGTAACTGGTTAATTACCATGAAGTAAGTCTAACTTCCACTTAATAAAAGATTTTTTTGTGTATCTGCTTCTATCTGGGAGCCATTCATTTATGTAAAGCTTAACGTTCATACCAAGGGTTGTTGTGTTCTTACTTGTTAAGTTTCCCAGAAGAATGTCTGAAGCAACTTGAAGGAGGATGGGTTTATTTTGGCTTACAGTTCATACAGATGCACATCCCCTGTGCTCAGCCCTGCTGCGCCACTGAACCTCCGCCTAAGACCCTGTGCTAAGAAAACAATACCTGGTGTGCACTCCAGTTCTAAGCCAGCTGGTCCTCCTCTGCAGAGACCTGCTATCCACCAGAACTCACTATGTCCACATTCAAAATCACAGATGCTCTTCCACTTCCGGTCAGCTGTTCTGTCTCATGTTACACATAGACACACACCCAAACCACACAAGGAAAGCTTGGTGCTACGTTCATAGCCAACAACTAGAGGTTTCTTTGTTCTGAGCCATAGCATAGCACAGGCCCACTTTGATGCCAGCTTTCCTTTGTCATGCTCAGGCCTCATGCTCCTGGCCTTTGACTTAGTGCCTGTGTTTTAGCCAGAAAGGATACATAAGAACATTAGTGTTGGTGAACAGTGCTCAAACTACTTATGTGGGCCTCCAGGATCCTCTCCAGGGCAGATGGCAGCTGCAGGAGGCTGGAAAGCCTTAATGTACAAGAAGCAGGAAAAACTAGGGAGGGTCTAGGCCACAAGTCAACACCACAAACTGGTATGAAATCATATGCATCCAGGCCTTTATAGCTAGGGGTTCTGCATAAGAATTCAACCAACCACAGGTTAGAAATATCTGAAGTGGGGGAGTCATTTTGGTACTGAGCATACATAGAAATTTTTCTTGTTATTTCTCTTTATAAACAGAATAACAACTATTCAGATAACATCTACATTAGATACTGTAGATAATATTGAGGTGGTTTGAAGTATTCCAGAAGATGTGTGTAGGTCACATGCAAATACTACATGACTTAATGGAAAGGACATAAGTATAAGGATTTGTGTGCTCAAGGGGGTCCCTAGAACCAGCCCCCCAGTGATTCAGAAGAACAGCTGTATTTGCTGAACAAGTTCCTATCAGACATTTGCTGTCTTAGTGGGTACTGTAGTGAACACATAGGAACATAACAAATTCTGCTAATGCAAACTTTAAAGTGGCTGAACTTCAAGAAGTCCCACCCAAGACCTTTCTCAGGAGTGCAGGCTAACTCCTCACTGTGGCCATCATATAAATAAATAAATAAATAAATAAATAAATAAATAAATAAATAAATAAATAAGTCGCAGCATTGGTAGTCTGTGAGAGAGGCTAGGCTGGCATTAGGATATAACACATTTTCAAGAATGGAGTCCGGGTGTCCTGGTAAATGGTCCTCCAGCTCTGTGCATGTAGCGAGAGCGAGTGAGATGCTGAGAGATAAAGTCCCTCTGCCTTGACCCCATCACCCTGTGCCTTCGACCCGTGTAACTGCTGCTTGAGTAGACGGCATCACTTTCAATTTAATTCCAGGTAAGTATTACTGGGCCAGTAAACAGCAGCCCCCAAGAACCCAACAGTATCAAGTATGGGGCCCACAGGCACAGGTAGGATTGATGAATGCCCTCTGTGAAAAGGGGTCCATCTGCTGCTCTAAGGAGCACAGGGCGCTCTCCAGGCATCAAGACACTGGCCTAATGGCTGACTCCTGAGTCTGTTCCCCTAAAGGATGCTACTACACCCTCGACCTGAAAACAACCAGCTGTCGTCACCACCAAGTACAAGTCCCACACTAGCCACAAAACCTAGATCAAATCCTTCAAGCAGCCACAGTCAGCAGGTCTGGCCTTAACTCTTAATGCCACTACAGCCTGTGGTGCGCAGTCCATTCATTTCCTTGGCTGACTGCACTGCCATGCCAAGGTCATCACAAGAAAACATGCCAAGTCAGGTATTGTAATATAGCTCATTTCCGACCTCGTTAGCAGTGGCTAGAGATGTGGAGAGCCAACTGCATGCATGCAGCTGGCAGTGAGGAATAACCCTGCTCAGATACGATTAAGCACACAACTAGGGAGTTGGCCAGAAGGATGAATGTCTTTGGAGGAACTAAAGTCGGGCAGTATCTCCAGGCCACATGCCTGGAACCAAGGGTAAGACGCCTTGGGAAACAGACGGGCTTCCAGCGCTGTCTTCCATGACTTTGGGCTTTCCAACCTTACAGACCTCCAGATCAGGACACCATAATGCCAAGTGACATGCTAAAGATCTCCTGTACTCCAAATGTCTTTTTTTTTTAACCTCATCTGGAAGTGCAGTCTGATTTCCCACAGTAATCAGGGCCAATGCCCTGCCTCACTGTAACGTCTTTCTTAGCCTGTTGACTCTAGGGCCCAAGGTAGCCAGGGTGATGTCTTAGCTTCCAATCCAGTGGGATGTTTATTTTGTCTCTTGCCAGAAACACTTCCTGCTCTTGAGTCAAGGCTTCTAAGCCAGCCACAAAGCCATAGGACAGGAAGCCAAAATTTTTGCTTATGGGAGTTGGACGTGGTAGCATGTCTTGAAGCAGGCAGGTATCTTGAGTTTGAGGCCAACCTGATATGCATAGTTCCAGGACAGCCTGAGCTGCACAGAGAGACTCTGTCTTAAAAAAAAAACTTATATTAACAACAACAACAACAGTAATAATAGTAGCTAATGAGTCACTAGAAGTGATAGTGAATGGTGCCATTCTCATCTCCACCTCTTGATTCCCAAACCTTCAAATCCTGGCTACCAGAGAAACCATATCCCACATTGATGCGAAGCACATCCAGCCTTCTGCCAGAGCTCTGCCCTGGCCTGCAGGCTGTTGGCACCTAGTTGGCATAGAAACTGCATTATAAAAAGGTCACTCAACTGTTCTGTCACACCAACTGCTTCAGGCTGGTGGGAAAGTGGTAAGACCAGTGAATCCCTGAGCATGAACTCACTGCCGTACTTCCTTGGCTGTGCAGTGAGTTCCTTTGTCAGAAGCAATGCCGTGTAGATTACCATAACGATGGAAAAGACATTTAATGAGTCCATGGATGGCAGTCCCGGTGGAAGCATTGGGTCAGGAAAGCAAATCTATAACCAAAATAAGTATTCCAGTAAGGACAAAGCATTGACTTTTCCATGATGGAAAGAATGTGATGTGCTTAGTTTACCATGAGGTCACTGGCTGGTGGCTCCATAGATAATGATGTATTAGGAGCTCTGTGTTGGTATCTGCTGTTGGCAGATCTGGCACTCAGCAACTGCCATAGCCAGGCCAGCCTTGGTGTGCAGAAGTAATTTATTTCCTTTTCTCAAATACACAAATGTTTTAACAAAGAGGTCCATGATGGATGCTACCTCCTTATTTGGTCCAATCATCGTAATATAATCAGACTGTGTTATACCTTGTGGAAGAAGCAGGTGATCAAGACCCCTGAGAACTAAGTTGTGATACTGCAGTAGAGAAATAATAGATGTCTCAGGTAGGCCAGTAGAGTAACGTGTCTACACCGCGCCCACCCTCCATGCCCAGCCTGGCCAGCACACTCTGCTCTGGCCCAGCCTGGTGAGTCCACCCTGGGAACACCAAGCCTGCTCCCTCCTTCATCCTATCCTCAGATGGAGCCTGGGCCCCACCCAGGGCTGGCTCAGTCTGAAGACTGTGCTTTCCCAGCCTCCATGATACAAACAGGCTAAATTCATATCCACCAAGCCAGTCCTACAGAGAAAATTGGAAGCAATACTTCAGACAGAGGAGTGAGCATGGCCAAGAGACTCTAGAAAGAAAGTGAGTGGAACTATAATCACTAAACCACAGAACGCAAGCAACAACACCCTACACACACTTCTCAATAATAACAAATATCAAAGACCGCAATTGTCCAAGAAAAGTCAAAGGCAGATTAAACAGATTATGTTGTCTACAAGAAACTCCGCTTTAAAGATTGGCAGCTTCTTAAGTTGGCAGCTCTTAACCTGTGGGTCATAATTCCTTTGGAAGTTGAAAGATGTTTTCACAGGAATCGCCTAAGACCATTAGAAAGCACACATATTTCCATTACAATTCATAACAGTAGCAAAATTATAGCTAAATAGTAGCAACAAAAATAATTTCATGGTTCTAGCATTAGGAAGGTTGAGAACCACTGTCTTAAGAAAAAACATGCAAAAAAAAGTATTCTAAACAAATAGGAACAGGAAGTAAGCAAGTACTGCTTTCCTAACTATGACAAAACAGACTTCAAAGTAAAACTAATCTAAAAACATACACAAGACACTTCATTCTAATCAAGGGAACAATTAACTATGAAGACATAATCCTAGGGGTGTGTGTGTGTGTGTGTGTGTACATATATGTACAATTTCATAAAAAGTACACTACTGGAATTAATGATACAGATTTGCATCAACCCAATAATAGTTGATGATTTCAATACCCCACATTCTCCAATAGATAAACATTAGAATTAAGTAACATCTTATATTTAGTGGATCTAGCAGATAGGAACAGAATATCCATCCAAACACCAAAAAAATACAGATTCTACCAATGGCCTAGGGAAATGTCTCTGAAAATATACTACATGCTGGAACACTAAACAAATCTTACCAAATGCATAAAATTACAATAATTCCATGTGGTCACACAGATCCTTCCCTCCAAATTGCCTTCCTCCCATTCATCACTATCCCAGCCCCCAACTCTGTCAGGCATGCCCTAGGAGCCACAGCACAGGCCAGGGAAACAGGGAGGCCGACTTCTCCCTTCTCCCTCCTCTTCTCTAACCCTAATCCTCTGCAGTCATCCCCAGCTCTGGGCCTGTCTGGGCCTCTCCTCATTCTCTGCCCCCATTCCCAGGGGACTAAGCAGATCTTGGTAGAACACCCTGCTTTCCCTCCTTCTGTGGAGTCCTTCAATCACCCAGCCTCCTAGCCCTTCCCCATAACTGCATGTCAGCTCCCAATATCTAGAATCATATTTTACCCAGAACTCCTTTGGCCACACATATCAGAATCCTAGAATTTCCTACCAGGCAACATACACATCATTCCCTCCGAAGAACCAGAGAGAGCAACAGAAACCAAGGACCCAAACATCCACTTACCCAACAAAGGCCAGACCAGACATCAGCACCTAGAATTACAGTCTTTCCAAGCCCAGATGACTAGACGGTGTAAACATACAATCAATATAAGGCAGGACAGTATATATCTCCACTAGAGCCGGACGACCCTACCAGAGAGTTGCAGCATGGCTGAAACACAAAACAAAGACCTTAAAGTAGCCTGGATGGATAGCAGAGGAGTCCTTAAAGAGAAAAAATAAATAAATCCCTCAAAGAAATCTATGAAAACACAAACAGTGCAAGAAAATGAATAAAATGGTTCAAATCCTAAAAGGAGAAGTAGGTTCAATAATGAAAACCTAAACAGATGGGAATCTAGAAATGAAAACTTGAGGAACTTAAACAGGAACCTCAGAGACAAGCCTCACCAACAGGTTAAAAGAGACCAAAGAGAGAATCTCAGACATTAAAGACGTGATAGAAGATTTTGACCAAAAATGGATACTTTGGTCAAAGAAAATATTAAATCTGAAAAAAACAAATTCTGGCCCAAAACATCCAGGAAATCTAGACACAATAAAAAGACAAAATCTAAGCACATGAGGTACCCAAGAAGGAAGAGAAACCTGTGTCCAAAACACAAAATATTTCTTAAATAAAAATGGCCTGGCCTGCCAGGTGTGGTGGCGCACGCCTTTAATCCCAGCACCTGGGAGGCAGAGGCAGGTGGATTTCTGAGTTCAAGGACAGCCTGGTCTACAGAGTAAGTTCCAAGACAGCCAAAGCTTTCGGAATAAATAAATAAATAAATAAATAGCCTGGCCTAAAGAAGATGCCTATTAAGGTGTAAGAACTATACAGAACACCAAACAGACTGGATCAGAAAAAGTCCCCCTGGAACATAATAATCAAAATACTAAACATAAAGAACAAACAACATTACAAGCCAAAAGGGGAAAAGAGTAAGTAACATATAAAGGCAGACTTATGGGACAATGTCGGGCTTTTCAACCGAGACTTCAAAAGCCAGAAAGGCCTGGGCCAATAGTCTACAAACTAAAAGAATACAGATGCCAGCCAAGACTACTACACCAGCAAAACTTTCAGTTACAATAAATGGAAAGAGTAATATATTCTGTGATAAAGAACAAATTAAAGCAATATCTATCTACAAATCTAGACCTAACGAAGTTGCTAGAAGGAAAACTCCAACCTAGAGGTTAACTGCATCCAAGAAAATGAAAGGAATAAAGAATGCCATGTCATCAAATCAAAAGTGTAGAAGTATGTATACGCACGTACGTGCGCACACACACACACACACACACACACACACACACACCAACAAAGCAGCAGGAATCAACAAATGCCATTCATTATTATCTCTCAAAATGAATGTTCTCAATCCCCCAATAAAAAAAAGACACAGACTAACAGAATGGATACAAAAACGGGAGTCATCCTTCTGCTGCATCCAAGAAACACACCTTAACATCAAGGAGACATCCCCTCAGGGTAAAAGGATGGAAAAATATATTCTGAGCAAACAGACCTAAGGAGCAAGCTGGATAGCCATTTTAACATCTGACAAAATAGACTCTAGACCAGAAGAGACAGAGAAGGGCACTCTATACTCATCAATGGAAAAATGCACCAAGAGCATACGGACCAAACACAAGGGCAACAAGGAGACAAAGAAACAATATTGCAGTTCAAATCTCATATTGACCCTCGCACACAGAGACATTAATACCCCACTCTTCCAAGTAGACAGGCCATCCAGACAAAAACTAAACAGAAATGCTGGAGCTAACATACATTATAAACCAAGTGGACCTAACAGATATTTACAGAACATTTCATCCAATCTCTCTCTCTCTCTCTCTCTCTCTCTCTCTCTCTCCAGCACCTGATGAAATCTCCAAAATTGACCACATACTATAAAAAAATTTCAAGTCTCAACTGATACAGGAAAAGTGAAATAACTCCCCACATCCTATCAGACCACCACAGACAAAAGCAAAATATCAGTAACAACAGGAAGTATGCAAACTTCCAGAATCCAAACAACTCACTACTGAATGAAAAATGGGTCAAGGCAGAAATTAAGAGAAATGAAAGACTTTCTAGAATTGAATGGAGATGAATACACAGCATACCCAAACCTATGGAACACAATGAAAGTGGTTCTAAGAGGCAACTTCATAGCACTAAGTGCCTACATAAGATAGATAGATAGATAGATAGATAGATAGATAGATAGATAGATAGATAGATAGATAGACAGACAGAAAGACAGATAGATGATAGATACATGGATGGATAAACAGAAGATAGATACATGGATGGATAGATAGATAGATAGATAGATAGATAAAATGGAGAGATCCCATACTAGTGACTTAATAGCACAAAAAGAACAGATCACACCCAGAAAGAATAGATAATAAGAAATAATCAAACTGAGGGATGAAATCAATAAAGAGAACAATACAAACAATAAAACAAAAGTTTGTAATTTGAAAAAATGAAAGAGATTGGTGAACTCTTATTCATATTGACAAAAGGCAGAGAGAGAGAGGGGATGCACATGAACAGTTTGGAATGAGGGTAACTGGCAACAGGCACTGAGGAAATGGAGGGAATCATTACACCATACTTTAAAACCCTGTACTCCTCCAAACTGGAGAATCTAAAAGAAATGGATAATTTTCTCACTCACCAAAATTAAATCAAGAACAGATAAGCACTTTGAACAGACCTTTATTCCTAATGAAATAGAGGCTGTCATTAAGTCTTTCAGAAAAAAAAAAAAGTCCAGGGTGAGAGAGATGGCTTTAGTACAGAATTCTACCAGACTCCCAACACTTCTCAAATTATTCCACAGTTACTCTCATACCCAGACCACATAAAGCCCCCCGAAGAAAGAGAGTTACAGACCTAATTCTTTATTAATAAATACAAAAATTTTAAATAAATTACTTGAAAACCAAATCCAAGAACACATCAAAAAAAGATCATCCACCTTGATCAAGTATGCTTTGTCTTAGAGATTCAGAGACGGTTCAACGTACAAAAATCAGTAGACAAACTGAAAGACAATAAACGATCTCGTTAGACGCAGAGAAGGCTTTAACAAACATACCTAAAAGGCACACCTAAACATAATAAATGCACTTTACATCAAGCTAATAGCCAACATCAACTTAATTGGAGAAAAATTCAAAGAATTCCACTAAAATCAGGAATAAGACAAAGTTGCCGACTCTCTTCATAGCTATTCAATGTAACAGCTTGAGCAATAAGACGACTGACTGAAGGAGATCCGGGGAATTCAAATTGGAAAGGAAGGAGTCAAAGTGTCTTGATAATATCATAGATAATATCATAGTTTACATAAATGGCCCGAAAAATCCCACCGGGAACCCTCTGCAGCTGATAAAACCCATACAGCTCCTGTAGCTTAGGGAAAGAGATTGGAGAGAAAACTGACTGACCAAAGTGTGTAGCCCTTGTACGTACAAATGACAAACAGACTGGAAAAAATCAGGGGGACATCTTCTTTCACTATAGTTTCAAATAATATAAAGTGTTTGGGATCACTCTCACCAAGCAAGTGAAACACTTGTATGATGAAAATTTTAAAACATTGAAGAAAGAAATTGAAAAATGATCTCAAAAGATGGAAAGATCTTTTATGCTCATGGCTCAGTAGGATTAATATAGTAAAATGGCCATCTTACCTAAAGCAATCTACAGGCTCATTGTAATCCCCATAAACATTCCAGCACAGTTCTTCACAGATCTTGAAAGGACAATATCAGCTTCATATGGAAACACAGAAAACCAGTGATAAGTCAGAGCATTGTGACCATTGCTTTGTCTATTCTATCCATTAAAATAAATACTCTCTCCTTGTCTGTCTCTTGCTACCCTGAGATCCCAATTACACGTACTCTATTCAAGGCATCCAACTGAGAAGCTGTCACACTGCCGTTAGGTCTGGCATATAGAAGACAGTGACCAGGCTCTTCCAGTGTGCCGGTTGTTAGAAAGCCCAGGCCTTTCAGGCCACGAGATATTCTGGAGGACTTTGATGGAACTATAAGATTCTGATGGGTCTATTTCACCTGAGGAAAATTTTGCTCACCTTGGGGGTGCCGGATGTATCCCTAAATTCACTCCTCTCTTCCTCTGCCAGAAGAAACCAATTCTATGTCATCTATGAAACCAGCAATGACCTTTCCTAAGAGATTAAAAAAAAAAGATAACACCCCAGGACCTGGTAGGGCTGTGATCGGGGTAGGAGCACAGCCAGCCACACTAGCACCCAGATCCAAGGCAGCTTTGTTACAGTCACATTAACTAAAATCCTCCCCTATGCAGCATCTCTGTGAACCCTGTCACAAGTGCCTATCTGTCTTGCGTGTGGTCTGGAGCACAGCTCACGTAATGACTAAGCCTGTGTCCTTGTCAGGCAGAACACCCTGCGCCTTTGTGAATTTCTGAGTCGACTCCATTTTGTCACCTGTCTACCCGAAGACTGTGCCTCCCTTATCTCCCCCTCCTCCAAACGTCACGTGGGCATCCTCTCACAGCTCTCCTTCTCCTGATATTAGGGAAGGGCATAGCTTCTGTACTCTTACACAGTGCAAGAACAAGTTTGATGGCAAAGGCACTCCGGTGTTCTGTCGTCTTTGAGCTTTTGGGTGTCTTCATCGACATTAAGCACAGGGATATTAGGTAGCTCCAGCTTCACGGCAGCCCGTCGTCTGACCTGCGTGCACTTTAGTTAACCACTCAGGTAAGCATTAAAAGCAGGGTCCCTGTCTACATACTCTGCCTAGTCTCGTTATGTGCCGTCCAGCATCATCCCACCCCACAAACTCATCCCGGTGTGTATTCACGCGTGTGAATGAGATGCTTTTAGGATAGCACATGCCTCTGTGAACTTCACTTCTAACTGCTGAGACCTGAGGCTGGTTATATGGTCTCTAGGCAAAGTTCAGTGATAACGCCAGGTCCTGGGGTGTTATCTTTTTTTAATCTCTTAGGAAAGGTCATTGCTGGTTTCATAGATGACATAGAATTGGTTTCTTCTGGCAGAGGAAGAGAGGAGTGAGTTTAGGGATACATCCGGCACCCTAAGGTGAGCAAAATTTTTCTCAGGTGAAACGGACCCCTCAGAATCTTATAGCTCCATCAGGGTCCTCCAGAATATCTTCGTGCCTTACAGAATCACTCTTTCTGGTCCATGTCTCACTTTGACTCCAGACACCCTTAAAGGCAGAGACTTACACTTACTTTTAAGTCATACAATGAGTTTGCCGGAGTCACTCTGTCTGAAGGCACACTCAGAAGCCATGACGGTACTGTGGGTACCTGAATCCGAGACCGAATCTCTGAACGCGTACTTTTTCCTTGTTACTTTTATCTAGAGATGCTAAGAAGCAACCACCCTGATTGTTATGTGCATTCATTTTCCAGAAGTGATCAAAGGTCTAAACGCTTTGCCTCTCACAGTGGTGTTCTATTCTTTAATGGGTTAATATGTGCACAGTGCTCACTATGTTGTATGGCCCTTACTGGGGGCCACCAAGATCCTTATGAGTCAGTACCAGTACTGTTATTTAAATAGCTTAATGAAAGTACCTTAAGCATTGGGGCAGAAGCCATTAGCTAAGTTGCAGAGAGCTAAGTATACATTCCTTACAAAACTGTTTTATTTTCCAATTTTGCACTAGAGAAGTAATTAAAAGTAAAACAAAAACAAAATCACTAATAATTACAAATACAAACTTACTCACTGATGATAGGCATGTTATTTTTAACATTGCCATGCGTATTTATCACATAGCTGTGATCACACTGTACATGTAATTCAGCATATTGCTTTTAGTCACTTAACATGATAGCATATGCATTTCCCCATATCATTAAATATTTCCTAATGCCTACATGTAAATAACTGTGTACAGCACACTGTGTAGTGGTTTCTTTAAGTATTGTATTTGGAAAAATGTATGTGATTTCCAAGTTTAATAAAGTTGACAAATAGCCAATCGCTGGGTGAAACCGAGGAGGCAGGAGGCGGGTTTTCTGGGCAATACAGGAAGAGGAGGGGAGGGGAAGGAATTTAAGAAACCACAGGAGAAGGACAGAGAGAGAAGTTAGAAGATGGAGCAGAAGTGCATGGCCTGGAGAAATTACAAGTAGCAAGGATTTCATAGCTGGGGAAGAAAGTGGTGTAGAGGTGTGTCTGCCTGATATAGGCGTGCAGTTTATAAATATATAACTGAGTTGCATTTCTCTTGCCTGGGCTTATTGGGGTTGGGAATTTACCACAACACCTCACAGAGCCATTCTGGAGCCAAGGTGGCCCCTCTTCTGGTGTGCATTCTGAAATCCTGGGCCTACACTAATCTGCTGCGTGGGGTTCCCACTTGCAAGCCTGGTAACCCCCGTGGTAAGACCTCGGGGGGATTGGCTTGGAGCTTTGCTTCCTACATCTCTGGAATGCTTCCTCCTCTCAGACTCCCAACTAGACTCTGTCTTAAAGAATCACAAACTGTGTAGGCTGCGACAGCCACCCTCTGCTTCATGCCTAGTGCCACATTTATAGGGTTTTACCCACTAAAGACTCTAAAATAGACCAGTGCTCCTGGCAAGCAGAAAATGGTGGGTCTACAGTGGCACCTACCAGGACTCCCCTAATTCCTGCAGTTGCTCTCCTGGGACAGGAAATAGCAAAGCCTTTCCCTGGGGACTGAGTGACAGGAGAGTCAGTGTCAGAGCTGGTTTAGAAAGAACTTCATCAATAAATGTGGCTTTGTGTCCTATTTGCTTGCTGGGCAATTACTTCCTGCTGTTTAACGTCTGCTTGCTATATTTATATTCACAATAAAACTGGAGCTGAGCGGTAAGCAGTAACAATTACTTACGAGCCTTTCCTATGCACTCTTCATGCAGAGACTGCGGAGCCCTCAAGAACTCAAGTCTGCTTTGTGCCCTCAGCAAATTCCCTTCATGTTTAGATTAAGACCCCAAATCCTGCTGAGACCGTCTTCTGTAGGTCCGGCCCACACGCCATACCTGATGATGGGACTCCCCTTTTTCTAACTGGGGGCCTCCAGTCCTCATGCACGTCCTGTCTCCTGTCGGCACTTCTGCCCTGATTCCAGCAAGCACCTTCTGCTTGTTTTAGTCTTTTTCCTCTGCTCCCTTCCACCTAAACTTCTCATCGGGTCAGCTCATGCTTCCAGTCTCCTTGCTGCACTCCTGCCCTCAAATTCCCACCACCATGACTTCCCCACAAGGATGGGCAGTGCGCTTGGACTGTGAGCCAAGATAAAACCTTTCTCCCTTAAGTTGTCTCGTCAGGTGTTGTAACCGCAGGAAAAGGAATGGATGCGGGTGCTATCATACTACAGACACAAAAGGAATAAATTCTAAACAAATGTTCAGAGCAAAGACCCAAGAGGAGAAGTACCTCAAAGTGTGTGTGGAGTCATTAAATGAGTGAGCAGACTGTGCAGTGAGAGACCGCTTTAGTCACCTGACTCTTGAGCAGGGCATAGGTGGGGCTAGGAAAGGGGAGAAGCCTCTCTTCTGGAAGTTTCCTATCGCACAAGTTTCCCCTGTTTGTTTTTAGGTTTCTGTTCTTGATAAAACCCCAGGAATAAATAATATCTTAGAGGACAGGCTTCAGCCACAGGATTTCTACAGTCTAATGTTCAACCAAAAATCCTGGATTATGAACACAGAACTTGTCATTATTTGGACAAGACAACCTCTTCCTATGGGCTTTATCAGTTTATCAGCATCTGCATACACCTAAGTTTTAGCATCTTCACAACACAAAGCTGTGTGTGACAAGAGCCACGGATCTCAGCATGCAGTTGTTTCTTTGTAATCGTAGATAAAGGGGTTCTCATTTTTATTATTTAGTTTTGTGTAGATAGATGTTACCTGCACGTATGTCTGTACACCCAGTCTGGTGCCTGGAGAAACCAGCAGAAGGCCTCTGAACCCATGGAACTGGAGTTACAGATAATCAGGAGTAGCCATGTGGAAGGTAGGAGCAGAATCCAGGTCCTCGGTAAGAGTTGCAAGTGCTCTTAACAGCTGGGCCATCTTTCCAGCCTTGGAGGTAATTTATTTTTTGAGTAAAGGAACCACACATCTGGCCCGCATGCCTCTGTTCACATGTTTGGATGGCCGCCTGGCAAACTATTCTACACAGGGCAGACGATTGTTCCTCAGTACAAGTCAAAAACTTTCTATTTAAAAGTTGATGTTATGCCTAAGACTGAGCTGTAGCTCTTTTAAAATTTTCTTCCCTTTGCTTTTTATAGCCAAATAAACAAGGAACTTGATTCAGAACTTCTTGTACTTCGTTATCTGCCACATGGTGATGAGATCATAAAACTGCTTCCATGGGCCACATTCGAAAACTAGTGTCATGATTTTAGAGAAACATGACCAAACTTTGGGTCCTTTGTCTTTGAGGAGCAAGAGAACACTCTTCAAGGAAGATTGGCTTTTGGTTTTTAGGAGAACATCAAAGAATGCTTCCAGTTCTCTTTTCATGGAAAGGATGGAGACGTTGGGTAGGTACTGCCTGAAGGGCTAGGGTTTGCATGATAAACTAATGGAGTCTGGACTGTGTGTGCACGCACATGTGAGTTTATGGTATGTACGTGGTGTGTGTGTGTGTGTGTGTGTGTGTGTGTGTGTGTGTGCGCTCACACGCGTGGGGCGGGATTAGGGAGGAAACAGAGAGACTTGAAGAGGTTCTAATAGAACCCATAGAACTTTCCACAGCGCTGAAGCATTTTCCACCTGTCCTGGCCAGTACAGTGGCCACTAGGCACGTATGGCTACTCAGTACTTGAAATGTGGCTAAAATGACTGAGAAATTGAAATTTCAAGTTTAATCATTTTAATCACACATCACTAGTGGCTACTCCACTGGACAGTGTAGAACAATAGTAGATCTTTCACAGCCACCCTGTTTCCCCACCCAAGACTGGAGCACAGTTAGAGCATGGACACCCTCTGCTCTATGAAGACTATAAGGTCAGTGATGGGGCTGGGGAGCCAGCCCACTCGGTAAAGTGCTTGCCTTGCAAGTATGAGGGTCAGAATCTGACCACTAGAACCCATGTGAGCAAAATCCAAGCCTGGCAGCACACACTTGTCATCACAGGGTGGAGACAGGAGGATTCCTGTGCTCATGCTCGGCCAGTTCAGCCTAGTCAAGGGTTCCAAGCCAGTGAGACCTTAACTCAGAAAAACGGCTATCTACGCCTCCCATCTCCACCCCACGGCATGAAAGATCGACCTCAGAGCATATCCTAATGCTATGGTTTGCAAAGTAAATGTTCACACAAAGGAAGATAAATATTTATTTTGAAAGTGACCAGGCATGAGAACATACACCTTTCATCCCAGGCTTTGGGAGGCAGAAGCAGATAGATCTCTGTAAATTCAAATCTGGGCTGTGAGCTCCAGGTCAGCCAGGGCTACATAGCAAGGCTTATCTCAGGGCAGGGGTGGGGTGGGAATACCCAAAGCCTTCCACACATGCATATGAAAATATACGCGTGTATGTGTGTGTGTGTGTCTGTCTGTCTTCCACACATACAAATCAAGTTTGGTTTTTTTTTTTTTAAGCTGTGGTCAACTCCGTGTTTCCCTTCTAACTTCCAGTAAAAGTCTCATTGCATGACCTTCAGCTCAGCTTGCTGACACTGTCATTCTGCCAGCTGTCCTGAAATAATTACTAAAAGTCCCTGCTTTGCTCCCAAGAATGTCCCATAGGACAGAATAGCACATGGCCTGCCTGCTGAAGCACCTGGCCTCTTATTTCAGGTGAGTGTGAAGTGGGACAGGGACATGAAGCCAAGCTCAGCCACCACCCTCCCATGCCCTACAGGTGACTGCCAAAACAGATGAACAATGGGCGGTGCCCTGGGAGCAAGTCAGACGACAGCAGCAGCTGCAGAGGACCAGGACAGCCTAAGACCAGAAATAAGTTTCCTTGGAATCTTGAGACAATTCCAAGCAAAACTGGACGGCTTAAATAGCTTTCTACTTCCCTGTGCTTAATAAAACTCAGTGTTTTTAAAAATCTGCAGAACATTCTCTTTCAAGATGTAAAGTTCAAAATAAAATTTCTAAGATTTTTTTCCAAAAGAATGGAATAAAATTAGCTTGCACACATTCACTGAAGTTAAAAGAAGTCCCATTTGCAGAGTTTTAACTGGAATCTGTTGGATATTAATTTCTAAACTTAGATCTAGTGGTCTGTTTATTAATGTGTATCTTTAAAGTCCTGTGCAGGAAGGAACATTTTGTAACTTCTATACAGCCCATTTTCAAGTGAGGCATATATTTTTACAACATCTGACCTAAATCCACAGTATATATAAAACATTTGAAGAATTCATCTTATGTCAAGACTCGGTTGAGTAACTTTTTGTGGCTCAAGCATATAAAAACCCACAGGGCACCTCATACCCTACAAATGTCACCAGAGTGATGTCAGGAGGGAGCAGCATAGTGCAGAGAGTGCACGCTGGAGTCAGCCACCAAGGTTTGAATCCTATTGGTACAAACTTGGCATTTGCATCTGCAAAATGGGGGCAATTTTGGTAATTTAGTAAGATTATCTAAATAAAGTGTTTATGACAGTTCCCAGAAAATACTGTGACCTATGATAATATTGGCCATGATGATAATGGAAGTGATGGCGATGATGATAATTACAGAGTAGGCAGAAGATGAGCTGATTGGGGCATTTGGGCATGAGCTTGTGGAGAAACAAATGAACACTTTATATAAAGTGGCCCCCAACAGAAGGCTTACTTCTGCTACTCTAACAGTAACTACCCATTCACCATTCCCCTCCCTTACAAAATGACAAAGTCCTAAGGGGTTTCCCTCAAGGCAGGTGCGGATTGCTTGAGGTAAGGGTGAGACTGGTGTGTGTCTGCCCAGATAACTCACACGAGGCTTGATACAAGGTGATTGAGTATTTATTGATATCAGCTTTCCAATAGTTCTTGACTAAGCATAATGCACCATCAGACACTGGCTGTCCTGGATGCTAAGGGCATATGTTGGCTTATTGGTGGGGTCATCACATCACACCAAGATATTGTTGTCTTTAACAAGTACAAAGAAATCTCCACATTTTTTGTTGGTTTCTTTGTTTGGTCTCTTGCCTACAGTAGAGAAATAATCCCAGTATTTTTCTTCTTACAGTGTCTACTCTCAACAGGCTTACTCGCAGCTAGAAAGCTCTTTCAGAATCCAAGACGCCTGGCCTAGTGATAGTTCCCCTGGACAATGTAGAGGAAATAGCAGGAAGAGTCCCAGCGACCAACGACTCATTTTCAGAGCCAAGTCAAAGGTCAAGGGTGAGGACCTTAACATCAGAAAATTCAGAAGATTCCCCAGGCTGCTCGTGCCACGAGGATCCCACAGCCAGAACTCCCTGGCATCATCCAGGGAAGTGCCCAGTGACAAGTCACTGCACTGAGAAAGCTCAGGGGATATCATATCAGTTATGTTTCTTCATGGCCTCCCTCAGTTCCTATGACGCTGCCCAGTCAGTCATAGGTCATTCTCTCCATAAGCCCTGTTGCCTGGCAACACAACTCTCATCTATTTCTATCAGGTTTCCAGGCAAACAGGCTGGTATACTAAGCCAAGGTCCTTTCATTTGTTTTCTTTAAGAAGGAAACATTTTGTTCCCCCCTTTCCTGACATATCCCTGGTACATCTTAAAGTCAGTACCCATGAGACCTCATGGTAGCCAATTCCTTTCTCACTGCCCGACCACCATATGTTGCCTGCCTTGCTATCATGGTCATTCTCACAAGATTTTGCACAGTTTCTATCCCCAGCTCCGGAGCATGACAATTGGATAACTGTCAGAGTTTAAATGCAGTTTGCCTCCAATCTCTCCTAAACACATCTGCTTTGCAGCCCCAGATAATTGCTCATCATTGTTTGTTCAGCCCCGGAGCATCCTTCTAATGATGATATCTAACCAACCACAGGCCTGGAACTTAAAAGGCAAAACAGAGCAAAACCACCCTTGGATCTCACTTCTGAGAAATTACATATTAACCCCTAGAATTAACTGATGGGTCCCTCTGTTTCACACCGTGGCGCCATTGAGGATCCTGCTGAACCTCATGCTGCCCCGTGCCCACAGTGCCTACTTACCACGAGCTGCCTGCCGAAGAGTCCTATCCCAGCTGTTTCCCCAGAGCCAGAGATACCCATCTCGGCTGGCAATTAAACCCCCGGTTGCCAGCTCAAACACCAATGATTGTACTGGGCTGAGTTTCAAGACCCTAGCACCACTGAGGGTAGCAAAGGGGGAAGGCTTGGAGGCGGGAGAGCAGAGGATGCTGGGACTCAGCTTCTGCTGACACACTAGTGCCTGGAGAAAGTGGCTATTGCGGGTTTTCTGTGATCTAGTTCCAACATAAGGCACTGCCTTCCTGCAGCAGGAAATGGTAATAGCCCACTGTGGAAACTAGCCAAAGACTCAAAGAGAGTTTGATTGATTGAATCAAGTCCAGGCTCCAAAACTTTCTAAGTGATAAAATGCATGAATCTTTGGGGAATCCAAAGGATTTCTCAAATCAAGGCTATAAAAGCCAAACCAAAGGGTATAATGTAAAAAAATACAACCATTTTTCCATAGGATTTTTATGTGCAATTTCAACTATATTGATCCACAGTTGGGAGCTTGTTTGGACATTATTCTATTTGATTTTCTGCTGATGGTATAAAACCCTGACTAAACCCACATGGATGGAGCGAGTATTTCAGCTTACAGTTTTATAGTCCATCACGAGGGAGGCCAAGACTCAAGGCAGATGCCTGGAGGCAGGACGGAAGCAAAACCCACAAAGGAATGCTCATTACTGGCTTGCTCTCCCCGGCTTGCTCAGCTAAAGTTCTTACAGCTCAGGTCCTCCTGCCTAGGGATGGTGCCACCCACAGTGGGCTGGACCCTCCCATATCAATAGAAATTATAATATGCTTCACAGGCATGGTACTCTGATGGAGAGAGTTAGTCAAAAATGACTAACCAGCACAGAGGGCCAATCACAGCAATTCGTATACCCTTGACTGAAGAACAGACTTATGCTGGGGAAAGCTATCAAGCACACAGCCTCAGAAGAGGTGAACATGGAGCGACAAGGGAAGGGCTGGACCCGTGCCAAATCAGTCTCATCAACCCTGTGATCAGTGAGGTGGCGACGTCACAGCCAGATAACTCACAGCCAGACACTACACATGTTTTTAAATGAAGGGGAGTCACCAGAGACTTGCAGTACGAAAGCACCGGACCCGTAGGAACCCCTCTGTGCTCTGGGAGGCCTCGGTCTCCTGTATTCCCTGAGAGGCCGGGCATTTGTAATGAGATCATAAAAAACTGACCAGACCAAAGGTTCATAAGAACAGTAAAGGAGCGGGGCCGTTTAGTTAGGCATCCACTGCTGTGACAAACGACTGAGAAAAGCTACTTAGAGCCCACGAGATTTCCTTTGTCGCATGATTTCAGAGGGTTCGGCGTGGGCCCCACTCCCTCCTGGCAGCAGGATGAGGTAGATGAGGGGGTCAGATTTTCTGACTGCGGCCTGTAGGGTGACACTGCCTTCACTTCTGTATTGTCCCACGTACCAGGCCCTGGGGCAGGCACAGCCAGAAGCGGGGCTTTACTGGGGCATCTTTTAGTCCAGTCAAGATTAGCCATCAGGCCAGGCGCTGGTGCATACCTTTAGTCCCAGGCAGAGGCAGGTAGAGCAGGGTTAGAGGCCAGCCCGTCTACAGCATGAGTTCTAAGACAGCCAGGCGTTCTTGGATACCCGAATACTTACCTTCTGTCTCGCCTGTCTCAAACAAAACAAACAAGACTTAAACATCGCCGGGGACAACCTACAGACCAAACAGTGGAAGCAACTGGGAGAGGAAGCCCTGGTTAGGGTCCCTGGGATGAAGCCAAGTTTCTCTGAGAAAATTCAATGGAAAAAGCTAAGCAATGAGACAGAAAGATTCCCAGGATGTGATAGTGCACATGTCTGTACACACACACAACGACACACAGGCACACCAAAGTATACACAGGTGTCCATTTATATGAATATCGACCAAGGATAGACCTGTCTATAGGTCAGGCTTCTGCCTGATTTCTGAATGGCATACAGGAAGTCTTGGCTCTGTCTTCACCTGGAGGCAGACCCAAGTGTGTTCATCACATGCCAGCTTGTATTGTTTGCTTACCGCAAGCACGTGCTGCTTTTTTTTTCCTAATTGTAAATACAAGAGAGAAGAGTTAAGCCCCACCACCAGGAAGTAGCCACCTGGCCTGTGGATAAAAGAAGTTAGTGTTGACTTATTGAGGATCTGGGCCGATGCCCTGCCACCTCCAATCAAGACTACCCAATGGGTGTGGCAGTGAGACTCCTGGCCCCTGGAGAACTGAAGCCCCTCTCTGCCTTCCTCAAGCCCACAGTTGGCTCTGGCTCTGGTCTTTTTCTAGCATATGGAATGCAGCCAAATTGGGATGTTTCCCAGGAAGGGCAAACAGCGCTTTGGAGATTGAATTAGAACAACTGAGCTCTTTTTTGGTGAGCCAATGGGCACTATGCAGGCTATAAAATGCCATATAATAACCCTGAGTTCCTTTGTTTCTTGTAGCTTAAAAACTATAAAACAAACATTTTGTTTTTTATCTCAAGACGCACCGCTTAAAGAACTATTTATGCCCTGCAGGAACAAGGTATGCCTAGGTCTCCTCTCTGAAACTATGGATGGAAGGAAACGAAGGAAACTCTCCACTCACCACATTGTTGATATAATAAATGAAGCATATATAATTTCTATGAGCGATGTTTATTATCAAACTTTTGTCAAATACTGCCCTCTGGTGGACCACTCAATTATATTTTCTGCTATTTTTTTCTTTCTTTTTTCTTTTTTTTTTTTTTAAGTTAGGGTTCAGTTATCTCAGGCTGGTCTCTCTGCAGAGTTAAGGACAACCTTGAACTCCTGACCACCTGCCCTTCACCTCCAGAATGCTGACATTACAGGGTGCACCCCCGCGATTCTATGACTCTAGAGATGACCTATGACCTAGGGCTTCACAAGTGTTAGGCAAGCATTTTATCGGATGAGGTCTATGTCCAGGCCTACGATATGTATTTGAAAACATGAGTTGGGGACTGGACAGACGACTTGGAGGTTAAAGACATTCCGCTCTTCCAGAGGGCCTTGGTGTCCACTTTGCACAGCGCACAATTCCCAAACTAGGGAATTCTACACCTTTTTAAAGCCCCCACTGGCATCTACATATGAAGCCTGCGTATACACATAAAACAAAAATAAAGCATACAGGTGGTGGTGGGACCCACCTTTTATCCCAGCACCCTGGAGGCAGAGGCAGACGGAGCTCTGAGTTCGAGGCTAGCCTGGTCTACAGACAGTCAGGGCTACACAGAGAAACCCTATCTTGGGGGGCCAGGGGGGTTGGAGTTGTCATACTAAGACTGCAAGATTAAGTCTTGTGTTTTGGAAGTAAATAAACTTACCTATAAGTTTTCAGATGAAAGATTCAGCATCCAGTGCTTTCCGGTTACTTTTTACATAAAGCTGTGACATTGTACTCTCCCTTTAACATTTTAAATAACTGTCTCACTGGAACTTGTACGTGAAGCACTGGCAAGGCAAACAAGTTAACTTCACAAACATTACAATTTGTTTTTCAAATTTCATATAAGTCACTCTTGCAAGTATTTGGACATGCACATTCAATTTAAAATCTTTTCCCTGGTCCATGCGATAGACTGTCAGATAAAGGAGCTTGCCTGGTGACCTAAGTCTGATCCCCAGGGCTTGCGTGGTGGAAGGAGGGAAGCGCAGTTGTCCTCTGACTGTCACATGTGCACACCCCCCCATCCCACCCCACCCCACACAAATAAATGCTTTTTAAAAAGCTTAAATAATGTCCTACTTAACTATGCTCTGAATCTTAGCTACATTAGTGCCAAGTTTTAAAAAGCAGCAGCTTACACCATAAGGGTATCTTAGCAGGAGAGAAGCCCGAGGCCTGCATTCCAGAGCTTGGCTCGAGACCAGCAGTTCTCAACCTTGGGTCAAGATCTCTTTGGAGTCATAAGTCAGACATCCTGTATATCATATATTTACATTATGATTTGTCACTATCAAAATTAGAGTTGCGAAATAGCAACCAAATGATTTTATGGTTGGGGTCACCACACTGAGGAGCTGGATTGGAGGGTCACAGCTAGGGGGGCTGCGATTCACTGCTCTAGACAGACTGACAGCCGCTTTGAAACTTGCTGTGCCTCTTTGCCTGTCTACCTAGAAGTCATTCACCACTTGGTTTAATGTAGCTGGTGAGCCCAGCGCATTCCCCCTACGTTTTCTAAGCTTTAAAAGTATCGTTTCTGGCCAGCTCATTTTGGGTTTACAGGACAATTGTTTTTTCTCCCTAAGAAAGGAAGGATGTTCTACCCAGAGCTTCATGGGGTGAATATGAACCCCATCTTTCTTATGTCCTGTGAATGGGGACCTTGAATACACAGGGAGGCGAGCATCCTTTATAGGCCTGGGCACCTCTGTCTTCAGCTCCACTTCCCATTCAGAGCCTCACAGCATTGCCCCTGTGCTCATTCAAAGACAGGGAAGAGAAAAGGATGCCCTCGGCAGGTCCCGCTCTCCTGTCTAGGACGCAGTGCCCCTGGGGGACTGCCTCTGTGCACTTACAGAGGTGGCTGGCAAGCTTCTTGGGTGAAGTCCTCTCTCCCTGGTGGCTAAGGGAATGGGTCTTTCCTTCCAGAGCAGGCCACACCCTCCCCAGGCATGCCCTCCTGGTCCCTGGGGACACTTCTTCCTCCTTGCAGGGTACAGTCATGATGACTAAGTGACAGACATGGTGATACAATTAAGCTCAGCCAGCTTCCCAAGGTGACTTTGGCAAGCGTGTGACCAGCTCATGCTCCGAGCACTGGTCTGTACCTCCTGCCTTCCACAGTTAAAATGACCAAAGCATAAGTATGTACCCAGGAAGCCGTTTGCTAGTTTTGTCTGAATCGGGGTCTGGTAGTCCAGGCTAGCCTGGAGCTCACTGTAGGCGGAACTGTGACTCAGGAATGGGGTCACAGGCCTGAGTCACCAACCTGGCTGTCTAAACTCACCTTGTGGAAGAGGCATGATTTTAACACCCAGGAGGGAGGGCGGGAGAGCTCGGAGGAGAGAATTAAATGCTTGAGAAAGGTTCCTCCAAGCGGCCCTCCCAGGCTGCCCCGCCCAGGTCGCCTGCCCTGCCCACTCTTTCCTGGCCACCAGGCACCCTTCGATGTCACTCTGCTCTGTGTCAGCTAAGTGCCTGGCATTTAGTTCCTTGGTGTTCACTGACCTCCCCTGCTGCCCCAAAAGTCCCTCTCAGCCACACCCCCTTATGCACAGCCAGCACTAGTCCTCTGTTCGCACTTTGTGAGGGGAGAAATACTTTCTTTGAACAGGTCTTTAAAAAAAAATTTTTTTAATGACCACCTGTGATCACCTTTAAAAAAAATGTAACAGAGAAAGCATCGCCTTGTGCAAGTTTAGTGGGAGAGAAAGAGAACAAGGAAAGAGAAAAGGAAGGAAGGGGAGGGGGAAGAAAGCTGTCTTTTTGTCAGGCCATGCAAAAGGAAACCAGAATTTCCCACATGATTTGTGGGCTGACTGCATGACTGCATAAAACACAGTGCCAGCTTCTCTGTAACTGTGTGCACATGAGGGGACTTTTGTCAAATTCACTAAGGGTTTCAAGTGATGACAGAAACCAAATACCCAAGTCTGGCCTCCATCAGAATACAGGGCCATGTGAGTATTTGACACTAGTCCACACCAAATGCGACTTCTGACTACTGTTGTCACTCAGAATGGCAATGATAAGCCAAAG
>NC_034593.1:5472885-5476695 GCF_900095145.1 Mus pahari | reverse complement strand
GCTCACTCCTAAAAACCACCTAGTGTGCACTGTCCGCCTATGAGACAACGTGTGAAGGGGCTCACTCCTAAAAACCACCTAGTGTGCACTGTCTACCTATGAGACCACGTGTGAAGGGGCTCACTCCTAAAAGCCACCTAGTGTGCACTCTCCACCTATGAGACCACATGTGAAGGGTTTCACTCCTAAAAACCGCCTAGTGTGCACTGTCCACCTATGAGACCACGTGTGAAGGGTCTCACTCCTAAAAACCGCCTAGTGTACACTCTCCACCTATGAGACCACGTGTGAAGTGTCTCACTCCTAAAAACCACTTAGTGTGCACTGTCCGCCCATGAGACCACGTGTGAAGGGGCTCACTCCTAAAAACCACCTAGTGTGCACTGTCCGCCTATGAGACAACGTGTGAAGGGGCTCATTCCTAAAAACCACCTAGTGTACACTGTCCGCCTATGAGACAACGTGTGAAGGGGCTTGCGCGCAGGCAGTTGTGCATCCAAGCAAGTACTCTGCCACCAAGCTGGGCCTGCATCCTGACAACTTCCGTTTTCCTCCCCGCTCCAGATTCCCTCCCTTTCTGTCTATCATTAGAAAGGTGCGGGTGACAGGATAAAATACAATAAGATGAAGGAAAGGCTAACAGTAGTACCAGTTGGAATCGGGGTGGTGATGCCTCTGACAGGTCTTTCATTGTACAGGAGTGCTTCCGCTATCCTGAGGTTTTGTTTTGGTTTTCCATGTGTAGTTGAAAAGCCTTTCGAGGCTTGCAAAGAATTGTATTGAACTTATTATAGTGATTGCATTACATTGTAGATTGCCTTTGGTGGGATGGCTAATTGTACTATATTAATCCTACTGATCCATGAGCATGGGAGATCTTTTCATCTTCTGATTGTTATAAAATATAATACAGCAGTGGGCAGGGGTACCTGTCCGGTCCATGCCAAGGTACCCCCCTGAGAAATCACACCATGTGACAGACCTGGTATCTGGAGGTTTATTTGGGAGAAAGGAAGCGAAGAGACAGATAGAAGCAGATCCATGAAGGCAGAGAAGGGGACAGAGGACACAAAGGACAGAGAGATATGCCAGCCAGGAATACGTGGCCACAGAGAGAAAGAGAACTGAGGTAGCAAGCAATCCTCCTTCTACATTGCTGCTCCCACACCTGGCTCTCACCCGGTGGTGCCAGACAATGGTGCAGATGATGTAAGTGGTTGCTAAGTTCCTGGGAGGAGTCTGGCAGAATCGTTTTGTAAGTCAACACTGATATCTACTTCAATTTCTTTCTTCAAAAACTTGAAGTTTTTCTCATGCAGATCTTTCACTTGCTTGATTAGAGATACTCCAGATATTTTATATTATTTGGGGTTATTGTAAAAGGTCTTGTTTCCCTGATTTATTTCTCAGTCTGTAGTTTGTATATTGGAGGACTACAGTTTCTTATGAGTTAGTTAGTCTTGCATCTTGCCCCTTCACCCAAAGCTGTTTATCAGCTGTAGGAGTTCTCCAGTAGAATTTTTATCATCACTTACATATACTATCATATCATCAGCAAATAATGGTATTTTGACTTCTGTCTGCTTTGAAGCCCTTTGATCTCCTTCAGTTTTCTTATTGCTCTAGCTAAGACTTCAAATAATATATTAAATAGATATATTAGCGAAAGTGGACAATCTTGTCTTGTTTCTAAATTTAGTGGAATTTCTTTGAGTGTCTCTCCATTCAATTTGATATTGGCTATAGGTTTGCTGTATATTACTGCATTAGTTAGGGTTTTACTGCTGTGAAAAGACACCATGACCAAGACAAGTCTTATAAGGACAACATTTAATTGGGTTGGCTTACAGGTTCAGAAGTTCAGTCTGTCATCATGAAGGTGGGAGCAGGGCAGCATCTAGGCAGGCATGATGCAGGCAGAGCTGAGAGTTCTACATCTTCATGTGAAGGCTGCTAGTAGAAGAGTGACCTCCACACAACTAGGGCAAGGGTCTTAAGCCCACACCTACTGCTACAAAAGGCCACACCTCCTAGTAGTGCCACTCCCTGGGCCAAGCATAAATAAACCATCACAGTTACCTTTATTATGTTTAGGTATGTACCTTGTATCTCTAATCTCTCCAAGACTCTTGTTGTTTTCATTTGTTTGTTTCTTTGTGACTGCATGAACGGATGTTGATTTTGTCAAAGCCTTTCCTGGTTCTAATGAGATGATCACATGGATTTTTTTTTCTTTTGGTTTGTTTATAGGATGGATTACATTTACTAATTTTAGTACATTGAATCAGCTCTGTATCTCTGGGATGAAGCCTACTTGATCAGGGCTGATGATCTTCTTGATGTGTTCTTGGATTCAGTTTGCAAGTATTTGAGTATTTTTGCATCAATGTTCATAAGGAAATTGGTTTAGAGTTCTCTTTCTGTGTCCAGTCTTTATGTGGTTTGGTATCAGGGTAACTGTGGCCTCATAATGTGAATTGGGCGATGTTCCTTCTTTCTATACAAAACTGAGTATTGGCACTAACTCTTCTTTGAGAGTCTGGTAGAATTCTGGACTAAAATCATGTGGACTTGGGCTTTTTTGGTTGGGAGACTTTCAATAACTGTTTATATTTTACTAGAAATAGAAGTGGTTCTCAACCTTCCTAATGCTGTGGCCCTTTAATACAGTTCCTCATGTAGTGGTGACCCCCAATATTATTTTCATATTACTACTTCATAACTGTAATCTTGCTACTGTTACGAATTGTACTGTAAATATCTGTGTTTTATGATGGTCTTAGATGACCCATGTGAAAGGGGTCACGACCCACATTTGAGAACCACTGCTGTAAGGATTACTGGTCTACTTAAATTGCTTATAGGATCTTAACTTTGGTAATTGTTATCTATCAAGAAAATTATCCATTTCATTTAGGTTTCACAATTTTTGGGAATACATGTTTTTAAAAGTGTGTCCTTACGATTCTTTGGATTTTCTTGGTGTTTGTTGCTACGTCCCCTTTTCATTTCCAGTTTTGTTCATTTGGATTTCTCTCTCTGCCTTTTATTTTGTTTGGATAAGGGTTTATCTATCTTACTGATTTTCTCAAATAATCAACTTTCTGTTTTATTGATTCTTTGTATTCTTCTAATTGTTTCTATTGTATTTATTGATTTCAGCCCTCAGTTTGATTATTTCTTGCCATCTAATCTTCTTGGGTGTGATTACTTCTTATTACTTTTGTTTCAGGTATGCTACTGAGTTGCTAGCATGAGATTTCTCCAATTTGTTATGAAGTCACCTAGTGCTATGAACTGGACTCTGCACCACTTTCATTGTGTTCCTTAAGTTTGAATATGATTTGTACTCATCTTCATTGAATTTTAGAAAGTATTTAATTTCTTTCTTAATTTCCATCTTGACCATTTTTGTTGTTTTTGTTGTTGCTGTTGTTCTGATTCCATAAGTTTTTAAGCTTTCTGCTATTGTTGATTTCCACCTTTAATCTGTGGTGGTCTGACAATATAATCAGTAACTGCCACAGACTGGCCTCACTTTGGGTCCCTGATCTGCGTGGAACTGGGTCTCTTGGTTGCAGGTGAGCGAGGATTCGGCGAATGAGTAACAGACAGTCCACACGAGAGAGGGTGTAAAACTGAATGTATTGATCAAAATGAGCATCACATCTTTAATACAGATCAAACAAGAAAAGTGGGGCAGGATACATCCACAGATAAAGTGACACAAAACAAAAGACAAAAGACCACGGGGTGGGACCAGGCAGCTTGAGGAGGAAGCCAGGTGCAAGGCTGGTCAATAGTTAAACC
>NC_034593.1:5449845-5468517 GCF_900095145.1 Mus pahari | reverse complement strand
CCTAGGACAGCGAAAACTATTCTCAACAGTAAAAGAACTTCTGGGGAATTACCATGCCTGACCTCAAGCTGTACTACAGAGCAATTGTGATAAAAAAAAAAAAAAACAAAACTGCATGGTATTGGTACAGAGACAGACAGGTAAATCAATGGAATAGAATTGAAGACCTAGAAATGAATCCACACACCTATGGTCACTTGATCTTGACAAAGAGGCTAAAACCATCCAGTGGAAAAAGACATCATTTTCAACGAACAGTGCTGGTTCAACTGTTGGTCAGCATGTAGAAGAATGCGAATTGATCCATTCTTATCTCCCTGTACAAAGCTCAAGTCCAAGTGAATCAAGGACCTCCACATAAAACCAGAGACACCGAAACTAATAGAAGAGAAAGTGGGGAAGAGCCTCATACACATAGGCACAGGGAAAATTTCCTGAACAGAACACCAATGGTTTATGCTCTAAAATCAAGAATTGACAAATGGAACCTCATAAAATTGCAAAGCTTCTGTAAGGCAAAGGACACTGTCAACAGGAGAAAACAGCAACCAACAGACTTGGAAAAGATATTTACCAATCCTACATCCAATAAGAGGGCTAATATACAATGTATACAAAGAACTCAAGAAGTTAGACTCCAGAGAACCAAATAACCCTATTAAAAAATGGGATGTAGCCCTGAGCTTGTGTCTCTAGCTATATATGTAGCAGAAGATGGCCTAATCGGCCATCACTGGGAAAAGAGGCCCCTTGGTCTCGCAAACTTTATATGACCCAGCACAAGGGAACGCCTGGGCCAAGTAGTGGGAGTGGGTGGGTAGGGGAGCGGGGGGGGGGGGATAGGGAACTTTCAGGATAGCATTTGAAATGTAAATAAAGAAAATAATAATAAAGAAAAAAGAAAAAATGGGATACAGAGCTAAACAAAGAATTCTCAACTGAGGAATATCGAATGGCTGAGAGTCACCTAAAGAAATGTTCAACATCCTTAGTCATCAGGGACATGCAAATCAAGACAACCCTGAGATTCTACCTCACACCAGTCAGAATGGCTAAGATCAAAAAGTCAGGTGACAGCAGATGCTGGTGAAAATGTGGAGAAAGAGGAACACTCCTCCATTGTTGGTGGGATTACAAGCTGTTACAACCACTCTGGATATTAGCCTGGCGGTTCCTTAGAAAGTTGAACTTAATGCTACCTGAGGACCCAGCTATACCACTCCTGGGCATACACCCAAAAGATGCTCCAACATATAACAAGGACACATGTTCCACTATGTTTATAGCAGCCATATTTATAATAGCCAGAAGCTGGAAACAACCCAGATGTCCTTCAACGGAGGAATAGATACAGAAAATGTGGTACATTTACACAATGGGGTACTACTCAGCTATTAAAAACAATAAATTTATGAAATTCTTAGGCAAATGGATGGAACTAGAAAATATAATTCTTAGTGAGGTAACTCACTCACAAAAGAACATACATGGTATGCACTCACTGGTAATAGGATATTAGTCTAAAAATTCAGAATACCCAAGATACAATTCACAGACAACATGAAGCTCAAGAAGAAAGAAGACCAAAGTGTGAATACTTCGGCCTTTCTTAGAAGGGGGAACAAAATAATCACAGGAGGAAATACGGAGACAAAGTGTGGAGTAGAGACTCAGGGAAAGGCCATCCTGAGACTGCCCCACCTGGGGATCCATTCCATCTGCTGATACCAAACCCAGACACTATTGCTGATGTCAAGAGGTGCACTCTGGCAAGAGCCTGATATAGCTGTCTCCTGAGAGGCTCTGCCAGAGCCTGATAAATTAGGATAGATGCTCACAGCAAAGCATTGGACTGACTATGGCACCCCAATGGAGGAGTTAGAGAAAGTACTGAAGGAGCCAAAGGGGATTGCAACCCCATAGGAAGAACAACAATATCAACAAACCAGAGCTCCAGGGACTAAACCACCAACCAGAGTACTCATGCAAGGACCCATGACTCCAGCCGCATAGGCAGTAGAGGATGGCCATATCTGGCATCAGTGGGAGGAGGCCCTTGGTCTGTGAAGATGAGATGCCCCAGTGTAGAGGAATGCCAGGGAGGTGAGGTACAGGAGGAGGGAGGATCCCATGGGGGGGGGCGTTGAAAAAGGGAAACCAGGATAGGGGATAACATTTGAAATGTAAATAAATAAAATATCCAATAAAAATAAATAAGTAAAAGAATTTAAATGTCATCTTGATTTCCTTTGATGAATATAAAGTGTCCTTCTCTATCTCTTCTGATTCATTTTTGCATTGGAGTTTATTTTGTTAGATAATAAAATGTTTACACAAGCTTGCTTCTTAGGTCCATTTGTTTGGAATATGTTTTTCTAACCCAGAGGTAACATCTGACCTTGATGTTAAGGTGTTTTTCTCAAATGCAGCAAAAGGATAGATCCTATGTTCCCATACATTCTGTTAGTCTGTGGTTTTATTGCAGAATTGAGACAACTGGTATTGAGCAATATCATTGACCAATGACTGTTGATTCCTTTTATTTAGTTGTTGCTGCTATTGGTGGTGGGTGTCTGTGGATGCTTCCCTTCAGTTGATTTTCCTGGTGTAAGATTATTTACTTCCTGTGTTTTCAAGGGTATAGTTAACCTTCATAGGTTGGAGTTTTCCTTCTAGCACCTTCTGTGGGCTGGATTTATAGATAGATATTATTCAAATCTGGCTTTATTGTGGTTATCTTATTTTCTCTATCTACGGTGATTAAAAGTGTTGTTGGTTATAGCAGACTAGGTGGGTATCTGTGGTCTCAGAGCCTGCAGCCCACCAGGTGCAATTATGACAGGTCTGCTTTTATTAGTTCTGTCTCTTGCAGCTCTTAATACTCTCTTTGTTCCGTATGTTTAGTGTTCTGATTATTATGTGCTATCTTGGGGTTTCATTGCCGTGAAGAGACACCATGACCACAGCATCTCTTATAGAGGAAACCATTTAACTGGGACTGGCTTACAGTTCAAAGGTTCAGTCCATCGTCATGGCGGGAAGCATGGCAGCGCACACTTGGATATGGTGCTGGAGAGGTAGCTGAGAATTTTACATCCAGATTGGCAAGCAGCAAGAAGAGAGAGCAGCACTGGGCCTAGACTGAGCATCTGAAACCTCCCAGCCCATCTCTAGTGCAGCAAGGTCACACCTCCTAATAGTGCCACTCCTTGGGGACTATGGGGGCCATTTTCATTCAAACCACCACATGTTCAGAGGGGATTTTCTCTCCTGGTCCAATCTATTTGGTGTTCTGTATGTATCTCGTACCTTTATAGGCACCTCCTTCTTTAGGTTAGCAATGTTTTCTTTTATAATTTCATTGGAAATATTTTCTGGGCCTTTGGACTGGGATTCATCTCCTTCCTCTACTCCTATTATTCTTGGGTTTGGTATTTTCATAATGTCTCAGATTACCTGGACGCTTTGTGTCAAAAATTTTTATATTTCACATTTTCCTTGACTGATGTATCCATTTCTTCTATTGTATCTTTAATGCCTGAGATTCCATCTCTTGTATCTGTTGATGAAGCTTGCCTCTTTAGTTCCTGTTTGGATTCCTAAATCTTTCATTTCCAGAATTCCCTTATTTTGAGTTTTCTTTATTGATTCCATTTCCATTTTTAGGTCTTGAACAGTTTGATTCATTTCCTTGCACCATTTGTATTTCCCTGGATTTCTTTAAGAGATGTATTCATCTCTTCTTTGACGACTTCTATCATCTTCATTCAGTTGGTTTTAAGATCTTTTTCTTGTGTTTCAGCTATCTTGGAATATTCATGGCCTGCTGTGGTAAGATAGCTTGGCTCTTGTGGAGACATATTTCCGCGGCTGTTATTGATTGTGTTTTTATGCTAGTGTCTGGACATCTGAGTTTGGGATGATTTTAGGTCTGGGTGCTGATTTCTAGATTTGTCTTTATTGGGTGGTGGGTTTTGTTTGTTTGTTTGTTTGTTTGCCTAATTTCTGTTTCCTCTCTGGATTTTCAGAGATTGTGATCGCCGTGTTGCATGTTTTCCTGGCCTGCTCAGCTGGTGTATTCACAGGGAGACGCCTCTGGTGCTGGAGGCTGGGATACTTGGATGAGCTGAGGAAAGGAAGGCAGAAGGAGAAAGTTTTGTTATCCACTGGGGATGTGGTAGAGAGGAAAGGGAGACACAGCAGGTTTCCCGATACAGGGCTTGGATGAAACTGACTGGGTTGGATCTCAGGAGCAGTAGGAGAGGTGTGGGCTTGCCTTCAGCCTACTTGTTGTCTTGAGAGAAGCAGCCCTTAGGTTGGCAGTGAGCGACTGCTGAGGCTGGGACAAGGCAATGAGTGTGTGGGGGGTGGGGGACTAGAAAGGAAGATCTGTGGGAGATGGCACAGCGGCGGCGGCAGCAGCAGCAGCAGCAGCAGCAGCAGCAGCAGCAGGAGCAGCAGCAGCAGGAGCGGGACAGGCAGGACTGCCATGAGTTTTGCTGCAGAGATGAGGATGAAACTCCACACATATTCTTTAATGAATTAAATGAGAATGTGTGTGTGTGTGTGTGTGTGTGTGTGTGTGTGTGTGTGTGTGTGTGTGTGTGAAAACTGAGGATGTGTGTTTTGTTCTAGGGAACCGTTTAAGCCGGACATTGAAACCCACACACTTATGTATCGTTATACGAGAGCACAGCACTCTGCAGCAGTCTGCTCTGTGAACTTCCAGACAGACCCTGAACTGCTCCGGGTGTTTAGATGTTCTCGGTAATGTGCTGGTACCAAGATTAGTGTGCTGACTGCTGAAGGACTTCCCCAGCTGTGCTGCCGGCTCTTCCCCATCCCCACCCTTCCCTCACAGCTGACAATGAGCACTTCCTGTAATGTTCCTGCGGATTCTTCTCTAAGAAACTAGGAGCCACTGCACAGGGGTTTCTGCTTCCTCCTCGGATCAAATGAAACAACCTCTGCTGGTCCCCTTCTTGAAAGCCACTGTGCTGTGGCCCCTAGGGGCCCCACTCTCCTCAGATGGTCTGCAGAGTATCCACTTCTGGCTCCTCAAAGACCTGTCTTCTAAGCTACTGCTTAGAGGGAAAGAGGCCGTCTTTGTAATCACTCTACATTATTTTGGTTTATTTTAAGGCAGGGTCTCTTTGTGTGCCTAGAATTCACCTAGATTTGGCTAGCCTGACTGGTCAACAAGCCCTAAAGACTTTCTTGTCTCTGCCTCTCTGGCACTGAGATTACAGGTACACAACCTGTCAACCTGCTTGGCATGGGTGCTGGGCTCAAACTCAAGTTTGCACCTCAAGCACTTACCAACTGAGTTACTATGTTTACGTATCCTTTTACCTGCCTCATTCTCCTTCTAATAAAATGCTTGCCAAAGTGTGGAGCTTGGACGATGAGCATCAGCATATCACCTGAGACTTGTTAGAAATGTCTGTACTTGGGGCTCACCTACACATGCTAAGTCTGAAATCCTGGAGATGGTGCCCAGCAATGCAAGGGAACAAGCCTTCCAGGTAGTCCCAAGAGGCGGTAAAGCTTGTGACCCACTGATCTCTAGCAAACACTCTTTCAGCTCTCCACAGCAACGCTGCTGGGTCCAAAGCCACAGTGGATAAACTCTACTGCATGAATGAGTACTCTTTGGAGAAGGCTGGAGGCTGCTGTGTGGAGCCTTTTAGCCCCTCTGTCTATTCATGGCTTTCATGGAAACACAGACAACATACTGATTTCAATAACAAATGATGGAGGGCTGGATGGAGAGGAGAGATGTTGAATGATGACATCAGGAGTCACAGGCACAAAGTAATGGTTCAAAGTCATCGAGATGGGACTTAATGGGACATAAAAGTGAAGGTCAGATTCAGCTTTGCGGGACAGAAAGTCTGAAATAGCACTGGCTCCGTAAGACAGAGTGATGTATGACCAAGTAAGAGACCGAGTGATGGTGGCCCTGCTCACCGGAGCTCCCTAACTCACTACTGTACCATTCCTAACACGCCTATGTTCAGATGCAGAAAAGTGAAAAGCACCCACTCTTGTTGCCAGGATGCCAGTTGGTACCTCATGCTTCTGCTTATATCCTCTTGGCCATAAGATACATCTGCAAAGGAGTCTGGGACTTGTAGTCTTTTTAGAGACAGCCTACTACTTACTGTACAGCAGCCTCACACGGACACCTCAGCCTCTCGAGTGCTGAGATTACAGGAACGTACCACACACACACACACACACACACACACACACACACTGGTTAAGGTTGTATTGCTGTGAAGAGACACCATGACCAAGGGAACTCTGATAAAGGACAGCATTTATTTGGGGTGGCTTACAGTTTCAAAGGTTCAGTCCATTATGATCATGTTGGAAGACATAGCAGCATCCAGGGAGACATGGTTCTGGAGAAGAAGCTAAGAGTTCTAAATCTTAATCTGCAGGCAGCAGAAGGGGATTGTGTTCCACACTAAGTGTTAACTTGAGCATATATGGTGTCAAAGCCTGCCCTCACAATGATAGATTTCCTCCAATAAGACCACACCTATACCAACAAAGCCACACCTCCAAATAGTGCCACTCCCTGTGGGCCAAGCATTCAAACACATGAGTCTATCTATGGGAGGCCATGCTTATTCAAACCACCACACACGTACGTGTGTGTGTGTGTGTGTGTGTGTGTGTGTGTGTATCACATATGGATGAAAGAGAGAAGAGATATCAAAATAGAATGAGAAGTCTGGCAAACAAAGCCATAATAAAGTCCTTTATCTAAGACCTAAGTGAAAACGGTTCTTCAGGACTTGGGTTTGAGGAGAGAAGGTGAGCATGCAGGCATCCCTCAGCTGTCTTCTCACAAAAGTGGCCAAGCCAAGCCATGCCGGCTTGAGAAGAGAACTGTGGAGTCTATAACTGACTTTACCTGTTAGTCTCTGGAAGATTTCAAATAATGTGATCAAGAGTTTGCCCTTCTGGGGTCTGGGGAGATGGTTCAGCAGATCAGAGGATGTGTTGTCCTTGCTGACCCCAGATGCTGGGCAGCTCACAACTGTCTGTAACTCCAGCACCCAGGGATCTGACATTCTGCCCTCCAAGGGCAGCTACACTCATGTGCACATACCTACACTGCTCCCTACAGATACAGAGAATTAAAAATAAAAATAAGTATTTGTAAAAGTATTTTCCAGTGCTGAGCATGTAGGTCAATGGTAGAGTACTTGATTGTAGTGCACAAAGCCCTAGGTATGATTCCTGGCACTAAGACGCTGACATGGTAGGGCATGTCTGTAATCCCAGAATTGACAACTAGAAGCAGAAGAATCTGAAGTTCAAGTCATTTTGGGCTATTTAGCAAGTTCAAGACCAGACTAGGATACAAAAGACCCTGCTTTAAAAGGTCAGGGAGCAGGGTCCAGCTGGGGAGATGGCTCTGCAGTTAGGGGCTTTTGTTGTTCCGGCAGAGGGTGTGGGCTCAGTTCCCAGCACCCACAAAGGGTCTCACAACCACTTGTTAACTCCAGTTCTAGAGGATCTTGCCCCTTCTTCTGACCCTTGTGGGCACCAGGCACAATAAGGTATGTATACATACATACATACATACATACATACATACATACATACCAGCAAAACACTCACAAAATAAAAATAAATACATCTAAAATAGTTGTAAGAACTTGTCTTTCGCTCTGTTTCATGTCTGCCTCGTTGAATTCACTTCCACGTGAGCACAGTGAAAACCAATGTCTACAGGCAGGCTAGTTCTCTGTCCCCCACACCTGTGGCTAGTCAAGGAGACGCTCCATTTCTGTCTCCCTCACACTCATTTCTGCTGGCTTCTCAACCAGCTCCTGCTACAAAATGATTCTCATCTCTAGCTACATGTTGTAATAATCTTGGCAGCTTTTCGAAACTTCTGAAGCCTGGTTTTGCTGTTCCATGGTGGGATGATGCATTTTAGAAGCCAAATTGGTGATTCTCTGGCACATTCAGAGCAGAGAGCCCCTGCTCTCATACAATATGGGCATAGAAGCTCCATCTGACTGGATTCATCTCCCCACAGGGCATCTGTGGGTAACATATCACCGGCCTCTCATTGTTCTGCCAGTGACTGCCTGGTATCCTTCTCCCGCTCCCCACTTCTCTTGCTGAACCCCAAGGGCCAGAGGGCTGAGAAGGCAAACTGGACTGCCCAGCCCTCCTAGCTCCCCAACTGTCAATGTTGATTGCTTTTACTGAAAAACTTTCAAAAAGAAACACTGGTGATAATTTCAAAATTAAAGTTTTGAAACTTTATAAGCAGCTCATAAACAATCATGAAAAATCAAGCATCAAGTCATGCATATTGTCAGTAACATTAGGAGCATACCTAAGCAGCCATTCCAAGTGGGGAGAGCCCACCGTCCCACCTGCCCCTTCCCCAAAACCTTAGTCAAGCTGCTACATGGCAAGAGCCCAGTAACACCTCCCCCATGCCACTGGCCTTGAGTCATCCTGGCCTCTCCAGTCTCAGACCAAAAGACTGCACTCTAAGTCCCTCCGCCTGATCCAAAGCCGGCGTGTCAGGTAACAGCAAAGGCAGTGTCTCACTGGATAGCAGTGCTCTAGAAAGTTATCAGAGACAAACAACCAACCACCTAAACTGCACATGCCTGGGCCCCATCACAAACACACAAGCAACATGAAAAAGCAAGACAGTATGCCCCACAAAGACCATGTCTTCTATAGTAATGATTCCCAACAAGAATGACATAGATTTTTATGTTGGGCTAGATGGGGCTGGAGAGATGGCTTAGAAGTTAAGAGCACCAGCTTCTCTTCCAGAGGGCCCAGGCTTTGTTCCTCACAACCCTCTGTAACTCCAGTTCCAGTGGATATAATGCCCTCATCTGACCACCTGTGACACTGCAGGCATACAGTACATAGGCACACATGCAGGCCAAACACTGACACACATAAAATCAAAACAAAATAGAGAAAGAAAAAAAAAGAGAGATCAACTTAGATAAAACTCAAGACACGGATATCCAAAGAGCAGTTGGAATGTTTGAGGAGGACACAAACAAACTTAAAGAGGACAGGGACAAACTCCAAAATGAAGTCCAGGACATATAAAAGGCTGCCTGACATAAACTGGACAATTCAGGACATGAAAAGTATATCCAGTAAAGAAACAAAACATGATGGGCACCCGTACGTGATGGACACCCGTCTTAGTTAGGGTATCCACTGCTGTGAAGAGACCCCCACAGCAAAGGCAAGTCTTATAAAGGAAAACATTTAATCTGTCTGGCTTACAGTTTCAGAGGTTCAGCCCATTACCATAATAGTGGGGAGCATGGCAGCATCTAGGCAGGCATGCTGCTGGAGCGTGTACCAAGAGTTCTATGTCTTAATCCAAGGGCAGCCAGGAGGAGACTGGATGTTTCACACCGGCCAGAGCGTGAGCAAGGGAGAGTTCAAAGCCTTCCCTCACAGTGACACACTTCCACCAACGAGGCCACACCTACTCCAGAAGGCCACACCTCCTAATATTACCACTCCCTATGGTCAAGCATTCAAACACATGAATCTATGTGGGCTAAACCTATTTATTCCATCACAACACCCAACTAAAATTAAGTTGATAAAAGTCCAGTAAGTCGGGCTGGAGAGATGGCTCAGTGGTTAAGAGCACCGACTGCTCTTCTGAAGGTCCTGAGTTCAAATCCCAGCAACCACATGGTGGCTCACAACCATCCGTAAAGAGATCTGACGCCCTCTTCTGGTGCATCTGAAGACAGCTACAGTGTACTTACATATAATAAATAAATAAATCTAAAAAAAAAAAATCCAGTAAGTCAAACAAAAAAATTCTCAATAGAGGGTTGGAGAGATGGCTCTGAAGTTAGGAGTACTTGTTGCTCTTACAGAAGCCTAGGTTCCAATTCACAACTCTACATGGCTCACAGCCATTTGTAACTCCAGTTTCTGGGGATCTGCCACCCTCTTCTGGCCTCCATAGGCACTGTATGCATGCACTATACAGATATACAGACAGGCAAAAAAACACTCATACACATAAAAAATGAACGAACTCTCAAAAAAAGGAAAAAAAGAAAAAAGGCTCAACAGAGAGTCATGCCAAGAGACTGGATCACAGAGAAGAAAGCCGGTCAGGGCCTGCAAACAAAGAGATCACATCGTCCGAACAAAACGAAAGGATGAATTTTTGAAAACACGTGAACAGAAAATGCCAAAACTTATGGAGATTGTAAGAAGTCCAAATCTATGAATTATGTGTCTAGGAGGATAATAAATCCTCGTCAAAGTCACAGAACTTTTATTGATTTTATTATCAATAAAATTACAGAAGAGAATTCTCCAGCTAAGGAAAGAATAACTTTTAGAGACACACTGAACACCAAATAGACAAGGCCAGAAAAAATTCCCATGCCATATTATGATTAAAATAAAAAATATAGAGAACAAAAAAATTACGTTGAGAAGTGCATGAGCCAATGCAAAGGCCACACGTGAAGGCCAGCCCAGCAGACTTACAGCTTGGAGTCATGAACTTCATGTTCTAGACCACAGATGGGGATACCTGAGAAAACGACCTGCCAGCGTTGACGGGGAAAGGAAAGCACTTAATGAGGAGGCAGCATAAAGGGATTCATGTCCATCATCAGACCTGCTGTACAGAAAACATCGGAGGGCTTCAGGCTACGCTCATGGCACTGTAACAGACTTCAAAGGTGGACTGTGGGACCAGCAGTACAAAGCCATGGAAGAAGACAGTCAACATAAGCCTTCAATAATAACGTTTTTAGTTATACTCGATATGATATTTATATACTATTTGGCCTCAACTTGCAATCAAAAGACACAGGCGCTGGGCTACAGCAATGGCCAATGGGTAAGAGCACGGGTTGCTCTTGCAGAGATCTGGGTTTGGATCCCAGCAGCCACACGGTGGCTGACAACCATCTGTAAATCCATTCCAGGGAATCAGGTGCCCTCTAGTGCTCTTTGTGGCACCAGTCAAACATGTGGCGCACATACAGACAAGCAGGCAAAACACTCACGCATATAAAATAAAATAGAGAAGTCTTATGTACATGTATGTGCATGAGCGTGTGTGTGTGTGTGTGTGTGTGTGTGTGTGTGTGGAGAGAGAGAGAGAGAGAGAGAGAGAGAGAGAGAGAGAGAGAGAGAGAGGCTAACCAATTGGATTAAGTAACAGTGTCTTTCTTTTTGTTGTTATAAGAAACACACTTTCCCTTAAAGAATGGATAATTCTATCTTAGAGTAAAATAATAGAGGGAGAAAAGCATTTCAAGCAAATGAGACAGGAAGTAAATGGGGCCAGGTTTCATAATATCCTAATATGTAAAAATGTAAACTTCAAACAAAACTAACCAAAAGAGATGAGGAAGTTCTCTTCATTCTGCTCAATGGAACATTTAATCGAGGAAATCTTAAACATATACACATAAAATTCACGTGCACACACATACTTTTTGTTGTGTTTTTTGGTGTGTGTGTGTATGTGTGTGTGTGTTTGGTTTTTTTGTTGTTGTTGCTGGCAGTTTTGTTTTGTTTTTGGTTTTGACAGAGTTTCTCTGTGTAGCCTTGGCTATCCTGAAACTCACTTTGTAGACCAGGCTGGCCTCAAACTCACAGAGATCTGCCTGCCTCTGCCTCCCAAGCGCTGAGATTAAAGAAGTGTGCCAGCTTGCCTGACCCAATTTTGTAAAGCAAATGCTATTAGGCTTTAAGACACAGATTGATCAACAACTCAGCAATAGTAAGTTATCCCACTATGTCACTCTCACCAACTGACGTCATCCTGACAAAAATAAATATCAACATCAGAATTGAATGACATCATAAGTGAGAAGGACCTAACAGGTGTCTATTGCGGGCGGCAGACCATGAGAGGTAGCCTGGTCCTCAGTTGAGCTAAAGGTTTTGAAGCCCTGACGACTCTGAAGGGATGGTAGGAGTTTTGCCTGCTCCCTGGCAGGAGGCTCCTGTCACTAGCCACAGCTCCCAACAGATTTGTGGACAACAGTCACATAAAGGCAGTGCCCCAAGCCCATCCACGTGTAGAGGAGGCACCCCTAACTTCTCAGACCAAGACAATAGGAAAAGAGATGTGATCTGTGGTCACATAGGCTCAAGACAGAGATCTCCATGCGAATGAGGCACCTGGAGGAGACATACCCAGTAAGCTTTCTTTTCCAGGCATCCTCCCTGCATGTCTGTAACATATTTCACCTCAACACCACAGAATACACAATTCTTTTCCAGCAGCCCGTGAAAGGTTCTCTAAAATAAACCACATATCAGGATACAAAGCAAATTTCAACAAATAGGAAAGTTGAAATAATTCCTTATGTCCTATGTGACCATAATGGATAAAGCTCAAAGGCGGCAACAAATGGGTCCTTAGAAAATATACAGCCTCATGGAGCTTACATGACACGCTATTGAAGATGAATGGATCACTGACCAAATATAGAGATAAAAAATTTTAATATTTATAATAGATAAAAATCAATATAACCTCTGAGATACATTAAAAGAGGTCCTAAGAATGAAATTCATAGCTCTATGTGCTTATAGAAAAAGCACATAAAACTTAATGATCAAGCTTAAGAGTTTGGAAAAGCAAAAACAATCCAAACCCAAAAGTAGTCATCATAAACAGAGAATCAAAGCTGAGGAAGAAATCAATGAGATGAGAACAACAAAAACCAACGCAAAGAGTCAATACGATGACGAGCCAGTTCTTGAAAAGGTAAACAAGCTTTACAAACACTTAGCTAAATTAATCAAAAGAAAGAGCAATAAGACCTAAATTAATAAAAATGGTGTTGAATAGGAGACATCTCAAAATACTAAAGAAATTTTAAAAAAATAAAAATACTTAAAAAAACCTATATCCACAAGTTGTAAAACCAAACAAGACCAGTAATTATAACAGAAGTAAAAAACTGTAAATCTCAGCATCATAAAAGCACATATTCAGATGGACTCACAGCAGAAATCTACAGGACCTTTCAAGAAGAACTAAAATATGTATATCTCAAATTATTCCACAGGATAGAAATAGGAGTACTGTTTTTACAAAACCCAATATACTCTAGTCCAAAGCCGAGAAAGATACAACAACAACAACAACAAAAGAGCTATAAATCAGCACCCCTGGTGGACATGGACGTAGAAATTCTCCGCAGAATATTTGCAAAGGGAATGCAGACACACACACATACCAAAAAGATCATTCATCATAATCAATTTAACTTTATTCCACTGGTAGAGGAATGAATGGTTCAGGACACACAAATCAATAAATGTAATAAATTGCATAAGCGGTCTTAACAGCAAAAATCACATGATCATCTGATAGAAGCAAAAAGGCCTTTGACAAAATCTAATACCCCTTCATTATAACTAAAGGGCATATACCTAAACACAATGAAATGTATGTATGTATGTATGTATGTATGTATGTATGCAAGCAAAATTTTTCAATTCATAGCCATCATCTTAAATTAAGGAAAACTCAAACCAATCCCACCAGACTCAGACGTGAGATGGGTATCTCCCGTATCAACTCCTATTTAGTACAGCACTGAAGCCCTGCCCAGAGCACTAAGACAAGAGGTACTGAAGTCCTGCCCAGAGCACTAAGACAAGAGGTACTGAAGTCCTGCCCAGAGCACTAAGACAAGAGAAGGGAATTAAAGGAACACAGAGGAAAACAAAGTCAAACCATCTCTGACGGCAGATCCTCTCTACCAGAAAACTCCCAGAACTGGCAACAAAGTGACAGGATTGGAAATTAGCATACAAAATCAGTGGCTTTCCTATATACACACTGAGAAAAAATCAGGGACACAGCGTCACTCACAATAATCCTAAAAGCAAAACTACAAAACCTCAGGTGAGAAGGATGCTCAGTGGATAAAGGCACTTGCTACCGAGCCTGGACTCAGTCTCCAGGACCGCATGATGGAGAGAGAACCAACTCACGTAAGCTGTCCTCTGACCTCCACCTGACCTACGTACGGCAGGCACACGCAGGCACGGCCCAGGCTTGTTACGTTCGTCACTAGACTCTTTCTACAGGGATGCTGGAAAATGTAGAGAGAATATGGAGAGTTAGTGATCACTGATTTCTCCACAATCTACTTGGTTGTAGGGTGTCAAGAAAAAAATACAAGTTAATGCAAGGAGGTGAAAGTGGGGTTGAAATGGGGTCTCACTATGGAACCCAGGCTGACTACAGACTCACGAGCGTCCTAATTAGGTCTCTCAAGTGCAAGGATTGTGGCATCTATCACCTTTATTAGTGAGAGTATGCAGTTCCAAGGTAGCAAGGAAAAGTTCCTGAAAAGGCAGGCAAGGTGGCAGGCGACTCGGCGCTTCTATCAGTAATGCATGTGTTAAGTTGCTTACACTTCTGGGTGGCTGACATTAAACCACATGGTAAGAAGAGAGCAAGAAAACAACCGCAGATGGCGGCATGAGTGTCATTTTACAAGGCCCCTGCTTGTGTGACGTTTGTCCTTTTCAGTCCTTTGTAAATGCTGACCAGTCAACAGAGAAGCCATTTGTTGTCAGTGACCCCTCCCTCTGTCTGTGATTGGACAGAGTTTCAGTGTTGAATTCTGACCAAATGTTAGAGATGAAAGTTTTGCCAAAATATGTTCAATTAAAATTTAGACTTTGGGTTGGGCAGCTCTCAACCACCTAATGCTCCAGCTCCTGGAGGACTCCTGTACATCAGCCTCATCAGAACCTGCACCAATGTCCCTCATGTGCACATACCCATGCCCCCAACACATACACATGCAAATAATTTAAAATGATAAAAAATGATCTTTTTAAAAATTTTAAGTTGGGCTGGTGAGATGGCTCAGTGGGTAAGAGCACCCGACTGCTCTTCCGAAGGTTCGGAGTTCAAATCCCAGCAACCACATGGTGGCTCATAACCATCTGTAACAAAATCTGACTCCCTTTTCTGGAGTGTCTGAAGACAGCTACAGTGTACTTACATATAATAAATAAATAAATCTTTAAAAAAAATTTTAAGTTAAAATATTATGCACACAATAATCCCACTCAAAGGACTAGACTGTTCAAGAAGATACATTGGCCCATGCATTAATATGTTGACACACCAACACCAAGAAAATTAGGGAAAGTATCTCATGCCTTTTAATCCCAGAACTCAGAGGCAGACAGGAGAGTACGAGCCCGAGGCCAGCCTGCTCTACATAGTTTCAGGCCAGCCAAGGTTACATAATGAGACCCTGTCCCCAAAATATTGAAATTATACATAATTTTTCTTCATCGAGAACTTATGTATTTATGCAGTAAACATTAGATATTAATATAAATATGACCGATACGATCAATCAAGACATACGGGCGTCTAAGATTTAGGATCAGTAGTAAAGTACTTGCCTAGTGTCCACAAGGTCCTGGGTTCAATTTCTACTACCACACATAAAGACATGGGCTAGAGGGCTAAATAACATGTGGGTTAAATAAGTTATCCCAAGAGAACAAGGGTGTCTTTTTTTATTTTTCCAGTTTGTTCTTGGAAGAGGCAAGAATGTACCCCATTTGGACCACATGGTGATTTTGAGAGAGTGTTTGCCTTGGTGAAGAGGTGAGGCGGGCTTTCCAGGAAAGAAACGAGATCATAATGGGATGCTTGATAGAGAGGAAATGCCCTGCTGTGTGTGTGTTCCCCTCTAAATGTATGCTGCACAATGCCATCAGCCCTTGAAGGGCTGGTGTGCCCCTCACCTGGATGACAGCACATGGCAGGGAGACACAGAGATGCTCGGAGTGACCCTTCTGTGTAGAGTTCCAGAAGAGTCGCAGGCAGTTGCCAGAAACATCAGAAAACACTGGATGGTGAGCTGAGGAGATGGCTCCGTGGATAATGTGCTTGCCTTGCAAACGTGAGGGTACAGTGCAGATCCCAGACCCCATGGGTGATGGGTGATGGGTGATGAATGATGATGGGTGAGCCTATAGTTCAGCTGTAATTCCAGAGCTAGACAATTCTTAGAGCAAGCTGGCTAGTCAGACTGGACATATTAGTAAGCTCTGTGTTCCGTTAGGAGCCCAGACTCTGCTTCAGTGGATGAAGTGAATGGTAGAGGACTCCCAATGTCAGCATCAGGCCTCCATAGGCATGTCCATACACGCACATGCACCCACACATGAGCACGCATACACACATGCATTCATATCACACGTACAGACACATGCAAAAGAAAAAGAAAGGAAAGGAAGAAACGCTCAGCGGAGCCCATAGATGCAAGGCTGCTAATGTAGCCCAGGTGGCAAGGTGCTTTCGGAGGACACACAAAGCCTTGGGTTTGATCCCTGCCACCTCGCAAACCAAATGTGCTGTCCATGGTCCCAGCACTCAGGAAATATGAGGCAGAAGGGTCAAAGGTGTAAAGTCATCCTCAGTTACAAATAGCACGTTTGAGAGCAGCCAGAAGACTCTGTCTGTCTCTCTCCCCCTCACCTCTCTCTCTCTCTCTCTCTCTCTCTCTCTCTCCCTCCCTCCCTCTCTGTCTCTCTCTGTCTCTGTCTCTCTCTCTCTCTCTCTGTCTCTCTCTCTCTCTCTCACACACACACACACACACACACACACACACACACTCACACACTCACCAATAAAAGTCATAGGTCATAGCCAGCAGTGGCTCACCTGTAATCCCACCTGCTTAGTAGGCTTGCAAATTCAAAGTCTGGCTGGACACTTTGTGAGCTCTTATCTAAAGAGTAAACAAGCAAACAGGGATGAAGTCATACAGCTCAGCGGCAGCCTACTTGCCTAGCATGTGTGAAGGCCCTGAGTTCTATCCCCAGAACTAAAAAATGGGTAAATATTTAAAGATGAGACAGAATCTAAGAACAAGCAAAAAAAAAAAAAAAAAAAAATTTTTTTTTTTTTTTTTTTTTTTTTGTCAAATCAGTGGATTTTGCTGTTTGTTTTTTAAAGCGTGCCCAGCCCGCTCTGCTCTGCTCTTACTTTTCTGGGAACAAATCCCTTGCGTCTCTGCATAAGAAGGCGACAGGACAGAGCTGCCCTCAAAGGGTCTTTTCCTGCCTACAGATAAGCACGTGACTCAATCCAGGCCAGGCAAGGACATTTAGGAGACTCCTGGTATGTCTAACAGGAAAGGCCAGTTCTTCTTTGACCTTGAGCCAAGCTCCTGTACCTTCAGCTCAGCCTGTGATCAGTCACCAAATCCCCACCCCCACACACACCATGGAGAAGCCAGAGAGAATGAAAGGAAAGGAGGCAGGCCTGGGGCTCAGGGCCCAGCCCCAGCGGACAGACAGCTGCCTTTGAGCTTGCCTTCTGTGCTGTCACACCTCCCAGCCAGCTAGACTGAGTGCAGTTTGGTCATAGTAGAAGGTCCTCTGTACCACCGCACATGTAATCAGAGGCATGGAGAGCAGTGTTCCTATAAATCACTGTCCTTACCTGTGTTTCACAAATTCTTATCACCAGTACACCATGGTAGTTGACTAAAGTGACCCGCATACACACAGCAGCCAGACAGGTAAAGCTCAAACCCAGGGCTGCATCCAAGGCCACACAAACATACCCATAAACCCGTCTTTTGTGTCCCTCTCTTTGGGCCACATACAAACCTCAGTATCTTCTGGGGTGCCCAGTGAGAACCTGCCTCAAAAATCAATCGGTAAGAGTGGCAATCACCCAGGTGGGCGGCTCGTATACACAATCTCACACTTGGGAAACTGAGGCAGAAAGACTGCCATGAGTGCCAAGCAGCCTGGGCTCCACGAGATACTTCAGCAGGTAAAGGTGCTAGCTACTGCGTCTGGTGACCTGAGTCCCAGCCCTGGAGCCCACACAAAACTCACATCTGGAATGCCAGCATTCCTATGGGAGACAGAGCAAGAGTATCATCTGGAAGCTCTCGGGCCAGCTAGAGCTGGTACAAACAGGAGCAGAAACAAGACAGACTCTGCTTCAAGCAAGGGAAAAGAGAAACGACTCCCGAACGTTGTCTTCCGACCCTTGTGTACGTGTATTGAGGTGTGTGCATCTATACACACACACACACAGGGCCTCATGTCGCTCCACAGCTGTCATTGAACCAGCCCGGGAGTGACTAACTTTTAAATCAGTGTGTTTGAGTCAGTGTCTCGCGTTCTCTGGTGTGGATAGGCCTCATCAACGCAGTCTAAGGCCTTACACTTGAAGACCAAGAGGCTTCCCAGGAGCAAGGAATTATGCGTTTAGACTAAACTGTAGCCATGTCTCTCGGCGCTCTTTCCAACCTCCTATCAGGCCCCAGGATCATACCAGCCAATTCCCTGAGATTTCATACAGACATACTCTTAAAAGTCAATCTTTCCTTTCTCTCTTTGAACCCTGCAAAATCCCGGTTATCATCAAGGTTTTTCCTATACAAAATGGCCTCCAGAGTAACCAACAGAAATCATTTACTCTGTTTAAAAAGCTGCGTGTCTGTCTAGCTGGGTTAGGTTCCGCAGACCTGCCACCTGCGCCTTCCTTACCAGGCTCATCAGCCTGTGGTTTCTAGTCTCAGAAACACCCTGACTAATCCAATACAGAAGTGTGTGTGTGTGTGTGTGTGTGTGTGTGTGTGTGTG
>NC_034593.1:5448014-5449356 GCF_900095145.1 Mus pahari | reverse complement strand
GTTATGAGCCACCATGTGGTTGCTGGGATTTGAACTCAGGACCTTTGGAAGAGCAGTCGGGTGCTCTTACCCACTGAGCCATCTCACCAGCCCATGTCCTCCTATTCTTATAGGGAGACATAGTACTGATTTTGTATTTTCCTTCTCATTAATGGAGCCCCCATTTTTTTTTATTTCCCCAGTAAAGTTATATTTATTTTGCTTCTGAGCTAGGCTTTGCATACTTTAAGTTATGCAGAAATCACATAATACTCGTTTTAAAATACATGCTTTCTTATTCTCAGCACGTAGAAGGATGAAGCAGAAGCATTTGGAGGTTTTGTTTTGTTGTTGTTTTGCTTTTCAAGACAGGTGTGTGTCTGTGTGTCTGTGTGTCTGTGTATCTGTCTGTGTGTCTGTGTGTGTATGTCTGTGTATGTCTGTGTCTGTGTCTGTCTGTGTGTGTGTGTATCTGTCTGTGTGTGTGTGTCTGTGTCTGTCTGTGTGTGTGTCTGTCTGTCTGTGTGTCTGTGTGTGTCTGTCTATCTGTCTGTCTGTCTGTGTCTGTGTATGTGTGTGTGTCTGTGTCTCTGTGTATGTATGTCTGTGTGTGTGTGTCTGTCTGTCTGTGTGTGTCTGTCTGTCTGTGTGTGTCTGTGAGTGTATGTGTCTGTGTCTGTCTGTCTGTGTGTGTGTGTGTCTGTGTGTGTGTCTGTGTGTGTGTAGTCTTTGGCTGTCTGTAGACCAGGCTGACCGTATACTCACAGCGACCCTCCTGCCTCCGTCTCCTGAGAGCAAGGACTAAAGTGTGTGCCCTGCTTCAGAAGAATTATTGTGAATTAGAGGTCAGCCTGGAATACATAGTAAATTCCAAGCCAGGCTTGGCTATTTAGTGTGAGACTTCACAAACAAATATCCATACAACAATAACAACCAAACCAACAGAATTCTAACTCCTTAGCTCTAGGTGGGGCCTTCAGTTGTGACCTCGCTGCCTCAGTCTCCAAAGTGCCTATGATTACCTGTGTACCCATCTTGCCCTGTGATTTCAGGGCAAGATCCTCTAGCAAGGTCCCATGTGAGGTCAATGGGGTAGGTCCAGGCCTGCACGTAGAGCAATAGGGAACGAGAGCTGTGTCCTTAGTCTGGACACCAAGGTTGTTAGGTGACAGGTCTCTGGCCCCCACCCTCAGGAAATGTGAGCCCATAGATTTTTAACCAGTCCCCAGGAGTACAGAAACCACTGGCTCAGGACTTTGCTGATCTTTCCCAGTTACCCGGAACAACTCCTTCCTTCCTCCCTTCCTTCCTTCCTTCCTTCCTTCCTTCCTTCCTTCCTTCCTTCCTTCCTTCCTTCCTTCCT
>NC_034593.1:5440949-5446809 GCF_900095145.1 Mus pahari | reverse complement strand
TTCATTGTTTTTAATAGCTGAGTAGTACTCCATTGTGTAAATGTACCACAATTTCTGTATCAGTTCTTCTGCTGAGGGACATCTGGGTTCTTTCCATCTTCTGGCTATTATAAATAAGGCTGCTATGAACATAGTGGAGCATGTGACCTTATTACCAGTTGGAACATCTTCTGGGTATATGCCCAGGAGTGGTATTGCTGGATCTTCCAGTAGTACTATGTCCAATTCTCTGAGGAACCGCCAAACTGACTTCCAGGGTGGTTGTGACCCAGGGCACTTTCATCTTGAGGCCTAGGCCTTGCAATATTGCCCAAGCTTTTTTTCTAACTCAACTGGTCAATCTTCTGCCTCAGACTCTTGAACAGTGAGAACTATATAGGTTTGTGTCTCCAGTAGATTTAGGGGGATCAGAAAGTATGTGCTCAACAAGGCCCTAGGTTGCTCTTTGAAAGGTGAACCCCTAGGCCTGTCACAGTCCTGAAATTCCTTTAAACACATTGTTTAAACAGGAACCCAGCCAGGACCCCTGAGCCCTGCCTCTGGAAACAGGCATAGTGTTTGCCATATTTCTCCTTTTCACAACTGATTCAGACACATCAAAGACCTGAGAGCCACCTGACTAGAGCTGTAGCCGGGCTGGGACTGTTACTCAGCTGGTAGAGTGCTCGCCCAGCAGGAAGGAAGCTCTGGATTCAATCCCCAGCTCCTGTGCTCAGAAGAACATGAAGGATAGAGGCGGCAAGATAGGACATTCAGCAGGTCATCCATGACTAGGTAACTCTCAGGCCAGCCTGAGCTAGATGACACTTTGTTTCCATGTATAATAAATACACATTCCACCTGGCTACAGAGGCGGTGCAGCAGTTAACACTCATACCTCTTTCCCAGTATCCTCACGGTGGCTCCTGTTGCGTGGGATCTGATGCCTTCTGCTGGCTCCTGGGGTGACCTGCAGGCATGTGATAAACATATAAGCATACAGTCAAAACACTCAAACACAGAAATAAAAGAAACAAATGATCATTTGCTTGTTTGTGTTTCGTTTTTGTTGGTTGGTTGGTTTTGTTTGTTTGTTTGTTTTTTTAAAAAAAGACAGAGTTTCTCTGAGTAGCCCTAGCCGCACTGGAACTCTCTCTGTATTACAGACTGGCCTCGAACTCGGAGACCTACCTGCCTCTGCTTCCTAAATGTTGGGATTAAAGGTGTGTGCCACCACTACCTGGCTAATGAATCTTTTAAAAACTATATGAGGGGCTGGTGAGATGGCTCAGTGGGTAAGAGCATGGACTGCTCTTCCAAAGGTCCTGAGTTCAAATCCCAGCAACCACATGGTGGCTCACAACCATCCATAACAAGATCTGACACCCTCTTCTAGTATGTCTGAAGACAGCTACAGAATATAATATATAATAAATAAATCTTTTTTAAAAAACTATATGAATAAGCACCACTAGGGCCTCCTTCAGTCTAGGGTACTATGCTAGCCAGCTTTCTATTACTGTGCCCAATACCTCCTGTGGACAGTACACACACACACACACACACACACACAGACACACACATGCACACTGTGGATACCCTGACATACCTAATCTCCTGAAAGAAGGCAGTTGACAGCAAGAACCGCTATCCCCAGCCTGCCTACAGAGCCCTCAGGGAGCTGGAGGATGACAGAAGGGCCTCCACTCTAAAATCAGCCTTCAATTTATCTACTGACTTTTCTAAGATGTTAATACCCCTACGATAAGCTCAACATTAAGTTAGGCATTCTGAATGTAATAACAAATCCCTGCTTCTTAAGGAGCTAAGGACATAGCAAATCCAAGCCAATAAAAATGCTCAGCTGACACCTAGGTGTCTATTTGCTGGAATACAGGTGAGGACGCTATTGAGAACATCCTCTCAGCATTCAAGAGGCAAATACTACTCCTAAGGCTTGCCTCTACTCACCCCGTCTCCACAGCAGGGACGGCCCTGCTGCTGAGCAGCCGAGGTATCCAGGACTCTCCACACCGCACTATGAAATCAAACAGCAGAACTGGAGTCACAGCAGCTCTGGGGAAGATATGTTAAATAGATACTTGTGCAGGCTCGGGCAGCCATCGGACTATTGAGACTTTGCACCTCAAGGAACTGGAACTTCCCCAGGAGTCAGACTCAGGCTGGAAGAAGGGCACTGTGGGAGGCGTCCAGGCAGAGTGGGGTGCCAGGCAGAGTGGGAGCTTATCTCTGGGATTTCACATAGTTCTGATGAATTGTTGAACCACCTTTCAGGCGAGACTGGAGCCGAGACGCCTTCATGGGGACTGCGTAGTTATGCATCTGTCTTAGGGTTTTGCTACTGTGAACAGACACTGTGACCAAGGCAAGTCTTACAAAGGACAACATTTAATTGGGCTGGCTTACAGGTTCAGAGGTTCAGTCCATCATCATCAAGGTGGGAGCAGGGCAGCATCCAGGCAGAGCTGAGAGTTCTACGTCTTCATCCAAAGCACTGGAAGACTGACTTCCAGGCAACTGGGGTGAGAGTCTTAAGCCCACACCCACAGTGACACACCTACTCCAACCAGGTCACACCTACTCCAACAAGCCCACACCTCCAAATGATGCCACTCTCTGGTCCAGGAATGTACAAACCATGACGGCATTCTGACTTGGTTTGGAGTGGGTGTCTCCCGGCCTCGTTGTTTTCTTTCCCCCTATAGTACATATGACACATCTTCTTCTCCTGTTTTCAGTACTATTTCTTTAATTGCACTTTTATTTGTTTGTTTGTTTTTGAGACAGTCCGTCTCTGTAGCTGTGACTGTCCTGAACTCCTATAAATGAAGCTGTTGTTGAACTCAGAGACCCACCTGCCTTTGCCTCCTGGGCGCTAGGATTAAAGATGTGTGCCACCATGCTCGGCTTATTTGGACTTTTGATCACAAGTAGCTGGGCCTGCTTGTCAGGGCCAGAACCCAGGCTCGAGCTCCACAGGCAGAGGTTTAATTTCATTTGACCCGGACAATTTTGTTTCTGCCATTTTTCATAATTCAGCCCGTGTACCCCAGAGAATGTGCTCTTGTGAGTGATCCGGAAAAGGCCACTGACAGCCATTGGTGGACAGCCTGTCTCCTCCCAGCTGCTCTGTTCTAGAGCACAAAATAACGCCTAATGGCCAGGGGCACAACCGACCCACGCACAGGGCTCCATATCCAGCGCTTAGCTGATCCTGAGAGGGGAAGCCATCGCCGGGTTCCCAGGGCCATTTGTCTTCCTGCTTCTCAGAGCTGTCTGCACTGCCTGCCCACAGCCATGCTGCCAATGTCCTCGTAGCTCCAGCATCTGGGGAGGGGCGCTACTAGTGAGCAGCCTTAATTAAGCTAAGAGTTTTCTTTAATGAATTTCATTTTGCCAGAAGAAGTCGCGGCCAGGCATGCCAACGCCATCTAATCTGCCACAAGCTTCTGGAAGTTGTTAGCTTCCCCTTTCCCTGATTAACCCTGCTGTCCCTTTCAACATCCCTGAAGGGTCAAGGCCTTGCAGCTAGAAAAAATAATATATGACAGGGATAGCTTTTCTTTAAATGAAAACTGCTTCACGTTGGTTTATCTTAATATATCTTATTTTCCCTCCTAAATGGTACAGTCTGTGCCCAGCTCCAGGGTTTAGCTGAGTTGTAGCATTTCATACACACAGTCCCAAAGCATTGCTGAAAAGCAAATTCATGCTCTAGAAAAGTTGGCAAGACCAGCCAGTCTCCCCAGCAGCCAGATGCCAAGCAGCAGAGCTTGGATGTGCTGGACAGGTTGTGCCGGCTTAGCTCGTTTCCGTGCTGGGTAATTTTTTTTTTTTTAATTCGTGAGGATTTTTTTCACACAAAATGAGATTTCTATGGGTGTAGGAATAAAGTCAATGGAGTGATCGCAATAATGCTCTGCTGTCTGGATGCTATAACACCTGGGAGAGCCACATAAGCTCTTTAAGTCTCAGTTTCTCATCATTAAAATGGGTATAAAATACCATTGCTATCATGGGGCTATTGGGAGCGTTAAGTGGGGGTCATGCCTTAACCCTAAACTAGCTCCCAGCAAATAATTACTGATATCTGACTATTACTCTTTGAAATTCATAACAAATAATTTAGATTAAGTAATATACAAGCAACTATTTGCTTATCCTCATCCTCCTTCTGAGTCAGTTTCTAATTATGTAGCCCAGGCTGGCCTGAAACTTATTATGTTGCCCAGGCTGGCCCATACTATCTCACTTCAGCCTCCCTATTGCTGGAATTACAGGCAAGTAGCCTCACATCTAGCTAGTCAGCGCTCTCTCGCTCTCTCTCTCTCTCTCTCTCTCTCTCTTTACATTTCTTTTCTTTTTTTTTTTTTAAAGATTTATTTATTTATTATATGTAACTACACTGTAGCTGTCTTCAGACACTCCGGAAGAGGCCGTCAGATCTTGTTACGGATGGTTGTGAGCCACCATGAGGTTGCTGAGATTTGAACTCCGGACCTTCGGAAGAGCAGTCGGGTGCTCTTACCCACTGAGCCATCTCACCAGCCCTCTCTTTACATTTCTTTATTTCCAGGTATACATACACTACCATGAGTGTGTGCTGATTGGAGGACAACTATCTGAAGGTCAGGTCTCTGCCTCCATCAAGTGGGTTCTAGGGAATAAACTCATAGGGATAGCTTCAAGTCCCTTCATCTCTTTGGCCCTACCTTTCTTTGGTAATGTTTTCTGTCCTAGGCCAAGATGATGGCCTTCTGGAGGCAGAGTCCCAGGGCAGCTACACAGTGAGACCCTAACTCAAAGAAGCCATCTCATTCTAAACTGTCAGCTTTGGTGACCTGCTTGTTCACTTGTCACTTGTGGCCACTGGATGTGGGCTGAATCCTCATCTGCAGAGTGGCTCCTGGAGTCTCAGCTGTTCAGGAATTAGCCCTCTCTACTCATAGGTGACAGTTTTTCCTTTGAAGTTGAAGCTTTAAATATTGCATACAATGGCATTCTTTAATTATATAACAACGCCTCATGGATTAAGGAGGTGGTCAATGGCCACAGAGCGTCAGGTCCTGTATTTGAGTCCCATTTTTCTCGTCTTAAAAAAAAGCATTAATTAGCCGGGCCTGGTGGCGCAGGCCTTTAATCCCAGCACTCGGGAGGCAAAGGCAGGCAGATTTCTGAGTTCGAGGCCAGCCTGGTCTACCAAGTGAGTTCCAGGATAGCCAGAGCTATACAGAGAAACCCTGTCTCGAAAAAACCAAAAAACAAACAAACAAAAAAAGCATTAATTTTTATTTTTACTTTATTTTATGTGTATGGATATTTTGCATGCATGCATGTCTTGGAGTCACATATGTGCCTGGTACCCAGAGAGGCCAGATGAGGGCAGGAGACAGCTGAGAGCTGCCAAGTGGGTGCTAGGAATGCAAGCCAGGTCCTCTGGAAGAACAGCCAGGGTTCCAGAGCACCAAGTGGTCTCTCTAGCCCTAAGTTCTATTTCTATGGCAACTAGTGACCCAGAGTAAGGTTCAGTTCCCTCTTCGATAACCAGAGGACAATGATTTAATTAGAACTCACCATTTTGGAGTGGAAAAAACTGGTCAACTCATTTGAAAAGGTTCTTATATATGTTAAATTCTAATATTTGACAAAAGTGTATCAATAGACAGTTTGGCCCTGAATATGAACAGAACTTACTTTCTCCTGCAGAGGCACCCGGCATTTCTACTCCGTATCTCATGAGGAAGATGGATGGGCACTGTGTACACAAAGCCATGGTGCCCAGCACTGCTGTAGCTACTGATCCCAGCAGTGGATCAGTGGAGTGGATCAACCTGAGCTTAGAGTGCTATAGAGGGCAGAG
>NC_034593.1:5432462-5440135 GCF_900095145.1 Mus pahari | reverse complement strand
TGAACCATTGTTGGGATTTGGACTGCAGACTGTAAGTCATCAATAAATTCCTTTACTACATAGAAACTATCTGTAAGTTCTGTGACTCTAGAGAACCCTGACTAATACAACTGTACACAGCCAGGAAACTGTGCTGCTGCCTTGGGAACTACAAAGGTGGTAACAGCAGAGTGTGGGGGTGGGGCTGGGTGAGCGGCCCAGAAGGTCCCTTCTGACACCAGAGAACGTAAGATGAATGGAAGCTGCAGATGATGTGCCTGAGGCAGCAGCTGAATCTGTGTCTTTTGTCACTGATGTGACAAAACCTTCCTCCCATCCCAACTTTGATTATAAAAAATTAGTCTGTAATCGATGTTACATCATTTAGTATCATAAACATATCTGTCTTTGTAGCAGGTTCTTTTTTGTTTCTTCCTCTGTAACTCTCACTGGTTATAGAATTTATATCTGGAGAGGCTGTTGGCTTAAGCTACTTCATATATAAATTGAACAAGGCTTGACAACCCTCTCCCCAGACTCCCCTCTCAATAGCAAAATATCCCATAACACAGGAGGTAGACCTCAAGGATGTGCTCCACTCCTAGCTTCTGAATTAAAGGAAAGAATGTTGCGAGTTCAAGGCCAGCCTGGTCTATTAGGCCACAGAGAGCTGAAGAAAAGGAGTGAGGAAGGGAGAGACAGAGGGTGGGAAATCAAGGGGAATAATTGGCAGGATAATGAAATCTAAAAATTAGCTCTAAACGTTTTTAATTATTTTGTTGTGTGGGGGACTTGAGATTGTATTTGTTTGTTTTTGACAAGGTCACATGTATCCCAGGCTGGCCATGAACTCACAAGCAGAGGATAACCTCAAACTTCTGACCCTCCTGCCTCTACCTTCCAAGTGCTGTGTTCACAGGCGTTGGCCACCACACCCGAGCACAATTTAATTCTCTTCAATAAATTAATATTTTATTCATTCTGTTTAGCTTCTTAAAAAAAAAAAAAAAAAGGCACACCAATCCATACTAGCAGGTAGTAGTGGCCTGCCTGGAAAACTGAATGTGAGCTGGTGATCAGAATGATTGATCGATAGATACTATAGCTGCCTTGCAGAGTGTTTCAGGCCACAAGGAACGCTGAACGTTCATGTGACTCATTGGTTGCACAACTCCTCAGCCTTCCATAACGTGAAGTCATGTTAATATTTCACAATGCGTATGGCTCTTAGCTCCATGCTGATACCAGGACCCCAGCTGATCAACCTAAACTTCCGCAGTTACTCCTGGGGGCCTCAAAGTAACATGTCAGGCATATCTAGTGACAAATATGCCCATGTGCTACCGCTCCTGTGGCTTCTGGACATCATATCTACCTTTACTGCCTCTCCCCTAGATGGAAATAACAGCATCTGTGACAGGGCAGGCAAAGTCCAGGTTCCCCCGAACTCCAGTCCCCAAACTGCCAGCACAGTGCACAGTCAGAGGAAACACCGAGTGTGTCCTAATCTCAGGAATGCTTTTTGTCATTTCCCTCCTAAACCTCAGAAATGAGTTTCTTCAGATCCCGGCTTCTTTCCCTACCTTGGCTGCAAACTAAATTGAGGGTTAGAAACATGCTCTTGCCTTCCATCTTTCTTTTTTTTTTTTTTTTTAGATTTATTTATTTATTATATGTAAGTACACTGTAGCTGTAGAGGGCGTCAGGTCTTGTTACGGGTGGTTGTGAGCCACCATGTGGTTGCTGGGATTTGAACTCTGGACCTTCGGAAGAGCAGTNGGGTGCTCTTACCCACTGAGCCATCTCACCAGCCCCCTCATCTTAAACTTTTTTTTTTTTTTTAGATTTATTTATTTATTATATGTAAGTACACTGTAGCTGTAGAGGGCGTCAGGTCTTGTTACGGGTGGTTGTGAGCCACCATGTGGTTGCTGGGATTTGAACTCTGGACCTTCGGAAGAGCAGTTGGGTGCTCTTACCCACTGAGCCATCTCACCAGCCCGCCTTCCATCTTTCTTGTCCCTTCTGTTTTCTTCTTCCCTCAACAGAAGAGCAAGAGAAACAAATACAGATTCTCCTCTTTGCATCGAAGAGGAGAAGGAGGAAGAAGAAGAGGAGAAGGAAGAGGAAGAAGAGGAGAGGAGGACAAGGAGGAGGACAAGAAGCAGCAGCCGTGGTCATCGCCGTCGCAGCTACTGCCGCCGCCCCCACCACCTTCGGAAAATCAAATATGTCAGTTAGAATGAGCCGTATTTTATGGGAGTAACAAACAAGACCAGCAGTGTCAAATCACAATAAGTGTGTGTTTTGTGTTTCTAGTATGTGTTATGAAGACGACCTGGGGCTTTTAACTTCCTGAATCCCTGGGAACCCAAAGTGATGGAGGCTCCATCTAGAAGTTTCCGTGGTAGCTGATGTCAGGTACTAAAGTCATCTTGGATGTGTGCGTACATGCGCGTGTGGATATGTGTTCATGCACTTACCTGCCTGTGGAGCCCAGGAGTAACATTCTCAGAAATGCTATTCATCTCCTTTGAGACAGGGTCTCTCATTGGCCTAGAGCTCACCAGTTAGACAAGACTGGTTAGCCAGCAGGTTTCAGGGATCCCCCACCTCTGCCTTCTTATTGACAGAATTACAGGTATTCACCACCATAACAGGCATGCTATGTGGCGCAGGTTCTTGTGCTTGCAAGGTATACAGTTTACCAACTGAGCCATCTCCTTAGTCCCAGAGGCATGCACTTCTAAACTCATCTATCGGCCAAAGAAAACCCCATGGCAGGCCTAAGTACAATGCTACCATTCGTGTGGAAGAAAATCGGAACACTGCCGACAGTCCCGATGACCACCAAATAAATCCTTTAAAATCATGTCAGTCAGCCACACGTGGTAGCACACACCTTTAATCCCAGCACTTGGGAGGCAGAGACAGGCAGATTTCTGAGTTCAAGGCCAGCCTGGTCTACAAAGTGAGTTCCGGGACAGCCAGGGCTATACAGAGAAACCCTGTCTCGAAAAACCAAAAAAAAAAAAAAAAAATCAAGACAGTCACTTGCACATGGCCAGACAGAAATAACTTAAAGGAGGAAAGACTGATTTGTGCTCACGGTTTGCAAAGGGTCTCTGTCCACCAAGGTGGGAAAGGATGGTGGAGCGGCTTAGTTCACTGCAGAGGCTGGCTGCATCACTGCAGATGGGGGGTGCGGTGTGCAGAAGCAGGGCGAGGCTAACCTTCGAAGGCTCACTCTAATGATCTTCCAGCTTGGATTCTCTTCCTAAAGGTTCCAGAACAGTACCACCAGCTGGGAAATAGACTTTAAAACATGAGACTTGGGCGGACATTTCAGATTTAAACCTCAACAGTCATCCATTACTTGTGTACACAGGCAGACTCTCTGAACCCGGACTGAGCTCTCTGGTCAAGCTCCGCCAGAGTCCTCGCTATAATAACGAACCAGCAAAGTTACTTTGAACATTCAAACTGCAGTTCTAATTTTGTAGGTGCCTATTGCACGGGCTCTGCAAAACCTTGTAAAGCCAGAGAACCCACATGGAACTGGGAGGAGAAACACTGTCATATTCAAAGCTTCATTTAAACCCCCAAAAGGAGGGCTCCCTTAGCGCTGATTTCAGAGAATTGTTTTCTTATTGTGTGCCCCGAAGCGGCCAGCCCTACAGTTAGGAGTGATCCCAATGGCTGAGGCTGGGCCACAGCAGCCTTCGCAGTCTTTAATTACACAACCTCGCATCCTCATTCCTGTTCAAAAGGAAGAGAGCTGCATTTTGGCATCCCGAATGCAGGGGATGGGAGATTTCCTCACTCGCCATCTCTTCCTAATTCATTGGCTGGCCCACGATGGTTCTCTTCCTGGTCTACGGGTTCTCTTTTTCTTTCTCTTTGGGCCTCTGTTCTTGTTTTATTGTTTCCTTTATTGTTTAAATACTACATTTGTTTTTCAACAAATGTAGGGAATACATCTCCAGCCAATTCAAACTTCTCTTTTGATTGAAGTCCTCTTTCCAGACCTCTGCGCTTCATTTGACCCCTCCACTGTCATACTCATAACTGCCTGTGCCTCCCCAGTCCCCAGCCAGGAGCTTGGGAGCAACTCTCTCCCCAAGACAACCAGTCCCCTCAGACCGCAGGCCAGGTGTGCACAGGTTCCATCCCTACAGGGCATGGCCTTTAACCTGTCACAGGAACAATAGGAATGACAGCAGTCAGGCTGGACTCTCCTGCAGGTAAGGCTGCTTTGGATGAGCGCAGAAGGATTTCTACTCACTGCAAGGCACTGCACAACTGCCAAAGCTAATCTGCATCCTTTGCTTCCTCTTCTCCCTGGGGATCTTTCACCTACCTGTCCTGAGCCTCAGCTTTTGCATTTGGTGTGCCTGCTAACTCTCCAAACTGTCGATCCCAAGGGCTGAAGTTAAACGAAAGTTTACCCTTATTAGAGGATTTTCTAATAACCAGGCAAACATTCATAAAACTTTGTAGAGAAAAGTTCATGACATCCCAAATGTATAACAAGAGAGACAGCAGCGTGACTATTTTTGATCCAAGTTATATTCAGGCTCCAAACTTCTAGTTCCTTTCTTACCCAAAATATTATCTGCCTAGAACCCAGTTTTCAAGTGCCCCTCGTGAGAACTTAGACAACCAGCAGCTAAAACCTCGCTTCTTCCTGTGTTCAAGACATGTATTACATGTAACAGGAGTCCCCAAATAGCCTATTGCTAAGTATAGCTATATGCAAAACTCCCCTTTATATAACTAAGCATTAACACCCACCTCATCTCCTACCCCATCATTTGTCACAGTCAGAAATGGCAGGACAAATTCAAATTCCAGAGGAATAAGAAGTGCATTGCATAGGAGCTTCCCCTGGAAATCAGAACCTTAAGAAAAGCCCTTTTGTGGCTGGGTGTGGTGGTGTACGCCTCTCATTCCGGCACTGAGAACTTAAAAGCTGAAAGATTTTTGTGAGTTCCAGGCCAGCCAGACTTATTCACCGAGACCCTGTCTCAAAAAAAGATAAAACAAACAAAACAAATGAGGGGAGGGGGAGGAGAGCTGTTAATGAAGCCAGGCATGTACTAAATAAAATACAAGTAAACTTTTTCTTCTCCCCACTTCTAATTTTCTAATGCTCTAGAAAAAAATGTTAAATATTTTGAAGTTTAGTTTTTGTTTTTGTTTTTGTTTTTAAATAAAAGCTTAAGGGTTGTATCTTGAAAGAGCCAGCAGCTTTTGAAAGCTGGAAGTTTCTGGAAACACAGATAATGGCCTATAAGTCAGACAAATTTGTTTTTGTTGATTTTGTGATTATTTAATTTTGTTGGTTTGAGGGTCTGGAGACTCCAAGATAGTGTAGCCCTGTGTAGCCCTGGCTGTTCTGGAACTCATTCTGTAGCCCAGGCTGGCCTCAAACTCAGAAATCTGCCTGCCTTTGCACCCTGAGTGATAGAATTAAAAGCCTGATCCATTACCACCCAGCAATTGTTTAATTTTGAAATAATGTATCTGCAGCCCAGTCCAGTGTAGAACTAACTCTCTCTCTCTCTGTCTCTCTCTCTCTCTGTCTCTCTGTCTCTCTCTGTCTCTGTCTCTCTCTCTGTATCTCTGTCTCTCTCTGTCTCTCTGTCTCTGTCTCTGTCTCTGTCTCCCTCTCCCTCTCCCTCTCCCTCTCCCTCTCCTTCTCCCTCTCTCTCTTTCTCTCTCTCTCTGTAGCCCAGGCTGGCCTTGAATTCATGGAGATCCTGCCTTTAGCATCTTAAGTGCTGGGACAGCTGGTGTGAACACCTGGCTCAATCAAAAAGTTGTAATCATCACTAAGGAATAAGCTGAAGACTCACATCCGGTCTCTGGAAATTCTAATCTTTGTGTAAGTCTAAGGTCGCCTTCCTAGTCAGGTCAGCATTTAAAACAACTCACGTGCACAGCAGAAAGTGAAGAGACGAAGACCCCTCCCACCCAGCACACATTCTACCTGAGAGAAATCAGCATAAATAACTCTAAATTCAATATGTGTGCTTGGCATTGTCAGTTCCAGGGTCTACTGCAGCAGAGGCCCCTCGGTCCCCTCCTTTTGTCACAGTCTCTGCTATGGACAAAGCTTTGAGGCCTGTTTTGATCAAGTAGACAAGGTAAGGAGGAACAAAATAGCCCTACTGCTGGTCTACAATGCAAAGCCTTGCTCACGGCCATGCATTACTGAGACAAACATTCTGGATAAATGACACAGGACAGAACCACCTAAGCTTCCTCAGCCAACCCCAGCGGGAGAGCAGAGACTCCATCTTTGTCCACAGAGCAGCCAGCATCATCAGCAATACTCAGTGTGTCCAATCCAGCTCTGCTCACCTCCAGAGGACCCTCAGACTCCTGCTTTAAGGCAGGGTGGGGTGGGTTATTTGTTACACTTCAGAAGCTAATGGCTACAGATGGGAAGCAGCAGCTAAAATAAAGAAGCAAATGACATGGAAGCACTGTGGACTTTATTTCAAGTAGCTTTCTTGGATATAGTTCCTTTAAAGAATATAATGCATTCTTAATGCTCTAAGGAAATCCTTTTACAGAGAATTGAAAAGTTCCTCTTCCGTATCTCTCACCTCTATCCCACAGTTTGTACTCGCTGTCACCCTAGCACTAATATGGGCCCCCAAAAATAGGAAGCAGAAAAAGTTTCTGACTTGTTCTGTTCTGAGAAGCAGAACAGAAATTAACATGCGCCTTCAGCTCCAATCCAGTCATGTGTCCTTGCTCAATCCCCTCTTTGAAATGTAGCGTGTGGGCTCAGATTCTCTTCTTAAAAAAAAAGTATGTAAGGTCTCTTCGTGGGACTGAGGAGATGGCTCACTTGTTAAGCCCCCCCCCCTTTTTTTAAAGATTATTTTATGTATATGAGTACACTGTAGCTGTCCTCAGACACACCAGAAGAGGGCATTGAATCCCATTACAAATGGTTGTGAGCCACCGGTTGCTGGGAATTGAACTCGGATCTCTGGAGTCAGAGCTGGGCTTTAGAGCAGTGACTGCTCTAACCCACTGAGCCATTTCTCCAGCCCTTTGTTAAGAAATCTTATGCTGGGCGTGGTGGCGCACGCCTTTAGCACTCAGGAGGCAGAGGCAGGCAGATTTCTGAGTTCAAGGCCAGCCTGGTCTACAAAGTGAGTTCCAGGACAGCCAGGGCTACACTGAGAAACCCTGTCTCAAAAAAAAAAAAAAAAAAAAAAAAAAAAAAGGATTCTTAACAGTTCTTGCAGAGGATCTGACTTCGGTTCCCATCACCCACATAACACAGCTAATGACCCATAGAACTCCAGCTCTGGGTCGGGGTAGGGGGGCAACACCCTCTTCTGGCCCCCCAAAATAGTGTGCATTCATGTACACAAACATACACACATATTCATCATTTTTAAAATATAATCCTTTTTAGATGAAAGATTATATGTCTCTGTGTATGTGGGTACCCATGGGGCCAGACAGGGAACCCCTGAACTACCCATCACCTGTAGAAGTAAAGCAATATCTATTTATAAGAGCGGTGACCGTTCTTAACTACTGAGCCACACCTCCAGCCCCTCGACCTGTCTCTGACATACTGAGCTACAATGAGCTAAAGACCTTCTCAGAGACATTCTTTTTTTTTTTTCTTTTTTCTTTTCTTTTCTTTTCTTTTTTTTTTTTTT
>NC_034593.1:5415342-5432297 GCF_900095145.1 Mus pahari | reverse complement strand
CGCCCGACCCTCAGAGACATTCTTAACTAAAGCACCATAAACTCATGTAGGGCTTCGAGCAGAAATAGAACCGTACTGGAAGGTTAGCCAGCAGACTCCCTTCACCATAGTCCCTGATGTCCAGTGAGTGCCTGGCAGAGCAGCTCGGTTGTTGGAACCTTTCCAAGCCAGTCCTTAGCACCACTTTCCACCCCACAGGGGCACAAAAGGGGCCCTCAGCTATTTTGTCACAAAATAATCATTTTGATAGAAATGGGTCCTAGAACAGGATCCTTGACAATTGTGGTGGTGGGACTGGTTCCAACACAGATGGGAAAAGCCACCTGAAGGCACAAAGGCTGAAGAGGGAAGTCCTTTGAATTCTCCTAAGACATAACCAGCTGGTGGCCCCCGGGGCCTGGTGGGAACTGGAGGCAGCTGATGGAGGTGCTTCAAGGGGTCCCAGACTTTTATAAGTTTTTCTCCCCGTCATTTTCTTTTGTCTGTTTTGGGTTTGGGGTTTTGTTTGTTTTTGAGACAAAGTCAGTGTAGCTCAGGTTGATCTTGAACATAAGGCCATCTTCCCTTAGCTTCCTGGGGCTTGGACATCAGTAGAGTTCATGTGGCCCAGACCCTTTCCTGTCGACTTTCATGGGCTCAGACCACTGGGATTATACCCTGCAGAGCTGTGTGATCTTGGGAAAATTGTCTTAACTCTTGTGACTCAAATTCCTTGCTGGTAAAATAAGGACTGTCTCTCTGTCCTCTTACTCCACCACTTAAGCACACATGTTTAAGCTAGAGACTCCAAACCAAACACATGGCAGCTGTCAGCCTGCTCCGGCACATATCCTTAACAGCTGAGTCGGAGTGCACCAAGACAAGCAATTCGATTAGATCTTTCATCAAGAACGTTTTAAAAGTCCAAGTAGTCCTCCTCTTAGGGACAGTCTTACAATTTTCCCAAGCAAAGACCCAAATGCAAATGGCAAAGACTTCAGGAATCTTCCAAAGACTTAGGAATCAAAGCTAAACAATCAGCTCTGGGACCTGGAAGCGCTTCAGAGGTATGAGGGCTTATCAGTACCCAGGCTGATATGTTTTCTACAGGACCTGGGAGCAGGACACGGGAGCTCCTGCCTCCTGGTGATTTCTATTCACACTCACACATCTGCACACATAAGCCACTTTAACCAACAGGCTGTGGGGTCCTTACACAAAGACAAGGCCACCGGCTGTCAGGGCACTACACTGAATTGGGGACACAAACCCCATTTTCCTATGTAAATTGGCCTGGGTGCTCTTAAGACCCCCAACAAAAGGGGTCAGCCCTATAAAATAGGGCCATCTGGCCGGCTGGCCGGCCCCAGTGACACCTCCAAGGGTGGGCGTGAGAGAGTGGTCTTCAGGGGATCAGGAAGGTAGGTGGCACTGGAGAGTGCAGCTGTCACCTTGGTCCCAGGGTCCCGCCCGCCCGAAGAGGCTGGAGGCGATCAGATTAAAGGTGGTCTTAAGCTCCAGGGCCTGGGGCGCCTGAAGGTCTCACGGAAGCCTCACACAGTTGGGCAGGGCGGGGCACGCTTTGTTCCTGGACCCCAAGGGGTGCGGCGCCTCGGTCTTGGCTAGAGTCACTGCTCTGTTCCCGGGGCCTCAGGGCAGCTAGCACCAGGCCAGCAGCCTTGGGCGACTCCATAGCAACAGCGTGGGAGAGCCACAAAACCAGAGCTGGAGGAGAGGAAGCGGGAGGGAAACAGGAGAGGGGCACGAAGCAGGGAGAGGAGACTAGAAAGGAAAGATTGCTGCAAGAGAGAGGGGGGGAAGGGGTTCGGTGGCCAGTGGGAGTTAGCAAATAAAGAAAAATAGAGGTGAAGTAAATAAGGGAAGGGTAGGTACTGGGAAAGAAGGAAGGGGAGCAGAGGAATAACAAAAGATGAAGGAGCAGTCAGAGAGTTGGGAAGGGGTGAAGGGGGGAGAGAGGTAGATCAGGGGGAGAGAGGTGGGAAACGTGGAGACGGGGCGTGGGGTGGGGTGGAAAGAGGGGAGCGGAGTCCGAATAGGAGCTGGGAGGGAGGGAGGCTGGAGAGAGAAGCAGGGCGCAGTCCGGGCGGTTCTGCACTGGATCCCTGGCCGCAGCTGCGGGCAGCCGAGAGGGGAGGAGCAGGCGACCGCGCGCGGTGACGCCAGGGACCCTAGTGGGCTCAAGGCGCCAGGGAGCAAGCCCAGGTTCCTTCCACCGCCACCTCCCCCGGGGAGAGAGTCCCTGTGCAGTGGCACACGCGCTTCCAGACCCAGGGATCCCCAGATCCCTCATGCAGACTCGTGCAGAGCAGTCTCCCTAGATTGAGGACACGCGGTCACCGCCCGCAGCAGGCAGAGAGCAGAGAGGGTAGGCGCTCCGCATCCAGGGGGCCCAGATCGTTTCCCCGAAATATTTATTTCACCAGAGAATTTTTTTCCATTACAGAACTATTAAGCGATGTGGGTTTTTGTTTATGAATTTATCTCCTACCCCAAACATGGGACCTCGTACAGAGAACATATTACTAATGTTAATCTTGGAGTCAGAAAAACGGGTTTCTAATTTTCAGCGTAAAATTTTTAGAAAAAGCCAGTCCTAGAGGTATCATCATTTTTAAGTCTGACCTGCTAAGCGCTAGTTTACACACACAGTCCTAAAGTTAGCGAGACGGAAGTGACCCTGCTTTAAGTTTGCTATGAAAACGGACCATGATTACACTCTGACGGAATTTTGGCGTCTACACATACAGTGGTACTGTTTGTGTGATTGTGTGTGGTGGGAGGCGGAGGGAGCAAGCAAACTAACTTCGGACACACCGGTATTTCAAAAGAAATCTCACAGATAAGTGCTGTGTGTTTTATTTTAAAACCATCATAAGACATAAAGGAAAAACAAATAAACTTCTGGATGTTCTCAGCTAACATGGCCTATGGGAAAATGAAAATAAACCTAATTGAAAAAACAGCGCTAGCCATAAATAGGATTTGCTTTCAAGCAGAGAACGTGGTTGGTAAAAAAAAAAAAAAAAAAAAAAAAAAAAAAAACACCAACCACCAATCAAATCCGCGCCTTACAGAACAGGGTTCTGTGGATGCAGCCAAGGCTTTCGCTTTGCTGTTCGTTCTGAAAATGCAGAAACGCAATCATGTTTTCAGGTATTACCCCAAAGAACTTCAGTTTCTCCTGCCAAGTTAGTGACCCACCCCAAGCCGCAGGAAAGCTCCTGTGTGGGTTTGTGGTAGCCCATCTAGTTTCAACATTGTTTTTGACCAAGAAGAAAAGATGAAACATGTAAACGAACTTACAGTTACATTTACAGAACTCCAAACTTCATGTCCTTCACCCCAGAATGAGGTACTGCAGGCTGAGTCCCAAAGAGTGGATGTGTGACATTTTCTGACAAAAGCCATCTTAAGCAACTTGTGGGCATGAGCTTTCAATCCTTTACATTTAGAAGGGCAGAAATTGCTATTATCCCATTTTGTAAATGAGGAAATTGAAGTTTACAGAGGGCGCAAAGAAAGCCTGTCCAGGTTCACAGATCCATGCAACACCAAATGGCAGAGGTAGGACAGACCTGACAGAGCCCTTTCTGTCACTGGCCAGCCCCCTGCCCCCCCACCCCCTCTACCTCCCCTCACCCCACCCCCACTCCTTGACTACCACTGTGAAGAAAGGAAGAAATGGGGCTTTACAAGGTAATCGGGTTTCTCCATTCTGCCCAGTTGCTAGACTGGATTAGAAAGACACTGACCTCCGGTGAGCTGCCAAGGTGACTTGGTGGGTAAAGGCGCCTGCTGTGGGAGAGACCACCTTCTCCGACCCTCTCCCTTCCCACTCACATACACCAGGTACACATACAGTAGTAAGAACTAACTTCAAAAGAAAGATATAAACTGAAAAATGACTCCTTTTTTTTTTTTTACTGAGTTAAAGAAAGTTAAGTACAAAGTATTGGGTTTCATCTCTGCCTCTTCAGACTTCCATGTGCTTCACTACACTCTATCCTCAACCTTCCTCTCTGCCATCCCCAGGCTGGACAGAGCAAAGTGACAGATACAGAGCTAGAGGTGGCCTGTGATGTCACTCTAGGTGGCTGTGGCGGGGTCTCTGATATAGGAGGCTAGCTTAGGCCACATAGTGAATCCAAGACCACCTTGTGAATACAGGGAGATCCTCATTCAGAAATACAAAACAAAGACAAGAGAACATGCCCTACCTTTGTTTTACACAATTAAGCAATAAACAACATTTTTGAGTAAAGACATGGTATCCTGATTATCCTACCAATATCATAGCATAAATCATTATACAATAGCCCAGACTTCAGAAAGACAGGAAGTAGTCACGCACTCGCCTGAACTAAGTATCAATTGTTCATGTGGCCTCCCATGGCTATTGGAAATTGAGTTCAATATTTAAAAATATATGTTCTGATTGCTTCTTGACCTTTTGGCTAAATGCAATGTAAAAGCATACAGTCTGAGTTCAGTCATAAGTCACCTTTTAACATTTCAGGGAGAGGAGGATGCAGAGGTGACTCGGTGGTGAAGAACATTTGCTACTCTTGCAGAGGACCTGCACTCAGGTCAATTCTCCAGACCCATGTGGCAGCTCCTAGCTGTCTATAACTCCAGTTACAGAGAATCTATTCCCTTCTTCTAACCTTAGCATACCAGGCATGCATGCGATGAGACTACCTACAGCCATGTTTGCAAAGGGTACACATAAAGATAAGTGAAATAGTGTTTTAATTTGGGAAGGGGAATAAAAATGTATATAGGAATCACACATGCACACACACACATCACATACACATCATACATACACATCATACATGCACACACACATCACAGATACATTCACACGTATCACACATACACACACACACACACACACACACACATGAATAAAGTTAAAAGAACTTATTTTGAAACAGGGTCTCACTATGGAGGCCTTGGTTAAAGTTCTGGCTCTAACCTTCAATTCTTATTTGTTTTTTATCTACACATTTAAAATCAAGTAGGCATGAGGGGTTCAGCTTCTCTTCCTGCACTTGCTCTGGAAAGGATGAGACTATACCTAGCCCTAAAATCTTTTGCTTCTACATCTTTCCTTCTGTTCTCCCCTTGACTACAGGAAGAACCAAGGTGGCAGGGAGCAACTGAAGGGGGTGGGGTGGGGGGCACAGAGGAAACAGGGCAGAGCCAGACAAAGGACTAACTTCTCCCTGATTGAAGAAGAGGTTTCTGGGAGCTAATAGACCCAGCCCACAGCCCAGGGAGCAGGGACCTGGGAATAGAGCTGAGAAGCAGTGGGTTGGTACTCCCTCTGTGTAGGCTAAGAACTGTCTGGGGACAGCCTTTCCAGTGAGTGTGGCTGTAGGTTGATTTCACTGAGGCTGGAGGAAGACTCCTGCAGGGTGCTCAGCCTCAGGAGGCCAGGATTCTGATGGATCCATTCCACTCCTTCTGCTTCTACAACCTAAACTGGAAAAGACGCGTTTGCTCTTGGTCAGAGCCACTTTCCCTGCTGCCCTTGAGAGCATGCCCAGTGGGGCAGACCGTTTTGGGGGTGGGGTGGCCAGACAGAGGCTTTCTGGCTGCCTTCTGTTGACTGATGACAGCCTCAGTTTCTTCTCTCCCCTAATCTAAAAGGCTTTCCTATGAAGGGATCACACACCCATCAACTTCAGTCCAAAGGTGAATTTTCCTCTTTTACAGAATTTAAAGGGGGAAAAAAATACCCTGCAACTATTTTTAACATTTATGAGAGAGAAGAGGTTTTTTTTTTTTTCTTTGCTTAAATATTCTGATATTCCCATCATGGGTAACTGACATTTTCCCAAAACTAAAAGTGAAAATTCCCAGTAGACTTCCAGTCCGAGTAAGATTTATTATAAAATGAATATGAAGAGTGGGGAGGAGAGCAAGACTCTCAGAATTTTTCACAGGATTCCAGTTTTTGTCTCAACAAAGGTTCCTTTTAATTGAACTCGCAAACAGCATTTTGCAGTAATATTATGCATGCCTTTTTTTTTTCTTTTTATACCCACAGACTGATTTTTAGGTCTGAGGTTTAAAGGAACAAAACTGCATTCCCCTCCCTACCCCCAACAGAGGAGGTGGATTTAATCAATATAGAATCTGACTTCCAGTAGTCCACAATAACTAGGTGAGCGCCTGGGATGAAGATATCTATGGAAATGTTAATTAATATTATTCACCACAACTGGAACCGCGAACCTTCTCCCTCTTCCTCCCTTTCTCTCTCTGGTTATTTCTGAGAGAGGTCTTCTGTCACACAGGTTAGCCCCAAGCTCCTTATGCAGTCACGGCTGGCCTCGTTTCCCAAATACTGAAGCACTGGGAGATAGTTGGACTCACTTGTTTTCTCTCTGCATGTGTATACATGTGTGTAGTTTCATGGGTATGCAGTGCACATGCAAGCGTACCTGCATGTGTGCGCATGTGTGTGCATGTGTGTATGGAGTCCAGAAGATCACTTGGAGATTCATCTTCAGAAAGAGCATCCAACCCCTTTGAGACGGAGTCTTTCATCAACCTTGGCCTAGAACTCACCAGTTAGGGTAGACTGGCTGGCCAGTGAATCCAAGGAGTTCTGTGTCACCTGCTCAGTTCCGGGATTATAAAGGCATGTCACCATGCCAACCACTTTTACATGGGCCATCCAGGTGATGACATGTAATCCTCACACTGCCCAGGCAAGCACTGACGGAGCCCAGCACCCCTGCCTCCTCTCATCCTTTCTTGGCTCCTTCTTTTCACTTTTTTTTTTTTTTTTTTTTTTTTCCGACTGGTCCTTACCCACAGCTCAGGCTGTCTCAGATTCATAGCTTCATGCCTCTACTTCCTGAGTCTTGGAATTGTGTGTGTGTGTGTGTGTGTGTGTGTGTGTCACTGTGCCTAGATACAACATTTTAAAAAAAAAGGTCTAGTTTACATGTATGAGTGTTTCTCCTGAACATATGTGTGTGCCCTTGGGGTCAGAAGAAAACATTGGATCCCTCGGAACTGAAGTTATGCATGGTTATGGACCACCGTGTGGATGCTGGTAATGTGAGCCCAGTTCTCTGGAAGAACAAGTGCTTATGACTGCTGAGTCTCCAGTGGATTTTCTTAGAGCAATGAATGGGGCTTGGGATGTGGCTCAGTGGCAGAGTGCTTGCCTGCCTGCCATTCACAAAGCTCTGGGTTCAGTCTGCAGCACAGTAAATATATAAATAAAGCAACATCATCTTTGGATCTTAGCAGGAGATTTCAAAGACCACATTAGAAATGGCTTTCTGGAACAGTGATAGTGTCAGGAGATAAAAGGCGAAATTAGGTTCAGTGCTACATTTGAAAAGATGACTGAGCAGAAACAAGAGCAGGAGGCTGGAGTATAACGACTGACTGGATTTTTCTGGCTAGATAAAAGGAACAGCTAACTTTTGTTTGGTTGTCTCAGCAAGATTTTTCAGCTGGGCTGCTGTGTGAGACGCTGGGCAGTAAGATGCCCATCATCTGCAATCTTCATGCTGACCCCCAAGAGGGTCACCTACATACACCCTGTGTCATGACTGCACTGGACTTACAGGCAACATAGGCCTGCTGAAGGAATCCAAGAACACCCAGACTGCAAATGGCAATGGCAGCAGCTCCAGTCCAGTTCTTGCTCTTGTCTTCTTCAGTGGTGACACACATAGAGGGGGAGGCAGGAGGGGACAGGGGCGAGGAGGAGGTGGGGGTGGAGGTGGAGAAAGAATGCACTAGAGGGACCAGGCATCAGCCACTTAGCATTTCTGCAGCGCTTCCCTCAGAGCTGGGGATGTCCGCGGCTTCCTTGTGGCCAGGTCTTAAAGCATCTCACCTGCTCACAGTCAAGAGGGAACTGGAGGCTGCCTCTCTGGAGTTCAGAGAGGCTTAGAAACGGTCAGAGGTCAAACTGTATGCTTAGTTTTGTTGTAATCTACTTGAGAAGATGATCATTGCTTAAGAGTAGGAGAAAGGACTAGAAAAAAAACTCTTAGCCAACAAAATGGTTGAATCTGAGGTAAAGGGTGATGCTACTCTTTCTGATGCTGTTAACAGCTGATTGGGACTGGTTAACAGCTAATCGAAGAATCGCCGCGTGGGGAAATTGACTGACCTGGGACCCTTGGCCTAGTTCTTTACGGATTAGAGGGCAGGGAGAGGAGGCCTCCTGAGGATGTGAGCCGGGGCGGGGCTTCTGCGAGGGAGGGGCGTGGTTAAAGACCCGCAGAAGCCTCTGATGGCTGGCCCTCTCTCCCTCCACACTGAGACCCTGCCTTATCTTTACCGATCTCGCCTTCGGCCCAGCGCTGGACAAGACTGTTCCCGCCCATTTTTATTCGGTGCTTTACAGTGTTTACCTGGGGATTTATTGTGAGGATACGGGAACACAGTCATGCGTGGTGCTGCCCTGGGCAAGTACACAGTGAAGACCCTCTTTCCTCTTCTGAGACTGCTTTTTGCCAGGTCTTCTCCACGAAGCAGGAAGCTGCTTAACTGTCCACCTGGCAACCCTTCTTTAAATCTCATTTCTAAACATGGAACCCCGCCCCCGAAAACAATAAAATGTACAGTTTAAATACTTTAAAGTGAGAAGTATTTAGATCTCTCTATTTTCACGTATTTTACTTCTATTTTTTCCAGAAATATTTATTTTATTATTTATTTATGTGTTTGTATGTGAACATGCTCTGGGTCAGAGGAGTTTGGCTCTCCTAGGGACGGAGTTACAGATGATCGTGAGTTTCATGATATGGTGCTGGAACCCAACTCCTGTCCTTTGGAAGAACAGTAAGCTCTCTTAACCACATAGTCATCCCTTCCAACATTGTTTGTTTATTTGGTTGGTTTTTTAATTTTATTTTTAAAAATATTTTTACATACTTGTTTTTATTTTCTGTGTACGAATGTTTTACCTTGCATGTTTGCCTGTGCATCCACATGGTACACACTTGATGACCCAAGAAGTCAGAAAAAAAAAAAAAAAAAAAGATCTCCTGACGCAGTAATTAAAGATAGTTGTGAGTTGCCATGTGGGCTCTTGGAACCCAACCCAGGACGTCTGCGAAAGCAGAAGACACCCTTAACCCCTGAGCCGGCTCTCCGGCCCTACTGGCTTTGTTTTGCTTGTTTTAGACAGAGACACTAGGAGGATGAATCTGGTCTCCCAACGTGCTGTGAGCCCTCAACCAAAATCCTCCTGAGTCGACCTCCAGAAGTCTGGGATTACAATAGCCTGGGGAGGTTCCCAGGGGAGAGAGGCTTTAGTAGGCCCTGTAGGGCTGTCTCCAATGGCTCCCTCTGCTCACCACATCAAATTTAACTCTGCAGACCTTTCCTTCCAGATTCTCTAGAATACACTCACTTCCTCCCCTGTTGTGGTTACTCATGTATCCATGGCGCGTTCTCCACTCACTTCAGCCCTAATCTGATAACCCTTTTCTCGTGCTATGAGGGAGGACATTGCTCACCCATGGCTCCTTCCTGCTATCTTCTCGTGCTGCATTAAAGGGCAGGAAGGAAGGAAGGAAGGAAGGAAGGAAGGAGGGAGGGAGGGAGGGAGGAAGGCTGACTTAGCTCAAATGCAATCAAGGATAGTGTATTCTTTGTAAAATAGAAGAGGCAAGGAGCCCCCTCCCATGATTCTATGAAGCATCTGTTGTTTGTCCTATTACTTTAGAGGTCATCTAATCCCTACCACAACCAATGATAGAAAGTGACTGGCCTGGGGTCACACACAGTCACAAGTCCCTGTCCAGGTTCCGTCATGTCCGTCATGTCCGTACATCCCCAACCACTCCCTGCGCAGCAGGCTGCCTCCCATGGAGGTGCAAGCAGGAAGAAGGCACTGAAGAAGCGAACATGGTGGGATCCTAACCCAGTTTTGATCTCACTCACATGGGCACCTACATATGGCATCGTCTGGGAGCCCATAGAACTGGTGTTTCAAGCAGGCGTGGCTTTGGGTGACCTGGGCTTCATGGGTAGGCTTGGTCTCAGTCTCAGTCCATCTGCATTGAGGAGGCTGGCTTACCAGAAAGTCCAAGCTGCTGCCTACCACAAGGTACAGTGAGCTTTCCTCTGGCGAGAGAGCTGTACAGACAGAAACGGGGCACTGAGAAATCACAGAGTAGCATTCTAATGAAAGGAGGAATGGGAACAATGTGGATGTGAACCACTTCTCAGTGGACTCTCTCTGGGCCTCCATCACTACATAAAGTTTTGTTGAAGACCTTTTTATTTATTTTATTCTTTTTAAAAGTTTGTGTATGTGTAGGTCTTTTCCCTGAATGTATGCCTATGCACCACTGTATGCCTGTGCCAGAGGAGGCTAGCAGACCCCCCTACACACACACACACACACACACACACACACACACACACACACACACACACACACATTGTAATTACAGATGGTGGTGAGCCACCATGTAGGCATTGGGAATTGAACGCAAGTCTTCAGAAAGAGCAGCGAGTGCTCTTAACCACTGAGCAATATGTCCATCCTCCTCGAAGACTTTTGAGAGAATAATCTTGTTACCACTACCTAAGGGCCATGAAGTGGTCTCAACCACAGATTGTTATTTATGAAAATTGAACTCAGTGTTACATTTTTAGTACCCAGCCAGGTAACTCCCTTCTGTGTCTCATGAAATTCCTCTTTTAAAAAAGTCTTTTAGCTGGACGTGGTGGCGCACACCTTTAATCCCAGCACTTGGGAGGCAGAGGCAGGTGGATTTCTGAGTTCGAGGCCAGCCTGGTCTACAGAGTGAGTTCCAGGACAGCCAGGGCTACACAGAGAAACCCTGCCTCAAAAAAAAAAAAAAAAAAAAAAAAAAAAAAAGTCAGAGATATGGGAAGTTAATGAGTATATGGTATAGATTAGGATTTTTAAAAGAAAGATTATTATTATTATTACTATTATTATTTTCTTTTACCCCCCATCTGAAGCTCCCACTCCTCTCTTTCCAGTCCCTCCCCCTACCTATCCTATATTCTCCCTACCCCCACCCATTCTTCCTCTTCAGACAAGGGCAGGCATCCTATGGATATCAAACAAACATGCTTACCAAGTTGCAATAAGACTAGGCACCTCCCCTTGTATTAAGGCTGGACAAGGCAACCCAGTAGGAACATAGGGTCCCCAAAGAAGAGACAGAGACAGCCCTGGCTTCCACTGTTAGGACTCCCACAAGGAGTCGCACAACCATAACCTATATGCAGAGGGCTTAGGTCAGTCCCATGCAGGCTCCCCGGCTGGCAGTCCAGACTCTCTGAGCCCCTAGGAGGTTCATGGTTTTCTGTGGTGTCCGTGACCCCCCTCCTCACTTCTGTAGGGTTCCACCCGATGTCTGGCTGTGGGTCCCTGCATCTGTTTCCATCAGTTGCTGGATGAAGCCTCTCTGAGGACAATTGGGCTAGACACCTATCTATGAGTATAGCAGAGTATCATTGAGAATCATTCCTTTTTTTTTTTTTTTTGCCAGTCATGTTGAGCTCTATCTAAGTCTCTGGGCCCTCCACCCTCTGGTTCCAGCCCTCTAGACAATGTCAGGCTGGGCTCCCTCTCTTGGTGTGGATCTCAAGCTGGACCACTCATTGGTTGGTCACTCCCACAATTTCTATACCGCCCAGTCTTACTTTCTTAAGGGCTAATGATGAAAAATTTAATTTTAATAAACCCTAGAACGTTTATACAAATTCACGAGGCTAGAGCGTTCTTAAAATCTCACAAAAGGGAGATTGATATCAAATAGACACCTTTCTGTCCTTAGTTATTCTGTTAGCATAAAGATTGGAAGTGATTCTTCATGTTGGCTGATTTGAAAAGCATCCTGTCTGAGGCTCCAGGCCTGAAAACATTTATGTCTGTGGATGGAAGAGGTAGGTGTGCTGGGGTATCTCTCTCAGTGTGTAAGTGAGTCATCACGACTGTGCCAAGGGCTCGAAGTGTAACTGTCACATGTCGCAGTGAAGGACGATCTGTGTTTCACCAAATCAAAAAACAAATGAAAAATAAAACTATTTTTTTTTTAAAGAGAAAATTCTTATTTACTTTTTCATGAAGGACTTGTTCAGAGGGAACCCTAAGGCATGAAAAGGGTATATTTCTAGACACTGTTTCCAAAAATGGAGTAGGCTAGACCATTTTATGTGGCCTATGAGTAAACATTTTATTTGAATAATTATGCATCTATTTTTATCATCCTGTCTTCCCCTCTCCCCTTAACCTTCACAACCTCAGTACTGCAGTCTGCCTGTCTGGTTTTATACACAGCAGCTGTCTGCCTCCTCCTGTTAGCCACAGCCTAGGCCTTGAAGGTCAACAGTCTCTAAGAACTCTCGCTCCTGCCTTCTGCAACTCACAGCACACAGGACAGACAAAAGCTCTCTCTCTGCAGAGCTTCCCACAAAGCAAAGCCTTTCCTGGCAGACAAAAGTCACAGGGGACAGCGAAAAAACTTGCTTTCTGGTTTTTTAAAAAATATTCATTTATTTTTATCAGATATTTTCTTATGCTGGGCACGGTGGCACATGCCTTTAATCCCAGCAGAGGCAGAGGCAGGCGGATTTCTGAGTTCGAGGCCAGCCTGGTCTACACAGTGAGTTCCAGGGCAGCCAGGGCTATACAGAGAAACCCTGTCTCAAAAAAAAAAAAAAAAAAAAAAAAAAAAAAAGATATTTTCTTCATTTACATTTCAAATGATATCCCCTTTCCTAGTTTCCTTTCCGAAAATCCCCTATACCCTCCCCCCTGCTCCCCAACCCACCCACTCGCTTACTCATTGCTATGTAACAAACTTCAGTAATGACAACCACTTTCATTTGCTTTCTAGCTTCAGTGGATTGATGACTCAATTAGACATTCGAGTTGTGTCATGCGGTAGCTTTGAAAAGGTGGCTGGAGCAGGAGGCATCTGTTGGCTCCCCAGAAGGCTGGCGGCTGAGCCTTGTCCTCTACACAGGGAACCTCTGCTCTCTCTAGGGTAGACCACGCATCCCATGGAGTCAGAGACAGTCGGTGCTCTTAAGCTCTTAGGCAGTCTGTGGTCTCCTGGTCACTGAACAGTCCCAGCATGGTTCCCTAGGCAAGGGGAGAAGGAGTAAGTCAGCCTCAGAGGGGTGGAGATGCTAGCCAGCTAAAACTCCCCAGACATCTTTAATCCACCACAGCTCCTTAAACAAGAGAGTTCTTTTTTAGTTTTCTAGGCACAACAAACACTGGGAGTTCAGGTTCAATTGCCCTTGGAATAAACTTCAATTCCTTGGGTAGAGAAAGTGTGAAGTTTCCCCAGCGCAGTCCAACACAGAGGCTGAGCTCTGCTTCAGACAGACTAAGGTTGTTAAAGTATGTAAACATCACCGCACAGAAACTTCTCTGGCCTTTGCAAAGGACGCTCAGAAGCCCGGTTCACCTCGCTTTCCACGCTCCAATTCTACAGAAACCAGAGGTTGACTCTAAAAGATTTACTCTCCCTCTGGCAATTTCCATGAACTGTCTGAGGGACTGGGGTCAGCTCAGGTTCAAAGGGTTGTTTTTTCCTCTTTGCAAGGTTTAGAAGAAGTGGAACTGTGACGAGAAGAGTGGAAGTACTTAATTACCAATTTATAACCGACTATTATCAACTTAGTGGAAGTTACAGATTTACCATTCACTTTCTGCGGGGGAAGGGGGGGTCCGTCCATGGCTTTTCAGTGCCATTAACATTCACCATGAATATGCAATTCGTAGCTCTGTGGTATGCTGGGGTGTCCTTAGCGCAACCGAGAAATCTCCACAGCTCAGCTGTGTCTGCACAGTGGGGGCACGTTAATGGAAGCTTTCTCGAAGTAACGGAGAGTAACTGATGCAGTGGCTGATCCTACTGTAACCATCCCCCCCTGCACTTGACAATATCGATTTTATATATGACTTCAAACATATTAATTTCCAATTTCTCTAATCTCAGAAAAGTCGGAACCAAGTGTGTTAAAAAGTAATGCGCTCTGGAGTGGAGGAGTCCTTTTTTGTCCGTTTTTCTGGCTCCTGCAGAGGAAGGCAGCCTCGGGTTAGTCCCTGGGAAATAGCTTTCTAGGTTCATTTTAGGGCAGCTCTTTGGGGCGGAAAATCTTCCAGACTTTGATACTCCTGGAGGAGATATGCAAACGTCTGTCCCTCGGTTCCGGTTCCAGGGAAACGGCCTGCAGTGACCCCACCCCCACCCCCACCCCCAGAGCTCTGGTACCCCCCACCCCGCGCTGTGCAGCTGGGCACTGGGGACTCTGAGGACCTCTACAGCTGAGTTGGGAGCTCTGCCCACAGTAGGTAGAGACAACATAAGGGTCCTGGCATTTGTGTGAAATTGAAGCCACATTTGAACCACGCCTCGGGCGCTGGCAGACTGTGACGTCATCCAACCCCCCCCCCCGCACCCAGAGGTCAAGGTCAGGGAGGGTTGAGGTTGTCACTGTTTAACGCTTAGCACCTCGCGTTCTGAGAACGACTCACAGTTCATCCCAAGCAAGCAGCTGCAAGTTTCCAAGCAGCTCCGGGGGGCTTCTGACGCCCAGTACACACCATGCAGTTTCAGAAAGCCAAGCGCCAAAGGAGCAAACCGCAAGACAGTTCTGAGCCAGCCAGTTCCTAAAATCCGGCCAAGAAAAGAATACGAGAACTAAACTAAGATGAACGTTTAACTTACTTAAAAGTGTAGCAAAAACAGAAGTAGTCAGAATCCTGTCTACACAGAAAAATATCCGTTCTTAATTCCCTTTTTAAAGATTTATTTATTAATTTTATGTGCGTGAGTACACTGTAGCTGTACAGGTGGTTGTGAGCCTTCATGTGGTTGTTGGGAATTGAATTTTAGGACCTCTGCTCGCTCCTGTCAGCCCCACTTGCTCTGGCCAACTCCGCTCAATCGGTCCCTGCTTCCTCTGGCCCAAAGATTTATTTATTATTATACATAAGTACGCTGTAGCTGACTTCAGACACACCAGAAGAGGGCATCAGATCTCATTACAGGTGGTTGTTGGGATTTGAACTCAGGACCTTCAGAAGAGCAGTCAGTGCCATCTGGCCAGCCCTGTTCTTAATTCTCTTATGCCAAACATTTCTATTTAGCATACAAGAATTTAAAACAGCCCCCAAGGGGATAGGAATTCCACAGAAAGACCAATAGAATCAACTAACCTGGACCTTGGGGCTCTCAGAGTCTGAACCACCAACCAAAGAACATACACAAGCTGGACCTACGCCTCCCTGCACATATGTAGCAGATGTGCAGCTTGGTCTTCATGTGGGTCTGGAACAACTGGAGCCGGAGCTATCCCAAAAGCTGCTGCCTGTCTGTGGGCTATGTTCTTCTAGCTGGGCTGCCTCGTCTGGCCTCAGTGGGAGAGGAAGCCCCTAGCCTTGCAGAGACTTAAGTGCCAGGGTAAGGGGATACACAGGGGGGTCCCACTAACTCAGAGGAGAAGGGGAAGGGGGCAGGATTGTGGGAGCAGGTAACTGGGGGGGGGAGCAGTGAGTGGAATGTAAAGAGAATAAGTCAATAATAAATAAATAAACCAAAAAAAAAGAAGAGAATTTTAAAAAGCAACCAACCAAACAAAAAACACCCCAATACCAAAAAATAAAAAATAAAAGGCAGGCATTTTTAACATTTGTATGTGATTATCTGTGAGACACTGTGCTGTTTCAATATTATGTTTTTGAAAAGAATTCTTTCTAGGGATAACAGAATTCTGCTATCTAGGGATAGCAGAAGGAAACAGGGAAAACACTTGGCCTCCTTGGATCTCTAGCTAAATCACAGCTGCTCACTGGAACGAACTGTCCCTGTCCCTGGTGAGGCAGTGACTGCCCAGGATCTGTACTGGGGACTTTCGGTCTTTGCTAGGTTTGTGTCCTTGGAGATGAATTCTCCTGGTGGGAATGGACTGACCCGTGTGCTGTGTACTGAGGCTGCCCTTGAACTCCTACCAATCGGCCTGCCTCAGTCTCCCCAGGTCTTGGAGATCTTGGGCCCGTGCTCCCCTCTTTATTTTATGAGATGAAGAGGATGGAACCCTGGACTTGAGGCATGCTGGGTAAGAACACTACTGAGCCACATTCCCCGCCACATTGTGAGGTGTCCTTGAAGTCAACAAGTTAATAGAAATTGTTTTTATTTCTGTGGCTTCAGACCCAGCACTCAGCCTTTTAACATCTCAAGCTTACAAATCCAAGTGAGAGCCCAGAACAGTGTTTAAGGAGTATGCCAGAAGTCTGAGCCTTAGAGCTACAGTGGGAGTGTTGGGTGGTGGGGAGAGGGCTCCTCTGTAAAACAAAGTCGCTGGGGAAGCAGTTTCTAGCTTTGCTGTTGGAGAGTCAGAACAACATCGATATAGTAAAGCCGAATTGACTTTCCACAAAGGTTCCAAAGCAAGTCAGCAGAGGAAGGGTGGCTTTACACCAGCGCATGATATGCATATTTAAGCTGCAACCCCTCTCAAGATTTAGTTTCAGGTGAATCACACTTCCAAGTGTAAGAACTAAACTGTAAGATCACTAGAGAGCGTGGAAACGTGTCTCTGAGACTTCTACAGGCACGGCAGAACCATGCAAGTTTTGTTGTTTAGAGACAGGTCGGACTTTGTCAACATTTAAAAGTTGTGCCAGGCACGGGAACGTGGGTGCACACACACCTGTGTCCCCACACTTGTCCTCTGACCTCCATATGCACACCATAGCACACACCCCTGCCCTCACTGTTCACAAGAGTATGTACACATACAACAACAACAATAATAACCTTATGTTTGAAAAGATACAAGTAAGAAAATTTAAAAAAAAAAAGAGAGAGAGAGAGAGAAAATTTCAAAGAAAGAGAATAAAGGACCAACAAGATGACTGATGAATGCCGGGTGTGATGGCGCACGCCTTTAATCCCAGCACTTGG
>NC_034593.1:5399366-5414757 GCF_900095145.1 Mus pahari | reverse complement strand
GGGCTGGAGAGATGGCTCAGCGTTTAAGAGCACTGACTGCTCTTCCGAAGGTCCTGAGTTCAAATCCCAGCAACCACATGGTGGCTCACAACCATCCGTAATGAGATCTGACGCCCTCTTCTGGTGTGTCTGAAGTCAGCTACAGTGTACTTACATATAATAAATAAATAAATCTTTTAAAAAAAAGAAAGTAAACAGAAAACTGGGTAGGTGCTGCCTGTAATTCCAACACACTCACATACACGCATACACACTCTCTCTAAAGCACACAACTTCTCCCTCACACACACTCTCTTTCACACTCACACACACTTCTTTAATCTTTAAAAACAGAAGGAGGCTTGTGTGTGAGTGCTCATGGGGGTAGCTGTCCCTGGAGCCACAAGAGGGTTCATGCGATGACCCGGAACTGATAAACGGAGCGGCAACTGGGTGGGGCCAGTCAGCACGGATGCTGCTTGGCAATCAAGAGAAGCACAGTGCTCATACATTTTACTAAGTTTATGGATGAACCTCAGGAAGAAAATAGCATGCTTTCTGAAGGAGGAAATATAGTGGATATAGTTATATATAAAATCTCCAAAAAAGATAAATGTATAAAAATAGGGAAAAGATTGTGGTTCTCTGAGGCCAAAGATGAGGAAAGCTGGTAGTGATAAAGAGATGAGATCTTTTTATGTTTTTAGTGGCTTGTTTGTGTGAGTATGTGTCCTTGTACCTGCGTGTAAGCACAGTGACCAGAGGAGGGGCTGGGTGTTTCGCCTCCATCATCTCCTGCCGATTCCTTTCAGGTGGAATCTCTCCCTGCACATACAGTTCATTCTTCTCAGCCAGGCTAGGTGCCAAGGAGCCTAGCAGTGCTCCTGCCTCTGTCCTGTCCGCCCCCAGGACCCCAACCTCAGCCCTCACAGTTACAGCAAGTGCACTCCACCTCTGCAGCCAGAGAGTAAGGTGTGTTTGAGACTGAAGTGCTAGGAATTTGGACTTAGGTAATGACATCAGTCCTATAAATTCACGTAAAGTCACTTAATTATACCCTTTAAAAAGTGAATTTCATCACTTGTAAATTTTACCTCAGTGAAACTGTTTGTTTTAAAGGGGCATTTTCTGTTCAAAACAGTTTGAGGCATATATCTACCTTTGTGAGCACCATAGTATATGCTAACAAAGATCCAGCAACTCCATAGTAAGAAGCAAAACAACTCATTTTATTCTTTTTTTTTTTAAAAAAGATGTATTTATTTCATTTATATGAGTACACTGTCACTGTCTTCAGACACACCAGAAGAGGGCATCAGATCCCTTTACAGATGGTTGTGAGCCACCATGTGGTTACTGGAAATTGAACTCAGGACCTCTGGAAGAGCAGTCAGTGCTCTTAACCGCTGAGCCATCTCCCCAGCCCATAACTCATCATAAACCAATTTTATGTGCCCATGGACGTTCTTCACTTACACTTGGAAATGTTAACAGAAAAAGGAGAAAATGATTGAAAGAACTTCTCGCCTCCACTTCCTTTCCCCTCCAAGCCCTGGTGTCCCAGTAAAACAGCATATGTTTGACTTAACCCTGAGGGTTTTGTTTTGTTTTGTCTTTGGCAAAAATATATGTAATTTATACAATTAGCGCACACACACCAGAAACCGGAGAGGCTTCACCACGTATGTGTGACAGATCCTCACACTGGATTTCTGCTGGGGGCTGTCAGGCTGATGGGCTTCATGATAAGCACTTGTATTAGAATGTGGGTGTAATTAATTACACAATTTAGAGGTTTTTCAGGTTAATTCCACTAGAAGTATATTGTACAATTAAGGCATTAAGAAGGATTACTGTCAATAGGAAAGTAGGCATGAATCAGGCACTCAGCTCGCCTGAGAATCATGGTAATGTTCTGGGCTCAGAATCTGCTCCTGGGCTACAGTGAATGACAAACTTGCGCTCACTTGTAGTGCCTTGAAGGAAACCATATGCCAGCCTCCTCATCTTGGGACCCATCGCTGAAAATGTCTGAAAGCCCAACAGCCATTGTTTTTTGTTTTATTTTGTTGTTGTTTTTTTTTTTTTTTTATGGGATGGGGCATTTTATAGCAGAAATGGCGAGGAAAATTTGATTAGAACGGTTTATATAAACAGAAGAACAGTTTCAAAGGGTGTGCTAACAAGATGCTCTTTACTAAGGACTACTCTGAGCTGGGCGTGGCAGTGCACATTGAAAGGAGAGGACTTGGAAGGCAGAAGTAGGCTCGCTACAATCTCTAGCCTGACCTGGTGTGCACACCACTTGGGGAGCTGACGCAGATAGGTCATTGTGAGTTTGAAGCCAGTCAGGACTACACAGTGAGACTGGAGGGAGGGAATGAGGGAGGAAGGAAGGAAGGAAGGAAGGAAGGAAGGAAGGAAGGAAGGAAGGAAGGAAGGAAGGAGAGAGGGAAGGAGGAAGAGAAGAGAGAGGGGGAGGGAGAGAGGAAGGAAGGAAAGGAGAGGAGACAGACAGAGACAGACCTTGTCTCAAAACACCAAAAACCAAACAAAAATCCAGTCTGTATTTTTTGTCAAAGTGAAAAGTAGATAGATAAATGGAGAATGGCCTGTTCCATCCAGTGCGCTACTTTGTGAAGAATATCTTATAATGCTCTCAACAAGTAAATGACATGTCCCAGGACTGTGAAGTGGGTTTATTGAAACGTTTACAATACTCTTCAGGAATAGAGAATGTCTTCCAGCAAAGCACACACAGTGTCCCTGTCTTCCTTCATACTAAAATTAAATACCAACGATGAAGCCCAAGTGGAATTATGGGGCCATTCGTTTTCATGTTTAGGAAGGAAACTGAAGCTTTGCGGGGAGGCCTTGGGAATCAAACTCAGGACCCTGTAGGCAGACATTCTACCATGGAGTCCAGGACTCAGAACACAAATTTTATTGTAATTATTTTTGGGGTGAATGAAGAAGAAGGAAAACTTTGCTTCCTCTTTTAAGGCGTGGTCTCATTATGTACCTCTGGCTGCCTTGATATGTAGACCAGGCTAGCTTTGAACCCACAAGGATCCGCCTATCTCTGCCTTCAGAGTGCAGGATTTAAGGCAGGCACCTCCAACACTAAGCAAACAGAATATTTTAAAACATTTATAGTTTGGCATGGCAGCACATGCCTTGAATCCCAGATGGGATGTTATACAGAGAAGCCCTGTCTCAAAATAAAACAAACAACCAAAACAACAAAAATAAACAAAGACAACCACACATATTTCACCTCAGCCCAAATATTACTCTTAACTGAAATTATGTTTAAATCAGAAGTGTAACCTGTGTGTCTATAGTGGCAACACCTTTAGTTCCAGTACTTGGGAGGCAGGCAGAGGCAGGAGGATCTCTGTGAGTTCCTAGTCAGCCTTGTTTACAGAGTGAGTTCCAGGACAGGCAGAGCTACAGAGAGAGACCCTGCCTCCCCAAAACAAAGGAAACGAAACAAAGCCCCCACCTCCAACACAAAACAGAAGTGTATACTGAACAAGAACTCCAGTGTGGTGCTTTGAATGAGAATGGCTGTCAGAAGCGCAGATATCTGAATTCTCCTCAGTTCTCACTCCTCCTCTACCTGCTGCCTGGAAGCTCCCAGCTACTACTCCAGCCCCTGCCTGCCTGCTGCCCTGCGCCCTGTCCTGATCGTGGACTAACCCTCTGCCTGGTAAAGGTTTTTAATTTTGTTTTTATGTTGCCTTGGTCATGGTGTCTCTTGACAGCAATAGAACAGTGACGAAGACACCCAGGATCATCAAAGATTAAGCTTGGTTAAGAAGGGTAGAGGGACAACTTTCTGATTTGGTCTAAAGTCTTGTGTCCCAAGTTCTGCAGGGAGAGCCCCCCACCCCCCACCCCGCGCGTGCGCACCCCGCCCCCCACCAGCCTTCTGCTGCGCCACCCACCCACGTAAATTCTGTAAGCAGACACAGTGCACTGAGTCCTTTCTTTAAGAATTTCCCCTGAGCCAGAGTCAGTTTTTAATCTGTATCCGAATCTTTACTGATGTCAGCACTTTGCCATGAAGTTTGGGATGCTACCGATTTAACTTTATTCTTACACTTTACTGACGATCTTTCCGTGGTTTGAAGCCTTTCCCCGGAAGCCAGCCTTCTCCACACAGCGTTCATTCATAACTCCAGGTGTGAATGGAACCTCACTCTTCCCCTCTCCAAAACTGGCTTTGTAGTTTTTACTGTGTATTTACTACTTCCAAAATATTTTCAGACATAAAAAAGTATGTGTTCCTACTTCTGAATGTCTTTTTTTTTTTTAACCTCCAGACTGTGAAGAACTGAGATTTTGAAAGAACTAAGTGAAAAATGTAGGCAGGCTCTGGGGACACATGGTGTTGAATTCACTTATGAGAGAACTACGTTTTCAAGTAGATATCACATCTATGTCTCTTATTGTCTTGTTTGTCTCTCAATATTTGTAAGTCGCCTCTTTGGATTTATGACTCAAAATGCACATTGTCTCCTGTATGAGAGCAGTGCTCAGCTTCAATGGATTCAAGCATTAAATGTTTATGATTGTTTTTTATAATAGGGGAGGCTGAGATTATCATGCCTCATTCTACTGTGTTTGAGGTTTCTGTTAGCATTTCAATATATTGTCTTCATTTTTTTCTTTCACCTAAGATCTCCCCTGTTGCTAAACTTTCTTTACCCTTGTAAGCTACTCTTAATGTAATATTCCGGACAATCTTTTAATTTTGTTTTGTTTTGTTTTGTTTTGTTTTGTTTTTTGAGACAGGGTTTCTCTGTGTAGCCCTGGCTGTCCTGGAACTCACTCTGTAGACCAGGCTCGCCTTGAACTCAGAAATCCACCTGCCTCTGCCTCCCAAGTGCTGGGATTAAAGGCGTGCGCCACCACCGCCCAGCCTAATTTTTTTTTTTTTTTTATGGTTTAAGAGCTTTATTATCGAAATGCAGGGGGAAAGAGAGAAGGTAAAAAGGAAGAGAGAGTCAGGCATTGTGGCACATGCCTTTAATCCCAGCACTTGGGAGGCAGAGGCAGGCAGATTTCTGAGTTCGAGGCCAGCCTGGTCTACAAAGTGAGTTCCAGGACAGCCAGGGATACACAGAGAAACCCTGTCTCATAAAAATAAATAAATAAATAAATAAACCCCGAACCAAAATACAAAAAGAAGAAGAAGAAGAAGAAGAAGAAGAAGAAGAAGAAGTAGAAGGAGAGAGAGAGAGAGAGAGAGAGAGAGAGAGAGAGAGAGGAGAAGACAAAGAGAAAGGGAAGAGGAGAGGGAAGTGAGAGGGAAGGAACAAAGGAGTGAGAGAGTAAGAGCCAATCTTTAATTTTTGACTGCTTTAAAACTGAAAGCATGCAGTCTTGTTACCCTAAATCAAAGACAGCTGTCCAGTTAACAGATAATTTCTTTCTTGTTTAATTAATTTTTAAAGTTGGCATGCAAAGTAATAACTTGTATTATAACAGTCATTTTTCAAAGTCTAAAATAGGTAGCTTGGCACCCGAAAAGGGGCACTTACCTGTAATCCCAACACTTGGGAGGCGAAGGCCGGAGAATGGCTACTTCAGACCCGCCTGGCCTGTGTATAGCAACTTCTCATCTTAAAAAAATAGTTTGGCTAAAATGGAAATAGAGGAAAATTGGACTCAAATAGATTTTGTTTTTCTTGTTGGAAACAGTTTCCACAGTGTCTTCATTAGAGTCAGGACAGAGTTACTCAAGGTCATACGCTGCAGGGTTTCATAGATCGAGACTGTTGATAAGCCTCAAGCTGGTTTCTTCAATCTCATTCCTCATTGCTTCCTCCCAAATAATGTATTTCATTGTTAATATAAAAGTGCACTGTTGTGCTCTCCAAAGAACTTGGCAGTTCATAAATAAAGAATGAGAAGGGGAAAAAAAAAGTCTGCAAATCTTTGCCAACCTTCAAATCCTCAAAGTTAATTTCACTGTCACAAATAATTTCCCAAGAAAGCAAGCCGCCTGTGTCCACACAGCCATCGCCGGTTGACTCATCTACACATGTGGCCCACCCTTCCATCGGTGTGACTGTTTTCACGGCCACAGGATTCAGTGTGTCACCCTGGTTACTGAGCTCTTGGACAAGTCCAGCAAGAGAAACCAAGTCCCTTGCCACACAGCCTCAAATTCCCAGAGTTACCTCTGTCATCTGTGTTGCTTTTCTTTCTCTTAGGCAAACTCTTACTTTGAAGACCAGTCTGGCCTTGAACCCACTGAGATCCGACTGTCTCTGCCTCCCAGGTTCTGGGTTCACAGGCCAGTGTACCCACCCTAAACATAATTAACACCCCGTGTTAGAAGACTTTGCCAGTCAGAATGCATGTGCTAAAGACTTTTTGGTAAACACACACACACACACACACACACCTATCATAAATGCATATTTTAGCATTTCTGTTTAGATTTCAACAACATTTAAGTGGGTGCCGGTTACTTTTCTGGCCCATTTGCCTAGGTGTGGGTTTACCCTTCTGGTTGCAGTTGAACTTCCATTTGGCCATGTTATTTCTTAAGGACAAGGATATTGACTTTGGACCCTAGCCCCTGGCACAGAGCTCAGCAAATGCCAGCACTCTTCCCTAGGACACTGCCAGCGCTGAGATAGAGGCATGTAGATGCCAACAATGACATTAACTCTTTATATGAATTTAAATAATGTTTAGAACAAGTCTTTTTGTAAAATGAGTACTTTTAAGAATCAGGAAGGAGAAAGCATGCCACAGGCCCCGGAGAACGCTTGGCTACATCCTGAGTAGCACGTGAACCCATCAGACGTGTTCCCTTTGTCTGTTATTATACAATGAGCCCACAGAGCTACCTAAACCTAAAGGCTTAAAACAATAGCCATCTTTACTTTACTTTTGAATGTGCAATTTGGACAGGGCTCAGCAGGACAGCCTAGCTCTGCCCAGTGGGAAGATGTGTTGCTAGCCAGGGGCTATGGACATCTGAAAACACTGCTGAATCTGGCACTTGATGCTGAAGAGGGTGCTGGGCCTCGCTCAGTATCTGCAAATGGCCTCTCCACACACTTTCCTTACCTAAACGTTGGGTTCCAAGAGTAAATGTCGCAGGTTGGTAAGTTCAGCTCCATGCATCCTGTGATTTACCTCGGAAGCCATACTGTCTCATCTCCAACAGCTGGCAGGCAGCCACAGAGGCCGGTCTAGGTTTGAGAGGAAGGGGTGCATCTCCCACCACTCGATGAGAAGAACATCACTTCCCATTGTTCAAGTAGCCTGTAGAAATGCATACAGTGTAGTGGCTAACTTTGGGAAGTAAAATCTTCCACAGTCATGAATAAATTGATTTTTAAAAATACCCATTTAAAAAAGTACTTGGGAGGCTGGGCGTGGTGGCGCATGCCTTTAATCCCAGCACTCGGGAGGCAGAGGTAGGCGGATTTCTGAGTTCGAGACCAGCCTGGTCTACAAAGTGAGTTCTAGGACAGCCAGGGCTACACAGAGAAACCCTGTCTCGAAAAAACCAAAAAAAAAAAAAAAAAAGTACTTGGGGCTGGAGAGATGGCTGGGCAGTAAAGAGCATCTGTCTGTTGTTCTTGTAGAGGACCTGGGTTCAGATCCTAGCACCCATATGGTCATGCACAGCAATCTATGTAATTCCAGCTCCAGGGAATCCGACATCCTCTGACCTGCAGGGTACCAGGTATGCAAATGATGCGCATACATACTTTCAGGCAAAACTCTCATACCCATAAATTAAAAAAGGAAAGTCTTAAAAAGTTTTTTAAAAAAATTGTTTTTGAAAATATTTAGGCTCGTATAAAGAGTTAGATGTCACCATTGACATCTGCATGTCACTGTCTAAACACTGGCAGCATCCTAGGGAGATTATTGGCATTTGTTGAGTACTATGCCAGGGGGTGGAGCTAAAGGCAAAATATCCTGTCCTTTAAGGACAATTCTTGGCTATGTCGGGGAGGGGAAAGAAATGTATAATATGCCAGGTGTGGCCATACACATCTGTAATCCCAATACTTGGGAGGCTGGGGCAGGAGGATTGTAAGTTTGGGGTCAGAAAAGAAGATAAGAGGAAGCAACAAACAGCCGCCGTGTGAGTGGTGACAGCTGTGACAGTGGTGACAGTCTCTGTGGCAGTGGTGGCCGCCATGTCAGCAGTGACAGCCTCTGTGGCAGTGGTGACAGTTTCCATGTCAGCGGTGACAGCAGTGGCAGTGGTGGCAGCGGTGACAGCCTGTGACAGTGGTGACAGTGGTGGCAGTGGTGACAGTCTCCATGGCAGTGGTGACAGCTGTGGCAGCGGTGGCAATGGTGACAACCCTGGGTCCGGTGTCAGCTGTGGCGACACTATTACTATACGGAGAAAATTAATATTCATGATATGTACACTGGTAAGCACATGTACATACACATAATATCCATCACATAAACGTAAGAACATAAAGCTACGCCTTACCCCGTCACGGTGCTCTTAGAAAGTGTAGCGCTAGAAAGGGGAGGAGCATACCTACGTGAGGGGAGGAGCACACCTACGTAAGGGGAGGAGCATATCTATGTAAGGGGAGGAGCACACCTATGCAAGGGGAGGAGCACACCTACGTAAGGGGAGGAGCACACCTACGAAGGATCAGGGTGCTCCCACAGAACCTTCCTAACGGATACCAACTTAATGAGAATTAAACATAAATGAACTTGCACTTGGGTTTTCTGGTTGCATCTTGTGCTCATCTGTCTCGAGAAGTCATTCTTGGCTTAGTCATGCTAAGAGAAGGATGCGCTAGAACTTAATAAATTTTTGCATAAGTATTGGAAACATAGTATTACTAAATTCTGAACAGGCTTCCAAGGTACACTTGAATGTTGGTTTTCAACCATTATCAACCAAGAAGTGTGTCTTGAGCAAGTGAAAGCCACTTGCTATTGTTCTTAAGTATAATGTTCTTCCCTGCTCCAAAAGCACACCATGCCCATATGAGAGCAAAGAAGATGATTTTTAGACAGCATATAAAAATCCAAATATTTGTAATGTATCAATTTTAAATATAATGTTATCATATATATATTTCTGAAACATTTAAACTTATACACATTTTAAATCCTGAATGTTTGTTTCTAAGGGGAGTATTCCAGAAAGGCCTTCTGATTGGCCTGTTCTCCACTCCCCTTTGACTAGGCAAACAATAAAGGAGTAAAGGAAATATTTGGGGGTAAACAGTTGAGAACATGGAGCTAGCTTTCTTATTTGGACAACTCAAAACGATATATTATCTTGCATGTATATTTATCTATTAGGAAGGAAAGCCTAGATTATTTTGTCATTTTAAAAACATCTGCCAGGTGTGGTGATGCATGCTTGAAAAACCCCACCCTTTGGACAGAGGCAGGGGGATCTCTGTGAGTTTGAAACTAGACTGGCCAACAGAATAAGTTTCAAACTAGCCAGAGCTATGTAGGGAGACTTTGTCTTTAAAAGGGGGGAGGGTCATGAAAAGAAGAAAGGAAGGGAATGAGGAAGGGAGGGAAGGAGAGAGGGAGAGGAGGGAAGAAGGAAGGGAGGAGTGGGGGAGGGAAGGAGGGAGGGGTGGGGGGAAGGAAGGAGGGAGGACGGGAGAGGAGAGAGGGAGAGGAGGGAGGGAAGGAGAGAGGGGGGAAGGAAGGAGGGAGAGGGATCGAGAGAAAAGAAAGAGGAGCGGGTTTGATCATCCTATAATCCTTACACGCAGGAAGGCTCATGATGACCAGCCTGGGGACTTCATGGTGAGTTCCTGGCCAGCCTGAGCTACACAATAAGATCCTGTCCCCAGATAGCAAGGTACAACAAAACAAAATGGAAGGAACCAGACAATTAAGGAGCAAGGTGGGATGAAGTGGGATGGGAAGGAAAATATCCTTTTGATGCAGGTTGAAAGGGAAGCCTGTGGTCCCTGGGACAGTCCCTCAGGTGTGTGCACGTACACGGATGTCGCAGACTTCCTTACAGAGGAGTCCTATGCGTGTCAGCATGGAGAATACTACAGAGTCGCTGTTCAGGAAGCAGAGTTAGCCAAGCTTCAAAAGGCAAGCGCAGGAGACTCGGGGTTGCCTTGCTCATCAGAGGCTCCGGCCCCTCTTTATTACCTGTGTTGTTGTCTGGTGTTTTTGGGCAGCACAATTTCCAAAACATCACTTTGAGATGTCAAGAAATACTTCTTGTGATTTAAAAAAAATGCCACAACTATCAGTAGAGATTATTTCTAAGTCTCAGTATATACTGGACAGCTCAGGGCAGAAACAGCATTTCTCTTTTCTCTGACAAAGTTATGGGCTCAGGCCAGCAAGGTGGCTCAGCTGGTAAAGACGCCTGCTGCCCAACCTGAGGACCTGAGTTCAATCCACGGGCCCCCTACATGGTGGGAGAGAACCAACTTCTTCAAGTTGTCAGCCTAGCTAAGTCAGGAAGGCCTGGATTCCAAATAGAAAGTAAAAAGAGGGCTGGGTACACAGTTTCAATCCCCAGTACTAGAACAATAGCAATAACAGTAAATAAAACAAAAAGTCTATGTATTTAAGAAACACATACGTGAATTTGCTGCTGCTCAGTAAGACTCTCCAGTGTTGTTCAGCTCCATCAGCATGTCCGCAGGGACTGTTCTGACCTACAGTCTCTTTGGGATCTCTTAACATCCCAGTATGTGGGGCACAGGGTGCATACGTGTAGATGGGTGCATGCATGAGTGTAGGGGTGTGTGAGCATGTGTGTCTGGTGTGTGAGCATGTGTGTGGGTGTGTGTGAGTGCATGCATGCATGTGGGTGGGTGGGTGTGAGCATGTATGAGCATATGCATGCATGTGTGTGGGTATGTGTAAGCATGTACAGGCAGGTGCATGTGAGTGTAAAAGCTAGATGCCAGAGTCAGGTGTCACTATGCAGGAAGCCTAGGAAGCCTGCATGAGTGAAGTCTAGAATGGGTGTGTGCTCTTGACATGGGCACGGCCGTGTCCAAGACCCAAGCCTCAGACCCAACGGGAGAATGACACTTTCCCTCCTGGTCTAAGTGTGAATGTTGATAGTGTGTGCAGAAGGTGTCCACCACAGCTTTCTCCCTCCAAGATGTTCACAGCCTGGAGACTGCTCCCCACAGAGGGGACTCCTCCTGACGTTAGCCGAGGCTGTGTCCTTGTTCAGTTGTATACCCTGCCTACCATACCTTTAGACTCTTGGTTTATCTGATGTAACAACCCTTGTTCAGTCCAATACAATAAGCACTACGAGTTTCCTGGGTGCTGTGGCTTCTCCACTGAAGAGCTTCCAACCCTAGCTTTTGTGTGTCTATGTGTGTCTGTGTGTCTGTGCGTCTGTGTAGTATTCTTCCCTCCCTCACTGCCTCCCGTCAGGCCTGCGCCTGGAGCCTTTGCATGAGTATTGAAGGTTTCCACATTAATATTTTAAAAATCTATTTTGTGCACATGCAGGCACACAGAGGCCAGGACACACACGGTGGCCAGGGCACAGCTCCAGGAGCAGGTTCTTTTCTTCCACCATATGTGCTCTGAGGATTGAAGTAGGCTTGGCACGCAGGAACCACCACTCCACCTCCACTTCAGTTTATGAGTCAGGGTCTCTCACTGAACCTGGAGTTCACATACCTTCCGGGCAGCAAGCTCCTGGAATCTTCCTGTCTGCCTCCTAGTGTTGGGAGTTTAGGCATGCAATGCCATCCTGTTACGTGGCTGCTGGGGACCCGGACGCTGGTCCTGTGTACACACAGACAGCACCTCGCCCACCGAGCCATCTCCTGAGTCCCAGTGTTGTCTGATACTGTGTAATATACCTAATCTCCCAGTCTGTTTCCAGGCTGACTGAAGGGGATCTTTAATATAACCGAGCACCCTGGTGACCTTGACTTTGTTGTCCTGTAATCACTTACACTGCAGCAGTTGCTGTTGGAGTCTGCTCTGGGCACCTGGCCTGGCCGGAGCCAATCTCAGAGCCATAGCTGGCCGTGAAGGACTGCACCTACCCTGGTACCAAGATTGGAATACTCTGGATATTTGTAAGGATAGGGACATGTTATCTGTCCCTGTCTTAGTCAGGGTTTCTATTCCTGCACAAACATCATGACCAAGAAGCAAGTTGAGGAGGAAAGGGTTTATTCAGCTTACACTTCCATACTGCTGTCCATCACCAAGGAAGTCAGGACTGGAACTCAAGCAGGTCAGAAAGCAGGAGCTGATGCAGAGGCCATGGAGGGATGTTCTTTACTGGCTTGCCTCCCCTGGCTTGCTCAGCCTGCTCTCTTATAGAACCCAAGACTACCAATCCAGAGATGGCACCACCCACAAGGGGCCTCTCCCCCTTGATCACTAATTGAGGAAATGACTTACAGCTGGATCTCATGGAGGCATTTCCTCAACTGAAGCTCCTTTCTCTGTGATAACTCCAGCTGTGTCGAGTTGACACAAAACTAGCCAGTACAAATACTCTGGATATTTGTAAGGATAGGGACGTGTTATCTGTCCCTGAATCATGTAAGCAGAGAATGAGGGGAAAAAATAATTGCATGAAGGTTTCTATCCCCAACAGGTCTGCAGGTCCCACATTTGGCTCCAAAGCACATTGGCCACAGAATGACACAGCAGCTTCAACTGTCACACGCACTGACCTGTACAGTGTTGTATCTGGCAAGGATGAAAAGTCTAAAAGTAGAAAGAACAGCAACCAAGATAGGGGACACCAGTGCTTCCAGGGACATAAGAGAGCAGGCACTGCGGCAGTCGCTGGGAATGTATGGTGGATCATGTGATACAGTCCGTTCATTGTTGTATGTGAACGCATATGTGCTTACACACAGGTGTATTTGTGCATGTTTGTGCGCACGTGTGTGCGTGTGCATGTGTGAGTGTGAGTGTGTGAAGTTCCAGGGCTTTGCCGTGTGCTCCCCCATTTTGCTTTTCCTACAACTAGATCCTCTCTGTTCGCCCTTTCCCTCCGTCCTTCAGAGACTTGGAGGTTATTCAGTACCCACAACCCCTCTCCCACTCCTGTGGACAGATTCAGACCACGTGCACACATTTCAGTCCCAGAACAGCAGGATCCAGGAGCAGAGTCTACTGGAGTGTGATGGCGACTCTAACTTTTCTTCAGGATCAGGTCCCCAGAGCTACCGAGACATCAGGGGTCATGTGAACCCAGACTTGCAGTGAGCAACACCACAGGCTGAAGACATCTCTGGCTTGCCCACATCACATCAACTGGGAAAGAGGTGGCAGAACCCCGATCCCTTTTCTAGAATTCACTCAAAGAAGCCTGAGGCTAAGGGAGTCTCTAGGCCTGTTTAACCACAAATGTTCCATTCCTCCACACCGCTGGCTAATTAACCACGAATTAATTACAACATCAAAATTAGAATTATAAGTGTGGTCATTTACTGTCTTGCACCGATTTAACTATTTAGTATGTAAATCTTGTGCCGAACAGTCTTATATTTCAAGGTGAGAAAAACCTTGGCTGGCTTCTTGCATGTCTTCAAAAGGGTCTGCCTGACCTCTGACTGGGGCTCAGGAAAAAACAACCCTTTTTATTTTTAACTGTGTGTAAGTGTGTGGGGTTGGGCTAGGGCGGGGTGGGGTGTGCATGTGAGTGCCCACTGTGGCCATAGGTATCAGGTCCTCTAGAGTGGGGTTAGGACAGTTTCGGGCCTCAGATATATGTGCTGGGACTCTGGTTCCCTACAAGAGCAGTACCTGCTCTTAATGGCTGAGCCACCTCTGCAATTCCAAAATACACCTTTTAGGGATCAGCTTCCCAGGCGTTTGAGGTGGTTTGGTGGGCAAAGGCCTTGCCACACAGCCCAAGTTTCATCCCTAGAACTCATGGAAGTGTGGAACGGATCCATTTCATTGTACACAGGACTGTCAGGCACGTGTCTCTAAACCCCACATACACAGTGACAATAAGTAGTTCAAAGGAAACTTGGGAGGCTGAGGCAAGAGGATCACCAGTTCAAGGCCAGCCCAGGCTGCCTCAGGAGAGTCTCTTATAAAATCCCAAACCAGGTGGCATAGTGCTACATGCCTTTAACCAAAGTACTCAGGAAGCACACGCGGGCAAATGGACCTCTCCGCAACTGGAGCCAGTCTAGTCGGCCTGGAGGGTTTTAGGTCAGCCAGAGCTGCATAGTGAGACCTGGTATTGGGGCAGAAGAAACCCTGAATAAATGTGTCTTGTTCCAGTATGCACAGCCATGCCTTCTCCCAAGGACCCCAACACCTTCTCTGGTGACTCTCTGGAACAGCAAACGATTGAACTGTGTGTGCAAGAACTATCAACCACAGATTCCCCTTCGGGATGACTGCAGCCTGAGACTGCTCCCCCACGGAGACTCCCCACCAAGACTACCAAAGCCTCCTCAACTAATCAGTTTCTAGGTGGATCTTGTTGCTGGTACATCATTGGAGCTCACACAGCTGGTCTGGGCTATGTTTGCCTGTGTGTCTGTCCTTTCTCCGTTCTCTTGTCACCACTGTCAGATCTCCAGGATCACGCTATGCAGTGTAGCGAGCGACCCTGCCTAAAAACAACAAAATCAACAAAGCAACTCACCCTTCCCTGCTCCCTTACCAGTTATGGTACAGACCATGCACTGCTGCCAAGTGTGAGGAGGCAAGCCCGGCAGTAGCCCCAGACTGTGCACACAGCACCCAGTGAAGGCCTGGGACAGCAAAGACAGCTAAGCTTACCCTCCATGCCAGTGGACCCGACTGGCTTGGTGGACCTAAGGACCTGGATTGTTATCAACTTCCCGGGAACTCAGATCCACTCAGAAAATCACTAATTAGGGTAATTAGATATAGCTGACAAGACTTCCAAGACTTCATATTTATTTTGCAATTTTAATTTGTTGTTTATGTGTACTGGCACACTCATACACACATGTGTATAGACACCTATGTACAGTGGCATACACAGGAAAGCCAGACAACTTTTGTGACTTAGTTCGTTCCTTTTACTGTGGATTCCAGGAACTGAACTCAGGTTGTTGTCTTGGAAGCAAGCACCTTTACCAACTGAGCCTCTCACCTGCCCAGAATTTTCAATATTTATAGAATAATGGCAATACGTTAGGGCAGCAGTTCTCAAGCTTCCTGATGGCACGGCCCTTTTATACAGCTCCTCATGTCGTAGTGACCCCCGACCATAACATATTGTTCTTTCTGCTTCATAACTGTAACTCCTTCCATGGGTATTTTGTTCCCATGGAACGAAATCTTTCTAAAAAGGAGTCTGAGCTTCTGGGCTAATATTCACTTATCAGTGAGTGCATATCATGTGTGTTCTTTTGTGATTGGGTTACCTCACTCAGGATGATATCCTCCAGATACATCCATTTGCCTAAGAATT
>NC_034593.1:5392553-5398706 GCF_900095145.1 Mus pahari | reverse complement strand
GATTTCTGAGTTCAAGACCAGCCTGGTCTACAAAGTGAGTTCCAGGACAGCCAGGGCTATACAGAGAAACCCTGTCTTGAAAAACCAAAAAAAAAAAAAAATCTTCTCCCAATCTGTTGGTGGCCCTTTTGTCTTATTGACAGTGTCTTTTGCCTTACAGAAGCTTTGCAATTTTATGAGGTCCCATTTGTCGATTCTTGATCTTACAGACCAAACCATTGGTGTTCTGTTCAGGAATCTTTCCCCTATGCCCATATCTTCAAGACTCTTCCCCACTTTCTCCTCTATAAGTTTCAGTGTCTCTGGTTTTATGTGGAGGTCTTTGATCCACTTAGACTTGAGCATTGTACAAGGAGATAAGAATGGATCAACTCCCATTCTTCTACCTGATAACTGCCAGTTGAGCCTGTATGCAGAGAAAGTTGGGTCCTGTTTAAGTAACCAGTCTGTTAGTCTATGTCTTTTTATTGGGGAATTGAGTTCATTGATGTTAAGAGATATTAAGGAAAAGTCGTTGTTGCTTCCTGTTATTTTTGTTGTTAGAGTTGGAATTCTGTTCATGTGGCTGTCTTCTTTTAGGTTTGTTGAACGATTACTTTCTTGCTTTTTTCCTCATTGTGTTTCCTTTTATTATCCTTTGAAGGGCTGGATTCGTGGATAGATATTGTGTGAATTTGGTTTTGTCATGGAATACCTTGGTGTCTCCATCTATGGTAATTGAGAGTTTTGCTGGGTATAGTAGCCTGGGCTGGCATTTGTGTTCTCTTAGGGTCTGTATGGCATCTGCCCAGGATCTTCTGGCTTTCATAGTCTCTGGGGAGAAGTCAGGTGTAATTATGATAGGCCTGTCTTTATATATTACTTGACCTTCTTCCCTCACTGCTTTTAATATTTTTTCTTTGTTTTGTGCATTTGTTGTTTTGATTATTATCAAAGGAAGGAATTTCTTTTTAGGTCCAAACTATTTGGAGTTCTGTAGGCTTCTTGTATGTTCATGAGCATCTCTTTCTTTAGTTTGGGGAAGTTTTCTTCTATAATTTTGTTGAATATATTTCCTGGCCCTTTAAGTTGGGAATCTTCACTCTCTTCTATACCTNTTATCTTTAGGTTTGGTCTTCTCATTGTGTCCTGGATTTCCTGGATGTTTAGGTTTAGGATCTCTTCGCATTTTGCATTTTCTTTGATTATTGTATCAATGTTTTCTATGGTATCTTTTGCACCTGAGATTCTCTCTTCTATCTCTTGTATTCTGTTGGTTATGCTTGCATCAATGGCTCCTGACTTCTCTTCTAGGTTTTCTATCTCCAGAGTGGTCTCCCTTTCTGATTTTTTTGTTTGTTTGTTTGTTTCTACTTCCATTTTTAGATCCTGGATAGTTTTGTTCAATTCTTTCACCTGATTGGATGTGTTCTCCTGTATTTCTTTAAGGGAGTTATTTCCTTTAAAGTCCTCCATCATCATCATGAGAAGTGACTTTAGATCTATATCTTGCTTTTCTGGTGTGATGGTTTATCTACTTGCTATGGTGGGAGCATTTGGTTCTGATGATGCCAAGTAACCTTGGTTTCTGTTGTTTCTGTTCTTATGCTTGCATCCTGCCATCTGATTATCTCATGTGTTTCCTGCACTTGATATACCTGATTGGAGCCTGTCCTTCCTGTAATCCCGGTTGATTCAGAACTCCTCAGAGTCCACCTTTCTCTTTGATGCTGTGATTCCAGGATCCTGTGAACCTGAGATTCTGGGTATGTCAGAGTTCTTGGCAGTCAAGCTTCTTCTGAGACCCTGAGATCCTGGTGTGAACAAGCTCTTGGGATCCCGGGATCCGAGGATCCTGGAATCCTAAGATCCTGGGCGTGTTACAGAGCCTGGAAGTGGTATTTCCTCTTGGGGCCTTGGGGCTGTCAGCTGTGTTTAAAACCAAGGTAGACCAGCACTGACCAGAAGGAACCTAAGCCGCTGGTCACTCTCTCCTGTGCCCTTGCTCCTGCTGTCACAGGCCCCTCACAATGGTTTTGGAACAGATGTTGCATTCAGCTCACCAGTGATCCTAAGATCCTGGAAGTGCTAGGGTGCCTGCGGTGTGGAGTGTCCACTGGAGACCGTGGGACCGTCCACCGAGTTCGTGCCCCCTGTGATGATATCTCTATCAGTGGAGAGAAACATGTCAGCCATTGTCGCTCAGTCTGAAGACTTGGCAGAGGCACCCTAGCTGAGGTTCTCTATTTCTTCAGTGGCCCATCGCCGTTGGTCAGTATGGGTGTGCAGGAGTCCTGGAGTGGTGATGTTAGATTCTCAGTGTGATTAGTGTTCACGAGACAGGTCACCTAGAAGATACAGCTCAGGTTAAGCTCTCCCAGAGCTCAAGGTGGAGAGGCCCCCCATTGCAGGTCCACCGATAACTCCCTCTGCGGCCCAAGTAGAACTAAATCCGCATGGCAGCGGTTGAGGAGCACTAAGGTTTGGATTAGCGCAACTCTGTTCCCTGCCCGCCAACAAATTGTGCTTGGAGTGGGCAGCCACTGGAGAGACTCATAACTGATTTGAGTGCCGAGAAGAATTAATTATTGCGCTCAGCCTTAAATGGCACATCTACATTACCCTCTTCCATGCTCAGGGAACAGGGAGAAAGAGGTGCGGGAAGAACGGAACAGTGCCTAGAGGATCGGGAGGACTGTCAGGAAACAGTCTTCTGGATACAGCTTGGCTGGCGAATCCATAAACTTACAGCATGACTGAGGCCATCAATATTTCATCATAACTGGGGGAGGAGCTCCCAAGGCTCCATCCTTCCCAGGGGAGCTTGAGGCAGTTATTGGTTGCTGGGGGAGGGGAGCTACGTTCCTCAGTGGTGTAGCCAATGATAAGTTGCTCTTGCTCAAGTAAATAACCACCCACCTATGTATGCTTAATACCATACATAGAATTAAGTCAGACATAGCAGTTTTAAATTACCTATGACTGTGGGGCAATACAACCTTGCTGTTACGTGTCCCACTTGGTAACTGATAAATTCTCTCTCTCTCTCTCTCTCTCTCTCTCTCTCTCTCTCTCTCTCTCTCTCTCATTGGATATTTTATTTGTTTACATTTCAAATGTTATCCCCTCCCGGTTTCCCCTCTGCCACCCCCTTACCCTATTCCCCCTTACCCTGATTCTATGAAGGTGCTCCCCCAACCTCCAACCCACCCACCCACTCACCCACCTACTCTTGCCTCACTGCCCTAGCATTCTTCTACACTGGGGCATCAAGCCTTCACAGGACCAATGGCCTCCCCTCCCACTGACGCCAGATAAGGCCCTCTCAGCTCCTTCCGTCTAACTCCTCCATTGGGGATCCTGTGCTCAGTCCAATGGTAGACTGTGAGCATCCACATCTGTATTTGTCAGGCACTGGCAGATCCTCTCAGGAGACAGCTATATCAGGCTCCTGTCAGCGAGCACTTCTTAGCATCTGCAATAGTGTCTGGGTTTCCTGACTTTATATGGGATGGATCCCCAGGTAGGGCAGTCTCTGGGTGGTCACTCCTTCAGTCTCTACTCCACACTTTGTCTCTGTAACTCCTTCCATGGGTATTTTGTTCCCCCTTCTAAGAAGGATCGAAGCATCCACACTTTGGTCTTCCTTCTTCTTGAGCTTCATATGGTTTGTGATTTCCTTATTCTGATCATCTGATGTCTGGGTTGTTTGTATTTGTCTATATAGTGTATCACACTGTGATCAATATCTGCATCTCTCTGTGACTCAGTAGGAGAGATTCCTTAAAGCAAAATGTCAAGTGTGAGGATGGTTGGGATTGAGGGGACGTATTATACTTGATGTTCATCATTCTGCAGTGAAAATTAGTCAAAGTTTACATTTAAAAAACTTTTGAGAAATAAATACCAGGTGCCATTTGTTTGATACCTAGCAAGAACATAGCGTATGTAATAATTCTTACACGTGGAAGATCAGGAAATAGGGCTTCTCCTCACTTGAGGTCACTGGCATCCCATCATGCAACTCATGGGAGGTTTTTTTCTGCCTAAGACTTACTTGCAAAGGCCTCAATACCATACATAGAATTAAGTCAGACATAGCAGTTTTAAGTTACCTATGACTGTGGGGCAATACAAACTTGCTGTTACGTGTCCCACTTGGCTGTAGGATGCTGATGCTTCTGTTTGAGGTCTCTTTTTTATTTCTCACCTACTACACCATCCATTGCAGCAGCGTGAACTCAGAGTTGCAGCTCTCTTTCGTATAAAGGATCCTGCTTTGTGTGTGAGGCTCAGCAGGTGAGATGGGTGGAAACAACGTGGCAGAGAACGTGGCCGAGAAAACACAAGATCCCACGAGTCCACTGGACTGAAAGGCCCGATCGTGTCATGGCAGTGAACGGACTGTCAACACATGGTCAAAGAAACAGACACACGGATCTTGTTTTGGATCCAAGANATCACTGAAATGGACAAGAAATAATTGTCATTAAAAGCCATGTTATTTTGGTTCAAGGCCATCCTGGACAAGTTCCAGAACACTAGGGCTACACATAGAAACATGTCTCATACCCCCATCAAAAGCTTTGTTATTAAAAATAATTATATATTATTATTAATGATTGTTATATATAAATATTTAGATATAGTTAACTTGATAAACAACAACAAAGTCAAATGAATTTGATACTCCTGGTCAGAAAATCTCAGCACTCAGCATATAGTGTGCTGATGGCATATTCGGGTGCTTGGTTCTCAGCAGCCTCCATGTCACAGAGGAGACACACACACACACACACACACACACACACACACACACACACACCATACTGTATACACATTATACATATATATACATTTGCTTTTACAAGTAAATATTAAGTATCAATCCCATCTTTGTTTGTTTGTTTGTTTGTTTGAGACAAACCATGTAGCCCCAGCTGGTCTAGAACTCCATAGTACACCAAGCAAGCCTTGAATTCACAGAGGCCTGCCTGTCTCTGCCTCCTGAGTTCTAGGATTAAATATGGGGACCACCACACCCAGCCCGTGCCCATTATTCTATTATGTGGCACTTCTGTGACTGCTAGTAAAGTTGTCATTTTTACATAGTGAACAGATGTTTACATTTCTTTTCTGACCTGCCAGTTTATATGGTCTGAATCTATTTTTTAATTTTTCTATACTTTTTTGTTCATTTCTAGATTAAGAATTATTTACACAGCAAAAACCCAGCCAAAGTTCTTAGGTGTCATAAATTGGCACTTTTTTTTTTAAAGATTTATTTATTTATTATATGTAAGTACACTGTAGCTGTCTTCAGACACACCAGAAGAGGGCATCAGATTTCGTTACGGATGGTTGTGAGCCACCATATGGTTGACTGGGATTTGAACTCAGGACCTTTGGAAGAGCAGTTGGTGCTCTTAACCACTGAGCCATCTCGCCAGCCGCAAGTTTTTTTTTTTGTTTTGTTTTTGTTTTTGTTTTTTTGTTTTGCTTTTTATCTAATTTCTCATGATGTCTTCATGTTCAGAGGCTGAAGATGAATGTGGACTGAAAACTTCAAAATTCTCTCAAGATCATCCAAGCATACATTCCTGGTAATTCTGGGGGAAAATGCACTTAGATGTGTGCACCCTACCCATGGGAGGGGTTAGATGGGCAGATATAAACAAATATCAAAAACTCAGAAATGAAGAAAATCACTCACGGTGTTTTGTTTTTTCTTTTTGACACAGGGTTTCTCTATATAGGATAGGCTGACCTCAATTTCACAAAAACTCACCTGCCTCTGCCTCTGCCTTCTGTGTGCTCGGATTCAAGGTGGGAACCACCATGCCTGGCTCTAGGCAATGAGCTGAAGATGTAATGTTTAGTTTAGCAAGAGATACATATAAATCATCATGATTCAATTTTAAAGGAAATTTCAAATATTGGTTATCTTGTTTTACAGCCCTGGTTGGCTTGGAACTCAGTATTTAGACTAGGATGGCGTGGAACTCACAGAGGTCCTCCTGCCTCTGCCTTTTCCAATTACTAGGATTAAAGGCATGTACCACCACATGCAGCCCTCACATTTTGGATGGATAGCCGGGCGTGGTGGCGCATGCCTTTAATCCCAGCACTTGGGAGGCAGAGACAGGCAGATTTCTGAGTTCGAGGCCAGCCTGG
>NC_034593.1:5389799-5392542 GCF_900095145.1 Mus pahari | reverse complement strand
TCTACATGATAACTGCCAGTTGTGCCAGCACCATTTGTTGAAAATGCTATCTTTTTTCCACTGGATGGTGTTAGCTCCCTTGTCAAAGATCAAGTGATCATAGNTNTGTGGATTCATTTCTGGATCTTCAGTTTTATTCCATTGATCTATATGTCTGTCACTGTACCAGTACCATGCAGTTTTTATCACAATTGCTCTGTAGTACAGCTTGAGGTCAGGCATGGTGATTCCACCAGAGGTTCTATAAAGGAAGCTATTTAATTGGGACTTGTTTATAGTTTCAGAGGTTTAGTCCATTATCATGGCAGCAATCATAGAGTTCTTCTTGATCCACAGACAGCAGAAAGAGACTGAGTGCCACACTGGGCTTAATTTGGGCATAGTAGACCTTAAAGGCCACCCTCATGGTGACACACTTTCAACAACTCAAACACATGAGTCTATGGGGCCCGTCCTATTCAAACCACCACGATACTTACGGTAGGAAAACATATCAAATACTACTGATGTCGGGGAGTGCATCTCCATAGCTTGCACAACTCTCTCTCTCTCTTCCTCCCTCACACACACACACACACACATTCACACACACACACTCTATCTCCCTCACATACACATACTCACTCACACACATTCACACACACTCACTCACACACTCACATATACATACCCCCTCTTTCTCTCTCCCTAACACATACACACACACACACACACTCACTCACATACATACACACATTCACACACACACATACAGACACACACAAACATACACAATCCTCTCTCTTTCTCTCTTCCTCACACACACACACTCACTCACACACATACACACATTCACACACACACATATACAGACACATACAAACATACACAATCCTCTCTCTCTCCCTCACACACACACACTCACTCACACACATACACACATTCACACACACACATATACAGACACACACAAACATACACAATCCTCTCTCTCTCCCTCACACACACAGACACACACACACTCACTCACACACATACACACATTCACACACACACATACAGACACACACACAAATATACACACATCCTCTCTCTTTCTCTCCCTCACACACACAGAGACACACACACTCACACACATACACACATTCATACACAGACACACACATACAGACACACATCCTCTCTCTTTCTCCTTCTCTTTCCCTCACACACACACAGACACATACACACTCACACATACATACATACACACAGACACACACATACCTACACACACATACATACACACATTCACACACAGACACACACAGACACCTACGCACACACTCTCTCCCTCCCTCCCTCACACACACTCATTCACACATACTCACATACATATACACATTCACACACACACACACACCATTCTCTCTCTTTCTCTCACACACACAGACATGCACACTCACACATATACTCTTTCTCTCTCTCTCACACACACAGACACACACTCATACACACACTCACATACATACATACATACACACATTCACACACACATACAAACACACACATACACAGACAGACACACAAACAGACACATCACACACACATTCACAGACACACACACAGGATTACACACACATAGCACTGTGACCACTCTTATTTTTCTTCCTGACTTCTTTTTCATTCTTCTGTCTAAGGTAGTAAGAACTGAATTCTGTGCGTTTGTTTTGTTTTGTCGTGATAGTGTGAACACTTTGAGATGGATTCAGGAAGCCACACACGACCAACAGAGAGGAGCGAGCTCTTTTTCAGGCCTATGGAGAGTAAATAGATCTCCGTTATCCCTGCGATGACCACCTCTTTCATAAAGAACGCTCAGGCTTGTCACCAAACAGCATCGGAGACTTAGAGAAGGAAACTCGGAAGAGGTCGGAGGTTTGGGAAATGGCCCCACCACTGAGGGCGCACAGAAAGAACCTGTCATCCGTGTAATTGGCTATGGCGTCATAAAGCCTTTCTAAATAAAAGCAACTCTCCCAATATACGATTTGAGCTTTCTTAGGTTCCTAATTGCTTTGAAAGAAGCAGAACCACAGGGACATTTCCCCTGCTCTGACTAAAAAAGCCAAAGCGTTATCAGGATAGGGCAGGAGGGCTGAGGGGCGGCTGCCGTCTGCCGCGCACCACGCCAGGGGCGATAAGATCTGAGGCTGTCAAGAATGACTTCCTGACTCTGCAGATTTTTAAATTTATAAGCAGCCAAGATTTTTAAAAAAGGGGGTGGGGAAGGGGAGCTGGAGAGATAACTCTACGGTTAAGAGCACTGACTGCTCTTCCGAAGGTCCTGAGTTCAAATCCCAGCAACCACATGGTGGCTCACAACCATCTGTATTGAGATCTGACGCCCTATTTCTGGAGTGTCTGAAGACAGCTACAGTGTACTTACATATAATAATAAATAAACCTTTTTAAAAAGGATTTTTAAAAATGTATGCAGGGATTAACATGGTAACACCGAGTCTTTCTTCCCATCTTTCTGGACCCCAACACAAAGACTCTGACTGGCCCTCCCTAAGACTCACCCACAGTCACCGAACTTTGGACGTAGAGTGCTATGATTGGAGGGAACGACTCTGGGGAGTCCAAAGGGGCAGTTACCATGACGCAGAGGTAGCCACAGAGCGCTACAGGAAGGCAGGCGCTCCGGGACTGTGGCAGGAGAGTTTCCTTAGTTTCTTCTTTTTCTTTCTTTCTTTCTTTCTTTCTCTCTCTCTCTCTCTCT
>NC_034593.1:5383743-5389694 GCF_900095145.1 Mus pahari | reverse complement strand
TTCTTTCTTTCTTTCTTTCTTTCTTTCTTTCTTTCTTTCTTTCTTTCTTTCTTTCTTTCTTTCTTTCTTCCTTCCTTCCTTTCTTTCTTTTTTTGTCGTTTACTTTTTAAAAAAATTTTTAAAAATTTTAAATATAGAATTTGATGAATAATTATACAATGGATTTACCTGTACAACTACCACCAGGATCCCAGAATCAAACACCAGACTTGGAGGTCTCGACAAGAATGACCCCGCCCAAGGCTGCTGTCACAGATGAGCTCATCTCTCCCAAACACGCGCAGCTTCTCAGCCGTGCTCACAGCCATAAACCTCCTCCGATGCTGGCTAAAAGCAGGAGCCCCTCCGTGTTTCTACTTTGTCGCGCTCTCAGACAGTTCTTTTCCAAGAGAAGGTTGGGAACAGTCCACGCAATCCACCTTTCTGTCACTTCCTGTGGGCAGGTGTCAGTTTCCTGTCCTTCTGAGGCCCATCCATCTATCCCACAGTGGTATGGAATAAGCAAATGGCTTCATGATTCTTTTGAGTACTTTGCTGTCATTTCGTTATTATGTTTTTATTCAGTAATAAAGTCACTGTAAATGTATCAAATAACGTCCCCTCTCCCAAGTGTCAGGAATGGGAAATAAGTAAACGTCTCCCCTCAAATGTTTATTTTGGAATGTGAAAGTAATGTAGGCTACTGTTAAAATCCACAAGGCCACCAAAGCATAAGCTATAAAACACCCATGGCCCCACCACACACAAGTAGTAGGTGCAAACATTCTCCTCCATTGTTTACCCTTCACTATTTACTTTGCTCCTTTTCCACAAAACTCACAACAGCTGCCATTTGTACACACCTCCTCCTCATCTGTCTATAAAATCATGCAAGTCCTCATTTCCTACAGGAAGTGAGTGGAATTAACTGGCTGCTTCGAAGCACTTCACCTTGAGCTGAAAGGGAAGGCTGAAGTCCAAAGCACCTTTGAATCACACACTAAAAAAAAATGTAAAAAAAGATATTATGAAGGTTTAACAGCCAACATACAGCTGTAAAGAAACAGGACTCATTTGGAGAGTGCACCAACTATAAATCTCAATCATGTGAACAGATAACTAACTTAGTGGGTCTTCTGAGACTGAAATCTCAGCCTGTGGGTCACGGCACACAGAAAAGCTATGCAACATACATCCTATCTCTCGTGGGGTGTCCATTGTCTGTGGGATTCCCTCGTTGTTTGGATAGTGATTTTCCATTAATGTCCCGCAGCAAGATCTCACTTACCTGTCCATGGCTTCTCTTCAATTAATAAATGGGAAACAGCTTGCTAGAGAAATGAATTGTTGGAAATCAGAATTCAAGTTGAACATGATCAATTCCGATGTGAAGATTAATAATGGAAAAGAGGAAGTCAGGACAAAGTTGTCATCAACCTTCTTGTACTCTCACGAAGGCAGAAACATCAAGTCTGGACCCTCTGACCTAGCGTGCGTGCCCTCACATAAACTACCAAAACATCCCACAAACGGCTTCCAGGGTCACCCACGGGGAAATACTGAAAAGAAAATGTGTGGCTACTCCCAACAATTTTGGATTGGAGACTACACTTTCTGTGAGACATCTGGAATGTAAATCATAAAGAAAACAAAACGACTTGATTTTGTAAAAATATCTGAGCCGGGCGTGGTGGCGCACGCCTTTAATCCCAGCACTCAGGAGGCAGAGGCAGGAAGATTTCTAAGTTCGAGGCCAGCCTGGTCTACAAAGTGAGTTCCAGGACAGCCAAGGCTACACAGAGAAACCCTGTCTTGAAAAATCAAAAAACAAACAAACAAACAAACAAACAAACAAAAAACTGTACCTCAAGAGGCCGCAAAACAATACTAAATGGTTTTTGTGTATGTATTATATCACAGGGAAATGTAACCTTATCTACTTAGAGGCTTCTTCACTGTAATTGGTTGGTTCAGCTTTACTCATTCTGAACCTTTGTCTGGCTTGGGATAGGGGTCTAAACATTGCAAAGACAACCTTGAAGGAGTTTCCAGAAATTGCTTCCTTCAGAAGGGAGATAAGCCTCTGCTACAGGGAGTGTCCGGGAGGACTTCGTCCTCCCCCGACCCCAGCCCCATGCACGTAGTGTGGCTTTTATCAGTTTGTAAGATGGGAATGTTCTGATCGGGCAGCATTTTCCCAGGTGGCTATTTATTTCTCTGTAACAGAGAAGCAACCTGCCACCCAGGCAGGCCTCGAACTCTCAGAAGCGCTAACGCTTGGATGACATTTTGTGTCACCAAACCTACCCCCACCCCCACACCCCCCAAGCCTTTTTTCTTCTTCTTTTCATTTTTTGTGGTTTCTTTTAAAGTTGTTTGTTTGTTTGTTTGTTTGATTGATTGATTTTGAAACAGGGTTTCTCTGTGTAGCCCTGGCTGTCCTGAAACTAGCTCTGTAGACCAGGCTGGTCTTGAACTCACAGAAATTCGCCTACCTCTGCCTCCAGAGTGCTGGGTGGTGTGGGCCAGTCAGTGCTGCCCAGCTCAAGTTAAGTTGCTGGGGCCTGTGATGGTCTGGCTCCAGCATCTTTGCATACATGCCTACTCCCCTCCGCTCTAACACAGCCATTTGTCAGCACGGAGGTTAGCTGGTTTCCTTCTTTCTTAAGACAGTCCCCAATTCTGCTTTCCTGCCCTTTGTGCCCTATTACCCAGCTTTAATGGTGGTGTTTCAATTGCAGTTCCAAAGGTGGCAAGTTCAGTGTTCACCTATATGGATTATGATATTTGCCACACAGTTGTAAATTTTTTTCAAAAGGATAGTTTTGTTTCTATGATGTATCTTTTCACACTCTATGGTAGCACCTGGGAACTACCCAGTAAGTGTACGCATACTTTTTTTAAAAAAAAATCGGGACTTTTTGTGTAAGTGTGCCAGTACATTCAACCCCAGCACTTGGGAGGCTGAGTGGGTGGATCCTCTGTGAGTTTGAGGTTAGTAGTCTACGGAGTTAGCTCCACGACAACCAGAGCTAACCAATGAGACCTTGTCTCAAATCAATACCACTAGCAGAACATTTACTAGTTAGGCTTGAAAGCTTCAAGGAACAGTGACTTAGCAATGTCAAGAGTAAAGCCAAGTCTAACGGTCCAGGCCCATCTATATCCCTGATTCAGGAGGACCCAAGTTGTAGATGACAGAGTTGTTAAAGCCAGGTGATTGAGTAAGACAAAACAAACAACTGGATGCAGCTCAGTGAGAGCATCTGCCTAGCATCCAGAGGCCATGGGCCAACCCCCAGCCCTCAGCCAGGAAAATAAATAAGGACAGGGGTACTTCTCTCTCTCTCTCTCTCTCTCTCTCTCTCTCTCTCTCTCTCTCTCTCTTAAAAAAGAGGTTTATTTTATAAGTTTTTATACACACACACACACACACACAGAGAGAGAGAGAGAGAGAGAGAGAGAGAGTCATAGAGATGTATCTATATATGTATGTATTGATCCCAGGCCCTCTGCAGGACCATGTGCTCCTAACCACTAAGTCACTCTCCAGTGCCAGAGCCTGCCTTTAATCCGAGGATCTGAGAGGCTGGGAGAAGCCTCTCAGATAGATGTAGAGTAAGTCTGAGGCAGGCTTGGCAATGTAGTGAGTTCTAGGTTAGCTAGACCTTTACAATAAGACCTTTTCTCAAAAAAAAAAAAAAAATGAAGTAAAAATTTAGGATTATGTTTATAATTAAACATAATTAAATAATTATGTTTCTTAATTAAAATGAACTCATTTTAAATTATTTTTATTTTAATATTTTAATTATTATAATTAAAAAAGCAGATGCGATCATGTTTTCTCACCAACCCTTAACTGCTCCTCATCAGCACTTACTGTAAGCCTGGCCTCATCTCTCCTGTGTGTGTTACACTCACGGAAGCCATGGGGGTCCTGCATTCATTAGGGTCTCTCCATTGGCCTTTCTAGCTTGGCTTTGTGTGGGCTTCTGGCCCCAGTGACAACTCTGTAATTGAAAGAAGGCGTCAGGTTGTCTTCCACAGTGAGCCAAGGTGCATACCTTACCAGAAGCACTGGGCTTCCCACGCACTGGTCAGCGGGCGGTGAGTCTCTGAGCTGTCTTGAAGCACAGCACAGCTTGGAGCGCTGTCCGGGGGTGGCTGCGCCCACCGCTATGACTTTCCCACTAGCACTGGTCAGCCATTTCTAATTTTACAAAAAAAAAAAAAAGTGGTCTGAGACTACATCAGAAACAGCTTCTAGGAAGCTTTTTATTCACATAGAGAGCATTTTAAGACATATTCTAACATTTATGAACAAGGATTTAAAGGGTTCCAGGTCAGCGCTCATATGAGGTCATATGGACACTGTGAAGATAGGCCTGCCATGGTTTAAGGAAACCCAAACTTGAAGGCCAGTTTTCAACAATAACAACATTGGTGTGAATCTGTAATGTATCTAAAATGGTAAACTACTTGTTAGCACTCCATATATACTAGATTGGAGATATCAGGTAGAACTGACAGGTAATTTCACAGCAAGTTCCTAAATACAGCCTTAGGCCCCTCTGAGTCTCTGAGGCAGTGGCTGCCATGAGTCATGTAGTCTTGCCCCTAACAGGAAAACCTTTAATTGGACCCAGCTTTCCCTGAAAGACAGGCACAGCCCAGGGACTGCTGGCAAAGAACAGCTGGAAACCAGCTGGGGGTTGGGTGTGGTCCTTTCCGAAATACTTGGGCATTTCCCCCACCCCACAGCTCTGCCATTCCTGGACACAGAATCCTGGTACTGGAAATTATGAAGGCCAGTCCAATTGAAGTCTGAATGATGGAATATGACTGGCTTAGAGAAATGGAAGTTCTCTGCCGAATTTCCTGCCCCGCCCTCCCACCACAAAAAGTGAAATAGTAGGTCTCGGCATATATATTACGTATTATGTATATCACATATCAGCTGATATATTACATATCAGCATACCGATAGGCTGATTTTATATATATATATATATATATATATATATATATATGCCTTTATTCCACCAGAAACAAAGCTTGCAAAACAGCTATTCTCCGGACATAGTAAGGTATTTTCAGCAACCAGCATATAAATGTATATGTGGCAAATATAAAGATATAAAAATAAAACTTTTGGATTTAAGGGTTGTCAGGGAGTTTTATTTTATGCACAACAAATAATATTACCAGGAAAAACTACATGTAAGATTCAGGTGTGGGCTTGGTGATTTTCTATCATCACTAATGTTTGCAATAGGTGATACTTCCTAATGAGACGAACAGGACCACAGGCATGTTACCTTGGAGTCAGATACACAGACTTCATCGTCAGGTCAAACCCAGCAGACTGCGCATGCGCTGCACAGCACCCTGGTCCGGTCCTTACGCTGTGCTGGACTATGCCGTTTCTGCTATTAGCCAGCTCTGCCTCAGGTGAGGGCTGCACCTGATGTTGATTGACACAGACTCAAATCCCAAACCTCTTGTGCAAGTTATTGAGTTGATTTTAGGTCTAAATTCGGTATCATTTGTAAAACGGGAATAGAAGAAATACTTCATCTTACTGAGTCTTTTAAGAATTAAAGTTCTTCCAGGTGGAGGTGGTGCACGCCTTTAATTCCAGCACTGGGGAGGTAGAGGCAGGGGGATTTCTGAGTTCCAGGACAGCCAGGGCTACACAGAGAAACTGTCTCGAAAAACTAAACAAAACAAACAGCTCAAAAATATGGAAAATAGAAGCTGGAACATGACCACACAGCCACTGTAATATTACTCCTGTTAATATTACACACCAATGCTCTCAAATTAGTGACTTGTTTTTTGAGCTACGGAGCTCAGCATGGCCTCAAGCTCACAGCAACCTTCCTGCCAGGATTACAGGTCACCATACCTAGCTCACGAGAGAGAGAGAGAGAGAGAGAGAGAGAGAGAGAGAGAGAGAGAGAGAGAGA
>NC_034593.1:5378469-5383448 GCF_900095145.1 Mus pahari | reverse complement strand
AGAGAGAGAGAGAGAGAGAGAGAGAGAGAGAGAGAGAAAGAAAGAAAAAAGAAAAAAAGAAAAGGAAAAGGAAAAGGAAAAAATAAAAGGAAGCCCCAGAGTTGGAACACATAGGGAGATAAAAGCAGGGCAGTGGGAGCTGAGGCTTGGCCAGGGGTCCAGGCCCCACCTGCTCGGCTCCAGCCAGCCCCACAGCCACCACAGGCATCTTCAAAGAAGCCCTTGGACTGGAGAACAGCCTGGACATCCCAGTGGAAGGCTATTTACATTTGTTAGCCAGTTTTGCTTAAATGAGAAGGTCAGGGTCAGGGCAAGCCAGCAGAGGCTAAGGCTGAGAAAATGTGCCACAAAGAGGTTGTTCCTGGAAATTCAGGCGAACACTAGAATAAAATGTAAACATCGAGGTAACTTTGAACCAGTTAAGTTTGAATTAAAGGTCACTTTAGGGTCACATAATCAAGGAACAAACAAATAACACCATTGACCAGTTCTAAGAGATGGCTAGATGGCTGAAGTAGGAAGTCTAAAGGGAGAACAGACCATGTTGGACTGGACTGAAATGCCGGGACTGAAAACAAAGAGGGAAGAGATGGTGACACAATGTATAAACTTTAGAACTTCAGCTGTGGTGGTACAGGGCTGTGGTTCCCGGGGCTTACAGGGTAGGGTGGTAAACGGGGTTGGAGAGATCAAGGTCATCTTCTGCTAGTTTGAGGCCTGTCTGAAATTTATAAGATGCTGTCTTAAAAACAAAAACAAGGAGTAGCAGCCTTTGGATGAAGTAGAACTCTCAGCTCCTCCTGCACCATGCCTTCCTGGATACTGCCATGCTCCTGCCTTGATGATAATGGACTGAACCTCTGAACCTGTAAGCCAGCCCCAATTAAATGTTGTTTTTATAAGAAAAAAAAAACAAAAACAAGACCAAAGAAAACACTCCCTCCCAAAACTAAGAGCCCGGAGCACCAAGGTGGCCATCTCTGTTGGAAATGCCTGCTCTAGAGAGACAAGAGGCCTCAGTTCCAGGCCAGCCATGGCCACGAGTGAGGCCCTGCTCAAACAAAAGTCACGTTATAAATACCTTATGTAGATTACTTACAGAAATTATTTGTATAGACACTGTAAAAGACAATGCACATACATATAAATTTAGATCAATATTTACTGATGGAAAATAAAATGTTTCTATTAGGGCTAAAGAAATACAACTGTCAGCAACAGTATTCTCATAATCTTGACAATGAGAGAAAACATTCTCATTAGTCACCGAACAGAAGAGACCCGCCCAAGTAAAGCCAGCTCCTAGCTAACTGGGCTCATTTAGAAAGCTCTCAGGTAACAGTTACAAGTCAGAAACTCTGTGTCGGAATCTTCTTTTCGGAGAATGCCTCAATAGATTTCCACATACTGTCTTCCAGTGACGAGAGACAGTCAGGAAACTATGACTTTCTTAGAAATCCTTGGGTAGCCTTCATCCCTGAATTACAAAGGCCTTAAACATATGCTACATATTAATCCCTGGGAGAAGCACCTTACAATTACTAATGATAAGCCTCAGTAGGTTAGTTTTTAGTTTCAATTGCTTTAGTTTTTTTTTTTCTTTCTTGAATATAAAGTTAAGCTCTGCTCCTTGTGCTTGTGGTTAAAAAGTAGACCTGGTGATCTTGTTCAGGTCTAAAATGTCCGATGCCGGAGCTACTGAGGGCTCAGCAGGGAGAGCCTGAGCAGCCAAGATAGCTTGCTGCTCTTCCGAAGCACTTAGATTTGGTTGTCAGCACCCACATGGCAGCTCACAACAATTTGTAACTCCTGTTCCAGGGCATCTGAGCCCCTCTACTGGGCTCTGTGGGCACTGGAGGATACACACAGTCAGACACACATATAGGCAAACCCCCATAAAATAAAAATAAAATCTCAAAGAGGGTTTTGAATGCTAGATACTGACACCATGATGTCCCTTAATCAATCATCTCCCAAAAGGAATTTTGTCAATAAAGAGTAAGATATACATAGGGAGGCAGAGGCAGACATATCTCTGAGTTCAAGGCCAGCCTAGTGAGAACAGCCATGACTATAAAGAGAAAGCCTGTCTCAGAAAAACCAATAACAAACCTAACTCCCCCCCTCCCCCAATAATAATAAAGATGAACCAGGCGTTGGAAGTGTAGCTCAGACGCAAAGTATCCAGTGTAAGGAAAGCTTTACATTTGATTCTCAGCATGGAGAGAGCCATGGCCCTCCCAAGGGACTCATGAAGGATTTCAGAAAACAGGGTGACAAACAGAGTGACCCAAGAAAGTTCCCCAACCAAAGCCTTTTATCAATGTATGTGATTCCAACATGAAGCATGAAATGCAGGAGCCAGCTGATCTCAAAGCCCTAAGAAAAGAAAATGCCCTGTGACTGCTCGGCCACACACTGACCCAGCTTGGTGACGTCAGAGTCAAGATGATTCAAGTCACTGCAGGTCTCATTCACCTTGCCCTCCCGTGGGGCCCTCTTCTGGAAGTGCCTGAATCTTACCTTCAAGAGTCAGTTGGACAGTGAGCTGCCTCAGCAGGAGACGCGCCTGCTCCGAACGCCTGTCACTGAAACACACGTGAAGGTGGAAGGAGAGAACTGACCTCCACACACGCACCTGGCCCATGCAAATGCATCCGTGCCCCGTAGTGAGTGAGTAAACTCTCAGGGAGGGGTGGCTATAAGGCCAATAAAAGTCCAGTGACTACTATTAATAGTGAATAGTAGTGGTTGTGCTACTTAAAGAAATCGGGGCATCGAGAGCTCTCCTCGCCCGCACAAGGCTCTGTGTTTGATCCCCAGCACCCCCCCCCCACACACACACACAAAATCAGGACAGCAACTGGGTACTGTGACCCAACCCTGTTAATCACATACTCATGAGATAAAGACAAGATTTCTGTGAGTCTGAGTACATCCTGAGCTAAGACTCAGTTCCAAGCTAGTTTACACAGGATTTCTTAAAAGGCAGGATATTACTAAATGACTATATATATATATATATATATATATATATATATATATATATATATATATATATATATATATATATATATATATATATATATATATATATATATATATTACTATATCATATACTTGTAACATCAAACCTGAATTTCTTCAAGTTACTTTCAGTATGTATGCAGGGAGCAGACTTTTTCAGTGATAAATCAGTTTTATGCATATTTATTTATTTTCTGCTTGCCAACATTATTTGTGCTCATTTCCACCAAAAGCCATTTTGAGGTATACAGTCATGATGCTAATACAAAACTCTGTCTGCATGTGTGCCTGGCATCTGAGGCATAGGCTGAATGCATCTCACAGTCATAAAAGAAAGCAAACAAAAGCCACCATATTCTGAAGAAATGGCTTCCGTAGAACTTGAAGCTAGGGAGTGGCGAGATCCGGAGAAAAGCACACAGGACCTTCACCTGCACTGCTGCCTCAGTGAGTGAGAGGCTGGAGTCCAACCCTGCTCCTCTGTCAGAACCACTGCAAATGGCATGGCGGACTCAGCGCTCTGGCACACGGCCCTGCAGCTGCTTTGCATCGCCCTGGATTCTCTCCTAGTCTTGGATTCTTCAACAAGAGAAAGATGAAGTCTGTGGTAGTCTCTTTCAAATGGTGTGCAATAAACCTTGGGAGGTACATTTGGGGAAACTATTACCCCATCTATCTATCTATCTATCCATCCATTGATCTATCTATCTATCATCCATCCATCCATCTATCCATCCATCCATCCATTGATCTATCTATCTATCTATCTATCTATCTATCTATCTATCTATCTATCTATCTATCTATCTATCTATGTTCTTCTCATGCTGCCCAAGGCAGGCCTCAGACTTAAGGTTCTCTTGCCTCAGGATTCCTGAGTGCTGGGGTTTTAGATATGTGCCACCAAGCTCAACTTGACCCATATATTTGAAGGTTGAAATTCAGAAATATGCTATTGAGCAATAAATGTCAGGACTGGCTATAAAAACAGGCATGCTGCCATTCTCCCACCAGACAGATACCTTAAAAAAAAAAGTATAAAATTAACAGTTCTTCAACAACATAGCAAGTTCAAGGCAAACCTTAGCTCTGTGAGACCTCAAAAAACAAAACAAGGCTGGGGACATGCCAATTTGTTGAATTCTTGCTGTGCAAACAAAAGATCCTATGTTTGAAACCCCAACACCCACGTAGAAGGTCAGGCATGGGTCTTTGTATCTATAATCCCAGCAGTGCTGGGTGTGGGGACATCATTGCTGCCTGGCAGCCTTGGTGTAGGTTTGGGGAGAGACCTGTCTCAAGAGAATAGGGTGGAAAGTGATAGAGCAGGACACTGATGCAACAGGTGCTTACAGGCATTCTGTCATGCATATGTGTGCATCTCAAGCACGCGCAAGCAGGCGCCCCCCCCCCCACACACACACAAAGCGTGCATGCACTGTATAAAAAGAACAAAAGCAGCACAGTAAGAAACAGCTTGAGACTCAGGCATGGCGGCCTTCACACCAGTACTTGGAAGGCAGGGGCAGGCAGATCTCTGAGTCTGAGGTCACATAGTGAGTTCAGGACAGTCAGGAATAGCAACATAGGACAACCTATCTTAAAAAGGAAAACAAAACAAAACAAAAACATAAAACCGAAGAAAAGGAAAAAAGAATGAAAGAAAAAGGCTTGAGACTTTGAGATTTGGTTTCACAAGAATTTAATAAGAAAAATAAAAATATTTCTCATTTCTTTTAGATACTGACTTGAAATGCAATTAAAGAAGAAAGCCTCTTGTCTTCTGCACTATATCCTCTGGAAGGAATTTAGTAATTAAATATGTATTAAAATATGCTGCATTAAACCAAATCATAAAATTTTTTAAAACACTTTTCTTCTCTATCTCCTAAGATTTATTTATTGTTATATGTAAGTACACTGTAGCTGTCTTCAGACACACCAGAAGAGGG
>NC_034593.1:5351482-5378299 GCF_900095145.1 Mus pahari | reverse complement strand
GAGCCATCTCTCCAGCCCCAAATTATGAAATTCTTAAAGCACATATACACTGATTCCACGTTACAATTTTAACGTGAGGTTAAGATGGCTTCTCCAAGCACTAACCACGTACAGCCAATTCACATGGTGCTTTACAGAGAGATCTCTCGAGGTGCTCTGTCCCCTCTCGTTTGCACTAGTCTTTCACTTTAACTGTGCAATTCTTAGGCTCAAAGTGAAGCCTAAATCATTACAAGAACAGGCAAGCATGGGGTTCCCACACAGAAGGAGGACTCTTTCCTAGGCACTAAGGATGCCTCAGACCCCTTATACCTCCCTCCCTCCCGATTCCGCTACTGAACACGTGAGAGCGCACCCTGCCATCTGGAGATGGGAGGAAGGGTTACTGAGTGAGAGTTCCAAGAAAGCAGATTTCTACTTCACTTAGTTCAAAGAAGAATTACTGAAGGTTCTCAACTAAAATGACATGGTGTGGGGCACTCCTGAAATGTTCTTCCCGTTATAGTTGTGAGACACACACACATGCTGATTCAGCTGGGCACAGGGTGGCTTCCACTTTGCTACACAGCCCTGCCTCCAGTTCAGTGCTGGGATTACAGCTGTGCACAATAGTGCTTGGGTTTACCTGGCGTAGGAAATCAAACCCAGGGCTCTGCACGTGCTAGGTCAGCATTCCAGCAACTGAGCCACAGTCCCCAGCCCAAAGTAGTTAATCTTTCTCAGTGGCCTTGCCGTGCAACTATCAGTTCACTGTAATGGAGTCAAACAAAGCTAAAGACCTTTGAGAGTACCTGCTGACACCAGCATTGATGCTGTGATGCGCTGAGCAGGATGTGACCCCACAGCGACCGCAGTCATTATCCAGTGACCGTGTACCCAGCAGTATTCTGCCACGCCTTTTCTGATTATGGACACTCCTGCTATAAGTCTCATTAGATGGAAGGGCACCAGAACTTCTCTCTTTGATGTACCTTAGTGTTCTGCCTGCGCATATGGGACAGGAGTTACAGTTGTGAGCTGCCCCGCGGGTGCTGGGATTGAACCAGGCTCCTATGCAAGAACAGCCAGTGCTAAGCCGTGTCCGTAGCCCCAGCAACAGAACTTTAGCTCCTTTAGAACCAAACTCTTGGACATTTGGGGGGTTGAACCCAGGGCCTGCACATGCTGGGCAAGTAATCCTGAGCTACATCCATATCCCCTAAAGTCCAAGGAGTAAAAAACATACAATCTGAAAAGAAACCGGAGTGTAGTCCTTAAGTTCAATTTTTTTTTTTTTTTTTTTTTTTTGGTTTTTCGAGGCAGGGTTTCTCTGTATAGCTCTGGCTGTCCTGGAACTCACTCTGTAGACCAGGCTGGCCTCAAGTTCAATCTTAATATGAAGAGAAATGTGTTAGTGTTTTCCAAACAAGTTCTTGTATAACCCAGGCTGGTCCTGAACTCATTATACAGTCAATCACTCGAATTCCTCATCCTTCTGTCTCTACCCACTTGTGCTGGCTTATTAGCACCATCACAATTTTAAATGGAAAATATGCAGCAAGATCTTCAGTCTTTAAAAAATTAGCATGTATTTATTGACACCTCCACAGAATAGGAGAGTCCTTGTGTGGAAATCAGTACAGCTGATAACAGATTTGACTCAATTTGAAAGTACTCGGTGTTGGAAATTTATTCATTCAGTAGCTCAACTCAGTTTTCAGGTTACAAACTTTAGAAGTAATGACATTGAATAGATATTAATGAGGGCCTGGTATGAACGTGAGCCAGCAGTACAGTACTCAATCACAGCTGGACCTAAAGGGAAAAAAGGCGGTTGGCCGTGTTTCGCAAGTCCAGAGCTCTTGCATGGAGGATGTGAAGAGAGATTTCTGGAGCTTTTGCTGGCCAAGAGTAACCAAATTTAGCAAGAGACCACATCCCAAAAAGGAAAGGTCAAGTGGAGGAAGGTACTTCCAGGGTCGACATTCCCCCCACCCCCATGGAGCTTTAAGACAGGTGTATTGGTTCACATTTGTAATTTGAGCCGTTCAGGAGGCTGAGGCAGAGGGATTGTATCCAGTTCTGAGAGTCTGAACTACATAGGGAGTTCCAGGCCAGCCTACACTAAGATTTTGTGCTTTAGGACCCTGACCCAAAGAGCTACTGGACAGACCGTGACAACAAATCCATCTGTATTAGAAAGGTCGCTGGTTTTAATCAGCAAGTAAAGTCTGAACTGGATGTGTATTTGTGATTTCTCTCTTGGGAACCAGGGTGTCCAGACAGGGAACCACTGGCCACCTATTAAGGTCTCCCTACTTAATACTGTGAGAGAAAGGGCCTTATGCTCGTTAGCTGATGGCACTGTACACTTCCAGCCGTCATCGGGGTGACGAGAGGACGGCCTGGTGGCTAGTCTGCTCGCTCAGTGTTTAAGGATGTGTCTGTGCCGCTCACTGGAGTGCTCTCATGGCCAGAGATTTGTGTTTCCTTAAAGCAAGTCTGCTAGTTCCTCCACTGGTCAGCATCCCGAGTAAAAGGGAACACGGACTTCTGTGGATGCACATGCCAAGATAATTACAACTCACCAACTATTTCATTATCAAGGGGTGCAAAGGCAGTGTGCTGGCATGCGCACGTGATCCTAGCATTATGGAAGATCATGAGCTCCAGACCAGCCGGAGCTCCACGGCAAATTCTGGGGCAGTCGCAGCTAAAGACTGTCTCAAAACAATGGTGGGAGGCGGCCCAGTGAATAAAGGGTTTGGTTTTTTTGTTTTTTAACCGCTGGACCCTACATAAAAGCAGAAAGAAATGACCCCACTAAGTTAGTCTTTCGTGGTTTAACTTTCATATGGACCACGGCATCCATGCCTGCACACACAATTGTAAAAACATGGAGACAACCTGACAGGGGTTAACTCTCGTATGACAAAATCCAATATGCCTCTTAACAAGTACAAAAAACCTGCAACTAAAATGCCTGTTCCAATGGTTTTGTAGCAAATGGTTAATCCTTTGAAGCATTCTAAACGTTGATGGTAAATATAAATCACAAACGCTGTTTGCTGCAGGTTGTTTGGTCATTTCATCTTGAAGTGGTCTGTCAGCCGTGTTCTATACTTGGTAGAAAAGGGGCCCCTAAGGCTTCCAGCAGGCAAGACTTCCAATGGAACGAGTTGGAGGCATACTGAACGAGGCTTCAGGAGTCCTGGGCCCTGAAACTGTCTATGATGTCATTGCAATAACCTCTCTGGTTCTGCTTGACTCAATTTTCCACTTGTCTTGAAACTGTTTATTTTTCTCGAAATAACTACTGTAATGGGAACCAAGAAATCAGTCTTCTGCCCCTAAGACCTAGCAGATACCTAATTAAACTGAAAATTAGTACCTTTTTTATTGCCAAATTTTAAGACTGAACCATATTTTGAAGAAACTGAACTATGACCCTGTGGAAAGAAAGATGGGGGGCACAGTAAGGGAGAACTTGCTGTTAGGAGCTCAGGCATGTCTCTACCTCGTGTACTAGGGTCAGAGGCAGGCTCCTCATAGGCAGCTTGGGGCCACCTTGTTTTAGATTTCCTCCAGTTCATTTTAATAACTCTAGAATTTATAGAGTGATAATCATGCCAATGACTAAACACTAAAACTAAAGAATTCTTTGGTTTTTTGAGACACGTGCCTCTGTAGTTTTGGCTGCCCTAGAACCTAGTATTTAGACCAGGCTAGCCTCAACTTTAGAGAGGTCTTGTGGTTTCTGCCTCTAGGGAGGCTGGGATTAAAGTGAGCCACCATGCCACGCTTAGTTCTAAAACCATTTTGTCATAAATCATATATATATATATATATATATATATATATATATATATATATATATATATATATATATGGCCAGCTCCCACCATGACAGTGATTTGTAGTGAAAAGCTTACACAGCATTTTTCTTAAGGCTAAATTTGACTTCTAAGTTGCCTATTAGCATTAAAACAAGTCTTCTTAAGATATCTGCACACACACAGTACACATTTTATCAATTTTACTTCATGTACTAAGCAAGGAGATAAAGTTGGCAACTATCATGGTTCTAACTAAGACTCACTGTGAAACAAACCTATCTGGCTAACACTGCTTTAGCCAGGGTGGCTGTCAACCAATCTTTTTCACATCTAGAACCCTCAGTGGTGGAACTGCCCCGCCCGCTATCTCATTTTTGAAAACTTCAAAACTGCTTTTTTAATCTAATCATTCCCTCTTGAAACCACACTGAACATATCTTAATTCCATACCCAACATATGCACTGTGCCTCCGTCACCCCAACCCCACCTTCCTTTGCCCATCACCAACCTCTGTTCTATTAGTAACTCAAAAAGTTGGTTGCGGGGCTGGTGAGATGGCTCAGTGAGTAAGAGCACCCGACTGCTCTTCCGAAGGTCCAGAGTTCAAATCCCAGCAACCACATGGTGGCTTACAACCATCCATAGTGAGATCTGACGCCCTCTTCTGGAGTGTCTGAAGACAGCTACAGTGTACTTACATATAAATAAATTAATTAATTAAAAAAAAAAAAGTTGGTTGCAGTAGATGACATTAGTAATCCTGGAATTCAGAGGTTGGGATGCATGACCTTGAGTTTGAGGCTAGCCTGTGTACTCAGCAAGTGAGCCCTACCCAGGCAAGAGGTAAGTAGGCAACTCTCTGTAAGTAAATTTTCAAAGGCTTGAAATTTGTAATCTTATATATTTACTTGTTTACAAGTCGATGTTTTGTCTAATATACAGTGTATACGAGGTAGTGCTTCACCTTTGAGTCTCAATCCCATTTCCAAGAGAAATGATTAGAGGGAACTTTTGAATGTTCCTTAAATCCTGGAAAAATTCTAAAAGTATAATGAATACAAGCCACTGCTATCTCTTAGTGAAAGAATTCTTGCAAAGAGGTAGCTTTATTTCTTACTTCCATACCAAGAAAGCCAGAGCAACTGTCCTCAGACTCTAATTCAAACTCATAAACTGCAAGCAAAGCCATTCCAATGCCTCACCTTACAAAGGCGTTTCCCTTACCCAGTGAGGCTAAACTAGCACACCTGCAAATAAATCACAATTAGGGATCAATAAAATTCACAAAGCCAGAAGCAGTTTAGTGCTCACAAGTTTATATTTTATGTTTGATAAAGATTCTTGTGTATTTTCTAAATACACAGACAAACAGGTTTTGGAAGTTTACATACATGTCTCAGGACATTTAAATATTAGGTAGGTAAATTACATTTAAAAAAGAAAATTGGTCTTTGTAAAAGATCTTGCCAGAGAGCTTTTACAAACAGCAGGCAGAAGAGTTCTGTTTACAGTGTTTAGGATGCTGTTTCTCCCATATCATAATGGCCTCAATCGTCCCTTCCTTAAACCCCAAATTTTGTTCTCAATAGCTAGTGTATTCCAAATTTAGTGCCCAGTGCCCTAAAATTCGGGGCAAGAAAACATCCTTTAAAGTGTGCTTATCCCTAACATGTTTTAAACTACCTTGTTCAACTTCACTTTAAGACTGGGACACAGCAGATAGGGAAGAAACAAAATAAATAATCCTACTTTAAATCGTAAACTAAAAAGACGCCTGTTAGTTCTAACTGTAGATTAGGTACCATAGTTAAGCTTAAGGATCCGGGTGTGAACGGCACACAAGCTGGGGCTTCTATCTAGTTCTTCATATTGTAAAACCATCCTTTTAAAAGTGGAACTACCCCAGCCACTCACAGAGGACGGCAGTGAGGTGTGCTTGAGTCAAAATGACAAAAGCAGCTTCCAAAGAGAACAGGACTCCTGAAGAGCATCTCACAGGGAGTAGAGTCAGGGCTTCAGAACCGGACCTGACTGATCCCTGCTCCACAAAGGCGCGGTCATTTAGGCAAGTGTCTGAGTTCCTCTGAGCCTTTCCTCATTTGTAAAATAGAATAGCACCTACCGTATAGGTTAGATAAAATAAGGCAGACAACACAAAAGTGTGGGCATGCCAGAAAGTCTGAGCCATAAACCTAAGAACTACATCTCCCACTCCATGTTTCCCAGAGCTTCCTTCCCGTCATGCCTCCCATGCCCACTCCTCACCCTCGGGCCCTTTGCAAGTCCCGGCCCCTCACCTCCCTGGTTTTTCCCTTTCTGCCAGCTTTTACTCTTTTCCCTTGGCTCACATTTACTATTAAACAACTAATATGCACTGTGTACTTACTGTGCTTCAGCTTTCTGAAATGAATGACCTCACTCTCTATTAGGATGGCTCTACTTAAGCCAAACAGTATGTTGCCCCCCCAAATTCAGCTACTTGTTATTGTCCAGTTTCCTCTTCCAGCACCACACACACACACACACACACACACACACACACACACACACACACACACACANCACACACACACACACACACACACACACACACACACACACACACACACACACACAAAGCTCTTGATAACTGGGGTGCTAAAATTTAGCAATTTGTCTAGTAAAAAATACGAGAGTCAAGAACCTTGACAAATGAGAGACCATATGGAAGAAACTGTCTGGGAGAATAACACATGATCTGAATCTACGACATAGTATTACCACTGTGGAATATGAAAGTGTATGTTCTTCCCCTCCATTAAAATTAAAAACTCTAAAAATATTTTATTTAAAATATAAATTACATGAAAAACTTCACCGAATGTACAACATAACTCTGTCAGACTTTCAGACAAAATTCTGAGTATTCAATCCATTACCTTTCTGAGACCAATCAAAACTTCTTAGAGATTTATCAACTTCCTGAAGTTGTACTGTCAGAAAAGGAATATACTTAAAAAAATAGGAGCGCCCAGTAGTACACCTTAGTACTAAAACTACTTTTAAAAAAAGGTCTAGAGAAAAGGCAATCCTCAAGACCATGAAACAAAATAACTTAGGCAGTCAGCAAGTAGAAAAATCTGTCAATGCTGTTTCTGGTAAAGTGTTTACTTCAAAGAAACTTTTATATAGGCTGAGGCAAATATATATTCAAGAGTATAAACATTTTTTTCCTTTGGATTACCTAAAAACAAACTTTTTAAAGTATATTTCAGATGACTAAAAATATAGCCAAATCTGTCACAACACGACATAAAAGGCAATGGACAATTATAGAATATTTTAAATTAACAGTAATAAGTCATCTATATCAAACCTGTTTCCAACTAAAACCAAACAAAAGCACAACAATCCCGTAGTGTACCAAATGTGTATTTCAATTTACTGTGTGCAATCTAACAAAAATTTGGTCATAATTTACCAGATATACATAAATGATTTAAGTAATAAAGGAAATTCTGTTTCAAGATAAGGTCATATCTCAAGTAAATAAAATACATTAAGACTGTAAAGCCAAGTCCAGTTTCTATGCAATAAGTGAACTACTGTCTAATAAAGCAGGTTTAGGTGATCTTTTTTTAAATATATATATTTGCTCTTTAATATATATTTATATATAGACAGATCTACCAATTGTAAACTATGGTTTATTTTAAAGGAAGGGGTAGGTGGGATGAGAGAAATCTTTATACTATACTTACATATTCACAAAGCACAACATTTTACCTTTAAAATACTTTTTCATCATAATATCTCTGCCCAACTATGTCTACTTTGGACTTCTCTAGAATTACATTTCACTCATTTGTTTCAAACACAGAGAATAAGGTGTTCTCTTCATTTCAAACAAAAACCAGAATGAAACCCTTCTGCCACCCCGAGGGATACAGAGACTGCCATGCAGGCCAGAGGGCAATAGGTGGTCTCACCACACAACAGGCAGGACACTTCAACTCTCATTTACCCATGCAGGAAGTCACTGTCCAGTATCAAACCATTATTCTACTGAAATCAGAGGCAATGACCAAGTTTGTCTCTTTCAAAAAGAAAATCAACTTTTGAACTTTAACAGATGGAGCACCAAAAAGATTGTGTCTGTCAAAGCAGCTGTGGTTTCCTCCACACAACTGTCATAATTTAGTTACCTGATATAAAATAGGAAAATATACTCAATTTGTATTTAAAAGAAAGTTGAAAATATGGTGTCTCTGTTTTTTATATATATGCTCTGCTCCTGACACATGTCACGTTAGCCTGTCACAAGCTGCTGAGCGTGCCGCTGTCCGCTCAGTCGTTAGTCACCTGGCTACATAAACTAAGTCTCAACTGCATGAAGAACTCTGACTCCTGAGGAATTTAGATAAAGCAACAATAAAGGCTCAACACTTTACTTGTAGTATTTTTGTAGGTTGCTGAATCATGGAGACTATAAAGATTTCATCAAGATGTAGTGACTTTAAGGAATGGAAAAATATATTATCAGCTACAATTTAAAAACACTCATCCCGGTAAGCATGAAACAAAAGAGAATGCACATTTTGTGTTCATTTTAATGATAAAAAAGGGCACAGGAGAAAAACCCTGATATTTCACTTATATTGCATAACAAGCTAACCAAACTGGACATGGGGGATGAATTATAAAACAAATCACTTTATGTATTTTCCTAGGGTCATTCTTCAATTAGACTTCTGTATTTCAAATAAGGCTGAGGTATAGTACACTAAGAGGCAAACAAGAATAGTGCCAAAGTAACAGATACCCAAAACCAAAACCCATGTCAGAACACATCATATAGTAACCATTTATCAGATTAGAGCAGCAGGAGAAAGTTACTTCTAAGTCATAATCATTTTAGTGGTATTTGTCAGCTTCACCATGGTAACTTTGTAACATCATTCTTCATTTGTGAAGTAGTAAAATTCATGTCAAAAAAGGGAGGGAGGGCGGGGAGCCAGTTAGTTCATTCCAATAAATTACCTCTCCAGTTCTTATAAGCATGCCTATCAGCACAAAATTAAGAAATAATATCTAAGACTAGAAGAGACTTGGTTTAAGTTATGAAGCAAATAAAATGAAAAAAAAAATACAAGAAAATAGAACCAATGGGGTTGAAAAAGCCCCTCACTGAAAATCTGTATTAAAAAAAATAAAATTAATAAAATAAAAATAGAAACAAAACTCTACTAGTATAAACTAGCCTGAGTGGTTTGATTGACAGAGTGATTGGGACAACTGTCACTGCACTTCCATAAATGGGTTTCCTCACTCATGTTAAATGGCACATGAATGTAAGCAAGCTCTGTAAAGGACAAGGATTATATTTTCATACAACCCAAATAGTTAACTGTATATCCTATAAATAAAAAATAGTTTACTTTGACAACTGACTGAAATATGTGAGGACTCCATGTATCCAACCACATGGTTGTTTGCTGTATAGTCCTGTGCAAATATAAAAAAATTTTTTTGCTATAAGGCTTTAACCCTACAGTTTTTCACAGCAACAAAACTACCATCCAGCATGTACCATATTTTGCAAGCCTTCAAGTTCAACAATCCGAATTGTCGATTCATAGTACGTTCAATGCAGCATTCTTGAGGAATATAGTAGGTCAGCTAATCATCCAGAGACATAAACGCCTCCTGGCTCATCCCATCGAGGTGCATCATTCTCATCTTGTCCGTCTTCAGCCAGTTCTTCATCGGGCTCGCCGCCTTCATTTTCCTCGAACTCTTCATCCCGAGGGAACTCTGTATCTTGTCCCTGATTTACAACTTCTTGTCCTCCTGGCTGTGATTTATCTACACAGTCCATACATACTCCGTAGCGTCGAGAACCATGTTTGATTCCAACACTGGCTGCTAACATGAAGATCTTCTTACACACCATGCATTTGTATTTTTTATCCTTTTTATGCACCTAATAGAAAGAGGAAAAACTCAATATAAGAGTAGTACAGATAAAGAAAGCATTTGAGCCATTCAAAATAAGCCATACAATTAGTAATGAAAGGACAGTTACTATTTCTAAATGAAGTACAATATCACCTCAAAAATAATTCTGTTTAAAGCAGCTTAGCATACTTCCTTAAATTTGCAAGTATATGCCACACACCTCTATGATCAGCAGCGTTTCAAGGCACTTACCAGGGAATGTCTTTTTACGTGTTCTCTTCTAGTAAACATCTTTCCACAAATTTCACACTTAAATGATCTTACTCCAGAATGAATGAGCAAGTGCCTTTTTAGTGTTCGTCTGTATTTGGCTACATAGCTACAATGAGGGCATTTCAACTTGTTCATGATTAGAGATGAGTCACCTTAAAGGGAAAAAAGTACTGGTTAATATATAATTGAGAAACCACCTACCAATACTATGTTTAACCATATAGGAATAACAATTAACACAGCTTGGAAGCACTTAATCATGGAATTTTAGGATTTTGTAGTTGTTTAGTTGACCAATACTTGCCATTTTCCCACGTTTCTTGTGTGGGCCAAGATTCTGGCAATAATCCATACTTGAAATCATTTGACGCACCCGGTAGCAATCCGAATTTGAAGTCATTTGAAGTACTTGGTAGCAACCCATACTTGAAATCACTTGAAGTGCCAGGCATCAAACCATACTTGAAATCATGTGATGCTCCTAGTACAATTGAAAAGTGATTTTGAAGTAATGGTTGGGAAAAACTCTTAATTAGAGGCAGAGAAAATAAAATACAATTATAAGAACAATGATAAGCTATCTTAATATAAACTAAGTCAAGCTGCATGTGCTGGCTCACACTTGGATACTAGCACTTGGGAGACTGAATTCAGAGTCAGCTATGTGCCACAAGGAAGCCCAATCTCAAAAAACTACCCAATTCCTTCCCATTCTATCTTCTCTCAAACCTGAACAAAAACACGAGGTCCTAGATCCAATTCCCATACTCCAAGGATATAAATAAAACACCGGAACCTCCAAAAGTCTAAGCTTAATGAGAAAAAAAAAGCCACAGAAAACAGTAACAAAGGCCTAGTCTACAGTAACAAAACCCAGGTCAGGAATTACCTCTTTCTTAATTTAGTCCTATTTAAAATGTATATAGAATTTACTGGGCCAAAGATTTTTCCTGTATAAGAATATATAGATATATACACAGATACATCTATAGATATAGACATCTTTAGTTTTTGCCACTTGATCCAATCAACCATCAATTCCAGTATGTGGCTTCTTTTTTAGTGGCTGCCAAATTGTTTCCCAGTTTGCACTCAGCCACAGCAATTTCATTTTTTTCCAATTTGAGACATGGCCTTATGCAGTCCAGGCCGGCCTTGAACTTGCTATGTAGCTGAGAATGACCTTTAACTTGGGACCCCCTGCCCTACCACCCACCTGTACCACCACCCCTCCCACAGGTTCTTTTTTGAAAACAATAAAATCCCAATACTGGGAGGCTGAGACAAAGTCGGACTAGGAAGAGAGTAAGACCCTGTTTCAAAACGGGTACAAACCAAAAGCAAGCTAATACAAAGCCTGCCAGGCTGCAAGCAACAAGGGCTACCCATCTAACTCCGTCTGCACTGTCTGTAACCAAACAAAGACTAAGATGAGGAAAGCCTTCTCTCCAACTGCCCCTACAATAAGGGCCTCGGTTTAGTTTTCCGTGGTAGTAAATAAATATGCTCCCACTGCAAGGCACTTTTAACTCTGACGTGCCTGCAACATTCCTTCCCAATATAAGCATGCACAAAACTTATTCATATAGTAATGCAGGTAGAATATCTCTAATTGTAAAATTCCGTAGTCTCAAATGCTCACAAATCGAGAATTTTGTTTAAGAATATTATGTTGATGCTCAAAAATTTCTGATTTTGGAGCATTTTAACTTTTTAGATGAGAGATGCCAACCTTTAATTGCTGCTTCTTGCTTCTATCAGTAACGACTACAAACTCTGAGAGACTCCATCCTTTATAATACCTCTAGTCGCTAGTACTTCTGAGAAAGGGTGCTATCTATAGCAAAAATTTTCTTCCCATAAATTCCTGGATTTCATAAATAAAAAATTTTCTCATTTGCTAGAGATATTGTTCCCCTTAAAAGTTAGAATAAGTTAAGATTTTCTTTGGTAAAAGAACATATAGAAGAAAGTTAAAAAAGGATCTTTGGGAGCTGGGTGGTGGTGCATACCTTTAATCCTACCACTCTGGAGGCAAAGGCATTGTAACTCTGATTTCAAGGCCAGCCTGGTCTACACAGTGAGTTCCAGAATAGCCGGGGCTACACAGAAAAACCCTGTCTCAAAACAAATGAATCTGAGATTTTTATTTTAAAAAAAACAAAAACAAAACACCGTATTACCACTATAAAATTGTCTTGAAATTGGAATATATAGTTTTGGTTTGTTGTTGTTTAATTCAAGAAAGTCTTTTGGGGCTATGTAATCCTAAGTACATTGTTGTTAGCAAATGTGTGGGGCGGGGATGGGACGGGGTGGGGGAGCCTGGACCGCCAGCCTGTCAGTTTCAACTTTCACACTTCTCACCTGAGTTGGGCTTTACGATTCATATTCCTTAAGTAATTAAGTAAAGTAACAGATTTGTTACTAACAGGACATCAGACAACAAGTCATTGTGCTTCTAATGTCCAAAACACACATGACTTTTACTTATTTGTTGAATAAATTTAAGAAATACCTGATATTTTTTATTTGTTCAAAATTCTTCAAAAACTGACTTCAGAAACCATATTAAATCTGTACACTCAAATGGAACTCGCCACACACACACACACACACACACACACACACACACACACACACACACACACACACAGATATTTAGAACTAATAAACTGACAATGCAAGAATTAAATTTAAAAAATACTTCAAGTTCCATGCTTTTCTTCATACACCATTAATATGCAAGCAGCCAGTGGGGTGGCTCATTGTAAAACTACTTGCTGCTATGCTAAGCCTGACCATCTGACTAGGGTCGCTGGGACCCACAGGGTAGAGAAGGCCAATTCCCAGATGTATTCTCATCGCAGTGCCAGAACATGTACGGACAAAAGAAATAGCATTTCTCATTTAAACTTAAGGTACAGATACTCCTCCTTCTTGGTAAGGCAAGCATGTACACACACAATGTAGCAATAAAAAACCTTTATGGAGGGGCTGGTGAGATGGCTCAGCGGTTAAGAGTACTGACTGCTCTTCAGAAGGTCCTGAGTTCAAATCCCAGCAACCACATGGTGGCTCACAACCATCCGTAACAAGATCTAATGCCCTCTTCCAGAGTGTCTGAAGACAGCTAGTGTACTCACATATAATAAATAAATAAATCTTTAAAAAAAAAAAAACTTTAAGGAGATTTATTTTATGGGGTTCAAAACAGATTTCTGTCTAATTCTACTAATCTATTTTAATATTTTATTAAAATACTGAATATTTTAATAGTTATGTAATTTTTTTCCTTTATACTCAATGTTTTCCAAAGTAAAACTGCTTTAAATATCACTGTTCAGAATTTATCAACATTTTTCTTAAATTTATTTTTATGAGTTCTTAAATTTTATTTTTATGATTGTGCATGTGTGCGTGTATGTGAGGCCATGTGTCAGACACCACAAAACCAAAACCAAACATACCAACTTACACTTACCAAGTTCCCAAAGTCATCACAACCTTAACTAACCTGAGAGACTGGTCTCCACTTGGAAGCATTTACACACAACTAGCCAAGAACCTACAGTAGGCTCGCTAGCACTCTACAGTCTTCAGAACCTCTCAGATACATTCTTGCCCAAAACCTTACTGTACCTACCAGCATCTCCAGCATCTTGACCACTGCAGGCTTCAGCCAATAGGTTTGTGTTCATGGTCCTATCACCATCAGGCCCTGAGAGTAGTGCACCATCCAAATCTGAAAATGACACACACTGAGTTCATTTACATACTGCACCAGAGCCAGCCACCAAGAACAGTACTCTCTTCCAGTTTGGTATCTACCACACAGCACAAGTAAACTCCAGGTGGAGCGACCATATTTTACTCGCCTTTGGTTTTCTTGCTGTCTAAACTCAATGCCCAATAACTATGTAATACTGTATGCACCCCACATATGTAAGAGTATGCGCTTGCAGAGTCCAGTCTGTCCTTCCAGTGTGGGTTCCAGGACTCAGAATGCCAGGCCTGTGGAGCAGACCCTTTTACAAGTCATCTCACTAGCCATGGTACTTCTGACTTGGTAATAATTGTGAAAACTGTGCTATTATGTGAAAATACCTTTAATTAAATGCTTTTATCTGAAATGTGTGTGATGCTATGAACAGAACCCAGAGCTCTGAACTAAACAGCCTAGGTGAGTAAGCGTGCTGTAACCGCCCTTAGCTTATGTGACGGACAGATATAGCTAAAACAATGAAGATTTACTTATTCTGTGTATCAATGTCTTGCCAGAATGCATGTATGTGACATGTGGATGGCTGTGAGCCACTATGTGTGTGCTAGGAATCAAACCTGGGTCCTGTGAGGAGGAGCCACCTTTTTAGCACAATTTGAATTCTTAACCCATGATAAAAACAGCTTTCAACCATAAAAACATATCCAACTGTTAGGAATGGTCTTTGAAGAACCAAGATGTCTCAGGTACTAACCCTAGTTTTGTTAACTGGCTACATGACTACACGCCTTGTTAGCTCATTTATATTCATCATATATAGGAATCTGTATAGGAATTTTAGTTGAATAACAAAATTTTATAATCATGTGCCTGACTGACGATCAACTGTTACTGTGTGTAATATGAACGGCAAGTTCTAAAAGAGCAGATTGGAGTTGTTCTGGTTAAAATCCCAGGCAGAGATTTAACACGGGCAGTTGTTGCTATTGGCTAAGAGTTGATTTGATCTACTGGACACACCTAGAGAGGCAGTGTTTCTGTTAAAGCTATAACGATGAGGTGTACTTTTCACTGTTGTTAATAATTTGCTGTAAATCCTCTCAATTCTGACTTCATTCACTCTTCTTGTGCCAATGAGCTCTTATCTCCTTGCTTGACAAATATAGTCTACAGTTTAATAATAAAGATCTTTCTGAAACACAAATCTTAAAATAAAAGACCTTAAGATTCAATGGTTTATTATAGCTTTTAGTATGATTTAATAAGCTTTTTAGTTTAGCCTGACCTTACTACTCAGGTTCCTGCTTCTAATACTAGATGGTGCCTACAGCGCTAAATCCCTCCTCTACTCAACTGAGTTAAGTATCTGAAAACACTTTAAAATCCCTCCTTTGTCAACCATCTCCTTGCCTCAAGACATCTTTGGCATGATCATCCTTGCCTGCTCTGGATTCTGTAAAGTAGTAGATGTTAAAACTGAAAAGATATGTGTTCACTCATACAATGTAATGGGACACGGCACATCCTGGTGTACAATTATAAAAGCCCCAATCACTCAAACACCAAGGAACTAGTAGTATCACCCGGCTGTGAACCAGTATATAAACAGTGGTTGAGGGTTATGGTAAGAATTCCATACTTTGTTTTTAAAAGGATATAAGTCGTTTAGATAAGAAACAGCTCTTCTATTTGAATTCTAAAAATCTACTTCATGCTGTTATGAATGAGAATAAAAGGACTCTAAGAGATGCAGAGACCAATTACAAAGCAATCCTAAGCCCCAGGCTGCGCATTTGCTGCCCAATGCTTGCCTGCCCTTTGCAGGGTTTGAGGTGCAGAAAAGAAGAGAGGAAAGGGTGGGCAGAAAACAGTTCCTAGTAACCAAAGCTGAGGGCTGATGGGTACAGTAAAGTGAAGCAAGCCACAAGGCTTGTTGGGAGAATTGGCAGAGGGTACAAAGTGACATTTAGTCTGGAGCACTGAGTCTAACACACCTAAGAAGTATAGTGTTTAGATGGTTAAAAGGGCAGGCTTGCTTTTCCCCTAACGTCATTCTGCTCTTCATTCATGTACTGGGGTTTAAAGACCATATACGAGCACAACAGGGACCTCTGTCAAAAGGATTAGCCCGTTGGCAGTAACCAATCTGTATTGTAATAAGTCAACTAAGCCAACTAAATAATTCTAACTAAAATTGAAAACTGACTTTCTGTGGGGATTTTTTTTTCTTTTTTTGTAAAAATGCTCAAATTAAATAAATGCCACCTAACGTGAATAATTTTATTATTCCACATGTTTCCAAGAACATAAATTTAATAAATAAGACTACGGATCTGGGGCTGGAGAGATGGCTCAGCGGTTAAGAGCACAGACTGCTCTTCTGAAGGTCCTGAGTTCAATTCCCAGCAACCACATTATGGCTCACAACCATCTGTAGTGGGATCTTCTGGTGTGTCTGAAGACAGCAATGGTGTACTCATATACATAAAATAAATCTATTTAAAAAAAAAAAAAGACTATAGATCTGCTGCTTGGGCTGATAACAAAAATGGCCTGAATATCAGATAATGATAAACAATCCCAGGGGAACAAAGAATAAGACCACTCAAAAATGCCAAGAATGGGGTTGGAGAGATGGCTCAGCGGTCAAGAGCTCTGACTGTTCTTCCGAAGGTCCTGAGTTCAAATCCCAGCAACCACATGGTGGCTCACAACCATCCGTAATGAGATCTGACTCCTTCTGGAGTGTCTGAAGACAACTACAGTGTACTTACATATAATAAATAAATCTTTAAAAAAAAAAAAAGAAAAAAGAAAAAAGAAAAAAAGAAAATGTCAAGTATATAAAAGGACCCTAGAATTATCCCATTCACAAAGTATCTAGAATGCTCTTAGAATATACTTAGAAGGTTAACAAAGCAAGTACAAAAAAGAATGGCTTGTGTTGGGAAGAATGGGGGAATGTTTTCAGAAATTTGACTGTAAGATGGAAGAGAGAGAAAAAATAACAAACTAAGTGCCTAAAGATGTTACAGATACTGACATAATAACGGAGAGAAAGAACTTCAACTTTTGAGTATTGAACACAGAGCAGACTCGTGCAGTAATCCCAACCTTTGGGAAATGGAGACAGGAAGACTGATGTGAGTTTGTGGAATCCTGGCACCTACATGAACTGTGGAGTGTGTTGATCGATGAGTCTGTATCTTAGCAGTGTTCAAGCACAGAGAGAAGATCACATGGGATTGCTAGCAAGGTTCAGTGACAGATCCTGTATCTCAAGGGAATAAGGTGGCAAATGGTAGAGCAGGATATACAATATCCTCCTCAGGCATGTGTCTGTCTGTCTGTCCTCCCCCCCCCCCCAAAACACACACACACCAGAGATCTGAAACCAGAGCTTAGGCACATTTTAAGAATGTTAGTATCTGTTTTCTCAATAGGATGCAACAGTGGGACACGAGATAGCTAGAGTACCTCACTCTTTACAAACACTAGTATTAAACACTAGGTAGAATACTTTGACCTTTGCAACCCAATAGTAGCCCCGAACACACAGAGCTGCTACAATAATTGCTAGGATTAAAAGCTCTACCACCATGCCCTGCTGGAAGTCATTATTCTTAAATGTTCAGACAATCTTCTATCATAATTCTCTCAAGATGGTTTATAATAATGCTTGTTCTGTTCCTGAATTATTCTACTACAGTCATCTGTAGTGATCATGCATTCCTCAACCAGCTGGCTTTTTTGGTTCTTCGGGGGTCACTACTAAGCTGGCCTCATTCATGATCTGTATCTGTCAACTGGTTCTTTAAATGAGGCACTTCCTATCCCCTATCCTAAAGTATTAGACATTTTATCTTGTCAGGTTGGGGTCAGTAGAGAACACGCCTGCCTGCTACGCATGAGCCCCTGGATTCAATGGCCGTAACTGCAGAAAAATTAATGTTCAAGTGTAATCCTACAGATACCAGGTAGGAAACTCATCAGGTGTGTTGTTTCCCTTCAAAATCAAAAGGATACTGTGATATAATTACACTAAGGAATGACTCTTGAAGGAACCAGGTACTTCATTTGTTCTTCATTCCAAAACTAAATCTCAGGGCCCGTTTTCTGCTGATAATAGGCTTTCACAGAATGTGGCTTTATTTAGAAATTAGTCGTTAGGAGAGCAACAGTAACTCTTGGGCTAGAAAGTTAACAACACTGGCTGCTCTACCTACATTTGATTCCCAGCATCCACCTGGTGGCTCAAAACTATCTGAGACTCCAGTTCTCGGGGATCTGGCATCCAAGCTTCCATCTGTACCAGACAAGCAAGTTATACATAAATACACATGCAGGCAAAACACCCATATGCATTTAAAAACCACCAGAAATGCCCCTCTCAAAAAACTTCCTTCAAACTGAATTTCCCTCCTTCTACTTCCTGTGCCATCTCTATCAGGAGTCCTCTTGACTCCTTACTATGTTTTTTTTTGTTGTTGTTGTTGTTAATAACCCTTCCTATCAAATGGCTCCCTATGGCTGACTTTATTTACAATATTCAAGCAGAAAGCTCTTGGATTAAGTCTATGCTAAGGCTGAGCCACACTACAACTAAAACCAGGTTTTCCCAGGAAACAGCACAATCTCGAGGTTTACAGTGTGGTCAAATCAAGGCACTGCCGTCAAATCCTGCAACACTGTGTAAGAATCAAGTTGAGGCCAACTAAGCTACGCAAGTTGCTGTCTCCCAAAAAAGAGGTGAAGGGGTATCCTGTGAAACAGCTTTCCCCCTAAACCTGTGAGGACCCAAAATCTGCCTCTAAGGAGATGATTAATTCCAACAAGTAATCTTCTTGTCCCCAAATGAGCCACGCTCCCCCTGCCCCCACCATGAAACACGGCACAAATTCATAATCCCAGGTAATCAGGAAACTTGGTGGGAAGATGGCCAGGTCCAAGGTCAGTCTGGGCATTTTAGTAAAACTGTCTTAAAAATATTTACACAAAACTGCAGTGTGAAACCATAAGTGAAATGATATAACTAAATGAAATACTATAAAGTATAGTGTTTCAAGTTATAAAACACTATGGAACAAGGCACTACCATCAAATCAGGGTAATCTTCGTACCACAGTAACAGCACAGAAAGGGGGGCTAGGAACCATTCTGGAGCCGGTGTGACACTGTCTGGGGTGGAGTGCCTGACATTGCTTAGGGTCCTCAGCATTCGCAGGCTAGCCTGGCTTCTTCAGGATCCAGATACTCTCAAAATGACATGTAAATCGATGGCAAAAACAAAACAAAACACCCCTAAAATAGCTGAAACTCGTATAAAACGAGACAAATGATCTACACAAATTTCATTTTCACATAAACACAGCATTCATAAATTATCATAGCATAAAAAAATGTCTGCAGATAGTTGCAGAACTAAAAGGAGGCCCTTTCTTCATAAACAGGCATAGGTATCTTTTTCTCTTTAGTCTTTCCCATTCAGTACTTTCATTTACAACCCAAATGTAAATACTAGTTCCTGTAGCACCCTAGAAACTTGTTTTCCATCACTCAAACTCACTGATTCAAGTGACAGACTGCAACTGCCCTGTCTTGCTTACACTAGACATCATAGTTTCAATCTCTCACCATTCAAAGACATATCTCTGCCAATAGTCCTAGTTAAGTCAGTACACGCTGTAACTCAAATCTAACTAAAGAGATCAAATCTCTACTTGAGAAACTCTTGCCAAGTCATAAAACAAAGACCACAACTTAGCCTTTGACATACAAAGACAACCATAGCCTAAGCCTGAGCACACCTCAGCTCTTTTAGTATGATTGTTATCTTGAGATTTACAATTTTTGTTTCTAGATTTCTTATGTGAAAAGGGGGAAATACCATTTGTTATATTATAACCTTTATATTTAACAGCTTTAAGAATAAAAATTTTCAAACTACTGTGGTTAGTGATTAACTCAGTTACCAATTGTTCATGTTACCCTTGTAAGCACAGGGACAAGATTTACACTTATAAACCAATGCTGGGTTTTCTCTATAGGCAGACCCCTGACACTTCCTGGCCAGCCAGCCAAGCATACCCAGCAAAGCAGGAACCAAGCAAGCAAGACCCACCTTATTAAAAACAAAAATAAAAAACGCAGATGGGCACATTGTCTACACACACCCATAGGTACTAGGGCTCAGTGGTTTAAGAGCGCTGGCTTGGCTGGGCGTGGTGCCCAGCACTCGGGAGGCAGAGGCAGGCGGATTTCTAAGTTCGAGGCCAGCCTGGTCTACAGAGTGAGTTCCAGGACAGCCAGGGCTATGCAGAGAAACCCTGTCTCGAAAAANAAAANAAAANAAAAANAAAANAAAANAAAAAAAAAAAAAAAAANAAAAAAAAAAACCAAAAAAAAAAGAGCGCTGGCTTATCTTCCAGGGCCTGGATCTAATTCCCCAGCACCAACATGGCCTCCTCTTCTAGCTCCCACGGCACCAACCATGCACGTAGTGAGTGAACAGCCATACACGCAGGCAAAACACACAGAACAAAAATTTAAAAAGAGAGAAATTTAAGACAACCTGGTCAACTAACTATATTGCTGCCAGAAACCAAATATTCAGTAGTATATAAACTTGAGAGGTGGGGTAGCTTAGTGAGGATGCAAAGGCCCCAGCCCAGTTCACGCCTAGCATTACCAAAATAGAACAGACTACTTCTTCTCCAAACTTAGAGAGGGCCACATTAACAGTGCTCAGACAATGCCCACATAAGGTCTTTTCAGCTCCTATATAAGCACCAGTACAGCCAGATAGAGCAGGAAAGAAGGAACTAAAATGTGTGCATTTTGTTAAGAGCATGTGAGCATGTGGTAAAGACCTATAGCTCAGGTTTGCACTTGAGAGGCAGAGGCAAGAACATCGGTTCAAAACCAGCTTCAGGGCTGGTAAGATGGCTCAGTGGGTAAGAGCACCCGACTGCTCTTCCAAAGGTCCGGAGTTCAAATCCCAGCAACCACCACATGGTGGCTCACAACCATCCGTAACAAGATCTGACTCCCTCTTCTGGAGTGTCTGAAGACAGCTACAGTGTACTTACATATAATAAATAAGTCTTCAAAACCAGCTTCAACTGCTGAGATAATTCCCAAAAATAAAAATAAACAAAAAATTCTCAAGAGCAAAAGTCATGAAGGAAAAAAGAAAAAAAAGGTGGCAAACATCTTAGTTACTACCTCTTTTAAAAGTATTAAAAAATGTATGTTCAGTAAGATTTCATAGCCCAATTTTTAAAGTAAGCAGTAAGCCATGCTTCTAATAAAAGTGATTTAAAAAAAAAAAAAACAAACGAAACAAAACTGGCTTACTTTTCACAACATGCTGTACAATAAAGATGTCTTAAAGATTTACCTAAATATCTGGAATTGAATCCAAGTCCCACGAATGGAGACTGCATATTAAGTCCAACACCCTAGTGGGTTATAGTATAGCCAGTGCGACCACAGCATGCAGACCAGATGGGTAAAGCCAGCCCTTGGGAAACTGCAGCAAGGGGCTAAGCTGAGGTACATAGCCAGACTCTGCCTTAACAACAGAAATATTTCTGCATGACAAAATAGGAATATTCACATTCAAGAAAAAAATTGAGAATACACAAAATAAACTTTTTATTCTCAAAATTAATTCTTTTAAAAGTTTGGATTTTTAGAGATTTTTATGATTTCCTAGTAGAGAGTTCATTAGAGGTACACCAGGGATTCTTAAGTAACAGAGCTACACCTAAAACTCACACCTCAACCTTAACAAACTTATAATAACAAGGTCAAACTAGTGAGAGATCTCAAAAATGTCTAATAGTCATAAAATATTATTTTAATGGCAAGTGAGCTATCTCAGTGGATAAAGATATGACCTGAGTTCCGTCCCTGTGAGCTACATGGTAAGGAGAGAACTAATTCTCCATAAGTTGCAAAGCACAAATATATACACACGCACAAATGTGTTTATTTCTTAAGAATGTATAACATTTAGAATGCATTTCAGAATTTTGCAATGCCCAAAGTAATAATGAACAACTATTACCATAAATATAGGAGAACAGAAATGGTGGTTAGCATATAACTTTAAATATAAAAGTTCTATAACTAGAATTACTAATTATTTCAGATATATGCTTTACTAGGATTCCCAAAGGGCATACAGTTTGAGCCCCGTTTCCTCAAAACTGCTTTCTAAATACCAGCTTATATGCAGTTTCCCTGGGAGGCAAATACACCAATTACAAGAATGAGGTGGGGGTCCGTGAGATGGCCGAGTCTATAAAGTCACTCACTGCCACACTTGCTGTCCTGAGTTGGTCCCTAGGAGCCATCAAGTACAAGGTGAGAACCAGCACCTACAAATTGTCCCCCGAGTTCCAAATGTGCACTGCACTAACTGTGCATGTGTGCTCATGCAAAACAAAGAAAATGTAAGAATAAAAAGAAACAGGTTGTGGCGGCACCCTACGAGTTTCCAAAATGTTTCAAAAGCTGAGGCAGGAGCATCACAAGTTTAAATTTTTCCTAAACTACACAAAATTTATTGAAATGTAGGATATATCGTACTAACCTGTGTCAGAATTCTTTAAAATAAAAATTAAGGATTAATTAATTAATACCTCACTAACAAGGCCCTACATTTAAACCAATATTGAAAAACAAATTAGTAACTAAATTTCAAATGTCAGATTTCATTTAGTATAGTTAAAATTCCATTTTTTAACATCATAAGATCATTTTTCCCTTTATTTGCTTAACGAGTTTTCAGTTTTTAAATCAAACATGCTACCCCCTCCCCGGTTCCCTCCGTGTCTCTCTGTGTATACATCTATCACATGGATAGCTTCAAGCCATTAGCATTAAGTCCAACAAGATATGATAGCTTAAAGATCCAAAATGTACCATCTCAATAAAACCTCCAGAGAATGTTAGAAGATGCAATCCCAGCTCCAACATAACAGGACAAAAGGATGCATTATTAGAGCTGTAGTTATAAACAAGTCACACTTCCTTTTAAGGTGTTCACAAATCTAAATATGCCAAGCATTGAATTTAGATTTCAAATATTCACTAGTACTTTCCAGATGTTTGTAAGAGAGCTCTAAATTCATGCAAAAGCATGTCTCGCTAATTTTTTTACTTTTAAGTGAAAAATTAAGCACAATAATGATATAGATGTTAACATATTTTCAAGTTTAGAACTAAATATTTTTAAGGTTTTAACGGAAGACATGCTTTTGAAGACTCTCACTTTTACCAGGAGACTGATCTTGGGGAAGGCATCCATACCTTAAATAAATACTACATTTGTTATATTGGTCAAACGTCCCTGCAAAGTTAAACATCAGTTCTCTATAGTCAATAATAGATGAAATGGTACTTAAATTAGAAAAACATGGATTCACAGGTATTATTTACACATCTAATCAAGATAGAAGTATTAAAACTATGTCCAAATTCTACCTCAGATGGCAGAATAGGGGCACTATAGAAGTTAATTTTGACTCAAACTGAAGGTAACTTCTAATAACTGTCATCATATACAGAGGTTGCTTAAGGCCATCTTTGTCAGCAAGCCAAGCCACGTAAGACCATCTATCTAGCATTGGGCACAAAGTACATAGCGCTGGAAAACTGTTATAAATAACTTCAACAGTCTTTTCTAACTTTAAGGGCACAGACATAACTTGTCATTTACTTTTCAGAGAACCCTGTAAACAGTACTGTATTTTAAATACAGTACTCCAGCTTAACTTACTCATACCCATCATAGTCTATACAGAGAGGAGCAGGTTTCAAGAGCTAACTGAATCTGGGCTCTTATTCCACCAGTTGATCCAACTGTATGTAGACTCACCTGTAGAACTTCAACTGGAATCCCTAAGCTAAGAGTCCCCCCGCTATTCTGACCTGTAATGCTCAAGGTTTCCAATCTATAGCTAAGATGAAGAGACAGGTTTTTGACAAGGGACTAAACAAAGCTTTGCTAGAAATAGTTCCTTCTGTTTGTATACGACCTACAGTCCTTTCAATCATACCAAAGTATAGCTTTTGTGTCAGGGCTGCTTCGTATTGTAGTTTAGCTTTTACATTAAAAGCCCAGCTGGGCATGGTAATATACACCTTTAATCACACCAGCTGGGAAGGCAAAGAAGCTTTGTGAGTTTGAGGCCAACCTGGGCTACATGGGGAGTGGGTCCATCAGCCACAGCTACACAGTGAGACTCGGTGGAAAAATGTCTCACACTATTTTCTGACTGTAAAGATCTAATACGGTCTATTTTCTTTCCTGTTTAAACAATTTGTTCCTTTCACCTGCATGGATGTGCACTACTTTTTCACATGTGCCTGTGCCCTCAGAGGGTGTCAAGTCCCAGGAACTGGACTGACAGCTGGTGGTGAACCACTGTGTGGGTGCTGAGAATTTAACTCAGATCTTCTCGAAGACACCCCTTTTGGAAAATTTATTTTGATTTTTATTATATAAATAAAGGCATAGGAACTAACAAGGATTGGGGTCATTATATTCTTAAAGTTACAAGAAAGGCACATGCCTTTGGACCCAGCACTTGTAAGGGCAGCTTGGTCTACAGAGCAAGTTCCAGGTCAGCCAGGGCTTATACAGAGAAGAAACTCTGACTTGAAAAAAGTCACAAGAAATATACTTCCAGGGCTGGTGAGATGGCTCAGTGGGTAAGAGCACCCGACTGCTCTTCCAAAGGTCCGGAGTTCAAATCCCAGCAACCACATGGTGGCTCATAACCATCCGTAACAAGATCTGACGCCCTCTTCTGGAGTGTCTGAAGACAGCCACAGTGTACTTACATATAATAAATAAATCTTAAAAAAAAAAAAAAAGAAATACACTTCCACCTCTCTTTAAAACTATGTTGGAAGGGAAAGTCTGTATTGTTCTGGGGCAAAGTAGGGGAGAGTGCACTGGAAGGTGTTATGTTAACTAGATCCTACAACTGAATTTCAAGAGACAAAGTGACTAATTACACATTATTACTAAACACTGTCATAAAATAGTGCAGAGGCTGCCAATAGGAGTCACAGTCCTTGATAATACTGAAGGGACTTCAGAGTCCCAATTTAAAAAATTTCCAAATTATGAAAAGGCAAACCCTAAAACCACTTTTAGTTTTGGTTAGCATCTAATAAATACACATAACAGAGTTATCACTTATTATAAGAAAGTTCTTCAAACTGTGATGTACAATGGGCTAAGGATATTAACAACAATTCTGACTTAAAGATTAAAGACAGCGTGATCTTATGGTGTTTACAGAAATATAACCTTATCCTAAGTCAGAAAGAATCTGTTACATAGTTATTAATAAGGATTTTGGTAGGTGGTACTTCAGTTACCACCCAATCTAAAACTTAAACTCACATATACATACAAAAGACCCAAAATTAAGAACTAAATATCCTTAGTTCTATTACTTTAATAATTAAAAGTAATCCCAGCACTTGGGAGGCAGAGGCAGGCAGATGTCTGAGTTTGAAGCCAGTCTGGTCTACAGAGTGAGTTCCAGGCATCCAGGATACACAGAGAAACCCTGTCTCAAAAACCAAAATAATAATAATAATAATAATAATAATAATAATAATAAAGAGATTAAAAGTAAACTTCAGCAGGTACAAAACGGGACTGACAAGCTTACCTGGCTCTTCCTTGATGAGTAGGGCCTTGCTTTCTTCTGGGTAGGCAGCAGGGGGCTGCATCACTGAGTCCTCTACCTTTGTCTCACTGTTAGGTGGTATATTGTAAACGAATCTCTTTGTAGTTTGGTTTTTCCTCCTTGCTTTGCCAGTCTCTTGAGAGGTCATATTATTCCAAATAAACACTTTCGTTTTACCTTGAGATTCATTTTCAGCCAATTCAGGAGAGCCATCCCGGATCCAGTTATTGTCATTCATCTGGTAGTTTTCTACTTGGCCCTCGTCGACATCACAGCCATCGTTTTCAATCTTTATGTTACTTGCCAAGTTGGTAAGATTCCGCGTAGCCCAGAAGCTGGCGATCTTTTGATCCCGTGATGAAGTCAGGCTGTCTCTACTAACCGGCTTCCTATTATTATAGTCCACAACCACAGACTCCGGCGCTTCAGATTTAATGCTTATATTTAAGGCATCTTTAATGAAATTCCTGCAAGTTTGAACGACTTCACTCATTTGAAGGTAGCTGGCCACTGTCATCACTTCAATGGCATTTTGGCTTGTGAGCACCAGGTTCCCAGAATACAGGAAGTCCAAGATGACTGAAAAACCTTGAACTGCAGCAATATCTAAGTGGGTAGTATTATTTTGGTTAGGGCTTTCTTTGTTTGAAACACAATATAAAGTCTTAAAGAAACGGCTGCCTGCAACCAGGATGTTCTTATGAGCTTTAAAGATTTTCCCGCTCACCACAATGCTGACGTCACAAAGAATATCTTTCTTTCTCTGCTCATCTAGTTGTCGAAGAAGCTGATAGCAGTAAGAGTTCTCATTTGGCCTGCTATTAAAGTCACAGTACCCCTCCTCCGATGGTATTTCTGACTCCTGTAATTGGAGAAAAACATTAACATTAAATTTTATAATATAAATTTTATAATAAATTTTTATAAGTCCAAGAAAACAATGTAACTGTTAAATCATTATACAAGCAGGTCAATTCATGAATAGTTATACACTGTGAGAGAGAAATAGCCACCATGGGGCTGGAGATGGCTCAGCAGGTGAGAGCACCGACTGCTCTACTGAAGGTCCAGAGTTCAAATCTCAGCAACCACATGGTGGCTCACAACCACCTGTAATGAAATCTGACTCCCTCTTCTAGTGTGTCTGAAGTCAGCTACACTGTACTCATATAAATAAAATAAAAAAAAAGAATTATCCACCATATTAAACCCCAAAATTAATGTACCAAGGCTGGTGCAACTCGCTATTACAGAAAGAAAGAAAGAAAGAAAGAAAGAAAGAAAGAAAGAAAGAAAGAAAGAAAGAAAGAAAGAAAGAAAGAAAGAGAAAGAAGAAGAAGAAGAAGAAGA
>NC_034593.1:5335016-5351367 GCF_900095145.1 Mus pahari | reverse complement strand
AGAAGAAGAGGAAGAGGAGGAGGAGGAGGAGGAGGAGGAGGAGGGGGGGGTAGGGGAGGGGAGGGAAGGAGGAGGCAGGCAAGAGAAAGACATCTGAGGATCAGCACGATTTCATTGGCTTCTTTTCACATATAAGCTAAGAATATGAATTTTAAAACTTAAAATAAAAATAACAATTATTTTCTAAGAAATTACCATTTACTTGAGATCAAATCAGTCTGCTTTATCAGCCAGGAAAGCAGATGCCTTAAAAACCAAAGTAAGTAGGCATATCACCTTATCTAACACTATTAGAAAGGTGAATTTTAAGTTCAGGCAAACACTATAATAGTATGGTTCAGATCAATGATGTTAATTAAATCTAAATTAGTGGAAACTTCTTTCCACTATGAGCATATCCAGTTGTTTTTCTAGTTAACTTTCAAAATGCCTTCTCTTTATGGTCACAAATACTATCTCATCTATAAGGAGATTAAAAATTCCTGAATTCAAGAAGCTTTAATGTATATAAATTTTGCTTTTCATTGGGCATGCAAGTATTCATTCTAATTCTATTTAGCATCCCTTTAAATAAGGTTCCTATATACCAATTAAGCTAACATGTAGTTCAAAGCTGTAATCATACTACTGGTGAAGCTGAGAGGGGAAATTCCAAGGCCATTGTCAACTACACCGTGTCTGAGACACGGAGGGGAGGGAGGGTATGCCCTCTAGGTTCAATCCCCAGCACTGCAAGGAAAAAATAGACATTAAGATATGGCTGGAAAATGTCCTCATGGTTAGAGCATTAGCTGCCCTGACAGAGGAGCAGCTTCAGTTCAATTCCCAGCAGAACATGTTTGGCTCACAACCATCTGTTAACTCCATTTCCAGGGGATCTGCTACCATCTTTTGGTTGCAAACCAACTACACCCCCCACCCCAAATAAGAAAATTAATCTTAAAGATTTACATGCTATAAAAATAAGAGTATGATCTAATTTCAGAATGTGTCCTTTGACAACTCACTCTTCCCTGAGGCCTTGAGTAATATTAAAATTACTTCTAATTACTCACTTGTTAGTAACTAGATAGGCAAATCCTGCAGGCAGAGTTTCATACCCCCACCACCTTCAGTACTGCTTCTGCAGTATTTCTGCGCTCTTTCCCATTGCTAACAGTCAGGCAACCCAGCAGCAGCACAAACTGTTAGTGCTCTGAACTACGGAGCAGGGTGGAGCACCTGCGGACCGGTAGTATAAAGAACTGCTCCAGACTGAAGAATGGGAAAAACAGTAGAAATCTAGTTGCAGTATGCCTTTGGCAGCCTCATCTCACACTAATCTTAGTGGAGATTAAGTCTCATGAAGCCATTCTGCTGTAGCAAACATCCCAAGCCCATCCTATTATACAGAATGCTCCATGCTCTACAGTAGCCATTTTCCTCTACTAAAATGGCTCAATGATCTTCAAAAACTCTTAGAGAATAATAAAGTAGGTGAAACAAATCTATTTATTAGTTTAAGTCTTAACTTTTTTCTTTGAAAAAAGTGAGGCTTCAAAAATTAGGGGATAGCTGGAGCATGGATGGTAGAATGAGGCCTTTAACTCCAGCTCTCATAAGGCAGAGGCAGCCCAGTAACACACAGTGTGAAGGAGGGAATGCTTCTGCTTCACAGTGCCTCTCCCCTTCCCCTCTCTCTCCCCTCTCCCTGGCAAAGAATATGCATGAGAACTACCCCAGTTCTAAGAGCTACTTTTAAAAACATACATCTGATATATAAGCCATGTTACAAAATTTCAAACTACTTAGCAAAAGACTTATGTAAATACCAAATGACAATTCTAAAAAGTCCATAATAAAGTTTTATCTTTCTATGAAAAGAACCAATCACACTGACCTGATAAAACCTGGGTCCTTTAAGAAACACCTGAGTAAAATTCATTACTTGCTAAAGCTCTTCACAGACAGTCGGAAGCAGGAAAGACAATTTTTCTTTTGGCACAGACCTAGCTTTAAACTTTGTTGTGCATGCTGCTGTATACCTGGCTAGCAAGCAGGTTCATTTGTTTGGTTCTGAGTTCTACCTAGTAGATATTGCAGGAAAAAAGGGAAGATCCCTTGGAAGAAGGAATCTGACAAAGTATGGCAGCACTTCTATGAAGAGTGTGGGGGGAGGCAGTGAATTAGCATTTAAAAGTAAACAACTACCTAAAGTTTAAATAACAAGCAGTATGATCAGGAGGCCTATAATCAGACTTTGGAAAGCCAAGGCAGGAAGTTCATTGTGCAGGCCAGTCTGGAATATGCAATTGAGCCAATCTGTAAGTGTGGGGAAGGTGAACCTGGGTCCCCCCCCCTCCCCCCTCTAATAGCAGCAAATGTTCCTAAGCATCCTGAGCTCTCTCCAGTTTGGTAAAGGGCTTTCTTAGTAGCTGTTGTACACAGCTTATCCTTCAGTAAGATGTGAGAAAGGAGTCACTGGTGCTGTTTATGAAAGCAAATGGTGGTAGTGTTCTACAGTGGTAATAAAACAATGGTGGTTACATAGCATTTCATTTGTATAATACCGGTGTGTTGTGGGTATGCTTCTGTAATTTTTAAAGTGATTTCAAGTAATTTTTAAAAATAAGGACATTTTGTGTGACAAATGCAACATAATTACATAATTTGGTGGGACCACTTCAGAAAATGTAGGATCTAGTAACGCATAGCTTTAAGATAATTAGATATAAGCACCTCCTAATATGGGTTTTACCTTCCCTTTTTGGATGGAAGTCTATGTATCCCTACAATTCTAGTCCCAGGGTATTCACCACCCTCTCTTTCTGGCAGCCTTGGGTACCAGGTATACATAAGATAGTTTTTAAAGAAAAAAATCCTTCAAAATAATGTTATGAGGGGCTGGAGAGATGGCTCAGCAGTTAAAGAGCACTGACTGCTCTTGCAGAGGTCCTGAGTTCAAATCCCAGCAACCACATGGTGGCTTACAACCATCTATAATGGGATCTGATGTCCTCCTTCTGGTGTGTCTGAAGACAGCTACAGTGTACCCATATACATAAAATGAAATAAATCTTTAAAAAAAAAGTCATGAATATCTTCTCTCCCAAGAGATTTGAAGATTTTTTTTTTTTTTTTTGCAAAACAACTAAATAGACACAGTAAATAAAAAGACATTATTTGCTGAATCCAGTAAATTAAGAAATCCTTTTAATCAAATCTTTGTATTGGAGTCAAAAATGTTAAATGATTCAGGTCTATGCTATCTAATAGCTGGTGTCCTTCCAATTTCCCTGTGGGGACAGAGATGCTTTGAGGATAAGAAATTAATATGGCAGGAGGTTGCACATTTTAAACAAATGAGATACCATTTTAAAAAGATAATCAGGATGCGCTGTAGCATCCTTAAAAGTCTAGATTCCTAAGAGAACTGCAAGGTGTAACCCAGTGTCCATAAAGTAAACAACACATTTCCCACACATGAACACCCCTCACTTCCATCAGATTTATAAACAAACAGCAGCACTTCCATTCCTAGTGACACATGCCTGTAATCCCAACACCTAGGATATGAACAGTAGAATAACAAGATCCAGGTAGGCCATTCTGAGCTATATAGAGAAGGATCACAATAAATTAAAAAATAGAGCTGAGCCTGAAGACAAAGGCTTATAATGGTGGTAGTGACTGGGGAAGCTAAAGCAGGAGGCTCTCAAGTTCAAGCCTTGCCGGTTTCTCTGTGCAGCTCTGGCTGTCCTGGAACTCACAAAAATAAGCCTGCCTCTGCCTAAGTGCTGGGACTAAAGGCATATGCCACTATGCCTGACAAGACCCCGTCTTTTAAATGAAAATGTAATGAGCTGGGATGTTTGCCTATGATAACCCTAGGCTCAAATCCTAGTGCCACACAAATAAATAAAAGCTTATCCTTCAAAAATACATACATACTGCTGTTACATACTGCTGTACATATGCCTTATAGAACTTTTAATTGTAAGTGTGAGAGAAAGAGACAAGGAGAGAGAGAGAGAGAGAGAGAGAGAGAGAGAGAGAGAGAGAGAGAGAGAGAGANTACCCCCACCCCCTCAGGGAAAAGCCTCAGATTGAGAAAGAGAAATGGCAAGGATGGTTCAGAAATTGAAAAGTGTGTGTGTGTGTGTGTATATGAGAGAGAGAGAGAGAGAGAGAGAGAGAGAGAGAGAGAGAGAGAGAGAGAGAGAGAGAGAGAGATATCCAGGCTTAACAAAAGATACATTGGATTGGCTGACAGACTGAAGAAAGAACTATGGCAGCAATGTCAAGAGGAATCAATACCAGAGAATGAAGACAAATGCTGTGACCAGCTGGGAACCTACTGTTAATAGTTCTAGCATAGTCGCTTACTTAATTGGTAGAGTGCTTGTCTGGCATGCACAAAGTCTTATGTCCTGTGCTTGATCCACAGCACTGCATAAAACCAGGCACAGTGGTATGCACCTGCGACCCAATCACTGGGGTTGTGGAGACAGAAAGACCATTAGTTCACAATCATTCAGTGAAAAGTAATTTGAGTTCAGGGGCTGGAGAGAGCTCAGAAGGGAAGAGCATTTGCTGCTCTTGCAGAAAACTAGGTTGAGTTCCTGGTATCCGTGTAATGTCTCACAGGAGACCCTCTTCTGGGCTCAGCTAATATGAGATATGCATGTGGTACACATAAATACATGCAGACAAATACACACAAAACTGAAACGAGCGAATTTAAGGCCAGCCAGGCTTTACTGTTACATGATGCCTTATTTACAAAGGGGGAGAATGTGATGTAAGGTATTAGAGGAAGCAAAGACCTTGAAACCAGGGAAGGCGGATGTTAATGGGCAGCGAGACCTGGGAGAGATGTCAGAGTTACTATCTTCCACCACTCTACCTTGGAGAACTTACTCCAACCTGTAAACCACTAGGCAAGTCCCCTTTGAGGTGGAGGAGTAAGGCTAACCTTAGATGGAAGTGATACAAACTTGACCATAGCTTATCAACCCATTAACAACAACAGAAAAATACTTAGTGTAAAAAATGTTTTTCCTTTCTTGCTCAGAATTTTGTCTATGATAATCGGCAGAAAAGACATTTTCACAAATATCAGTATATGAACCTAAAGTACATAAAAATCAGTATTGCTTTGTTTCAATAACTCACTAGGAACAGTATATTGAGAGAAATTTTCCGCTTCCAAATTTAAAAACCAAATTCGATTTCTAGAATGCAAAGACAAACAAGGTCATAGCAAATATAATCACAATCTTCTACTGGTGCTAACACATTTAACTGTTGATTTAAAAAAAAAAAAGTGGATTCAGTTCTCCTCTGCAGTCTATCATCTCTATTATAGTGCCTTGTGTGTTGATGTTATTTCTCTTTTATGGCTCAAACACCATCCCTAGAAATTCTACTTCTGTTGTTTCTTTTCCTTTAAGGCAGGGTCTGACTACATAGCCCTAGCTGGCCTGGAACCCACTATGTGGACACTAACACAAAGACTGGCCTACCTCTGTCTGCCTATGTGGTAGAGGAGTCAAGTAATACAATACCACATCCACCATAAATTCTAATTTTTTTGAGGAATGAGGAGCTGAATTTCAAGTGATTCTAATCCTTGGTTTTACATACGTGTGTGTGTGTGTGTGTGTGTGTGTGTGTGTGTGTGTGTGTGTGTGTCTGTGTGTAGCCCTGGCTGTTCTGAAACTCACTCTGTAAGACCAGGCTGGCCTCAAACTCAGACTCAGAGATTACCCTGCCTCTGCCTCCCAAGTGCAGGAATTTAAAGGCCTGTGCTGCCATCACCACCTCGCCTCTAGTATAGATCTTTGTTGTTGTTGATGTTGTTGTTTTTGAGACAGGGTTTCTCTGTGTAGCCCTGGCTATCCTGAGACTCACTCTGTAGAACAGGCTGGCCTTGAACTCAGAAATCCGCCTGCCTCTGCCTTCCAAGTACTGGGATTAAAGGCGTGCGCCACCACTGCCTGGCTAGTATAGATCTTTATTACAAGCTTTCTCCTGAAATTCTAAACCCGCATATGCATTATGCTGGTACTTCTAAATAGGAACACATAGACATTTGATTCTCCCTTACTCAAAATGATGATGTTAACCATTTGTGTCCATACACACACATGCTGTATAGCACACATGCTCCCACACTCATACATACCATGTAAGTATACATAGATCACAACAAAATGACTTTCTTTCTAAGTTGTTAAAAACTAGCCAAAGGCACATGCCTTTAATCCCAGCACTCGGGAGGCAGAGGCAGGCGGATCTCTGAGTTCGAGGCCAGCCTGGTCTACAGAGTGAGTTCCAGGACAGCCAGGGCTATACAGAGAAACCGGCTCGAAAAACCAAAAAAAAAAAAAAAAAAAAAAAAAAACAAACCTAGCCAAAAGCAAGAGTATATACCAGCTAACCTCTGGGACTTCCTGTTTCCAAAGCAGGGCTGGCAGACCTGCCTCACCTTTCTCTTCTCACCTGACATCAACGTATTCCAACCAGTAATTTCAATCACATCACTGGGTTGAATTCATGTTTAATTTCTGGAAAGGTTAACTAAGCTTACAATAATAATAATTTGGGTGTACGTTGTAGGCTTAGCAGACTGCACAGAGTTGACAGAATGAGTGATTTGGGCTCTGAGAATTTCACAATTGGGTAGAAAGTGGTCTGAACCAAGCTACAGTGGTAATCACTATAATTAAAGCAATTTTAAAATCTTTCTGGGCCAAATGGCCAAATTCTGAATGAGATAATTCTTGAAATTGACTCTGAGGATACTTAAAAAACTACAAAGATCTCCAGCACCAAACAAGTGTCTTATTTTCCAATGGAAGGTTCTCTCTTACAGGATCTTAGATTCCTCCCACGGAGGGTGTAGGTCAGTGGCACCTGACTAGCTAGCATGCGTGGAGCCCTGGGATCGAAAAACCTCCCCAAGCAACAAGTTTTCCCCAAGCCTGGTGATATATATCTGTAGACCCAGCAATGGAGGCGCCATCTGAAGTTAAGTCAACCTGACAGCTAATGGTGCCTCGGCAGCCCACAACCTAGAGCAACATCCACCAAGCTGCCCCCAGCTTACACACACTCACACAAACACACTCACACACACACGTCTTAAAATAATCCTAAGAATTTGTGAGAAACCCCAAACCCCACGACCAAAGCCAAAGCACCACTTCTCCTTGGGGCGGGTCCCTAACAACTAAGGTCTAACTGAAGGACAGGCACTGAATTCAAGTGCCCGACACCGACACACTGACTTCCAATTACTAGGGAGTAAGGCGGGAGATGACCAGGGGCTCAGTTCCAACAAGCCTGCGAAACCTTGCAAAAACCTAGCTCCAAAGGAGAAAATCAAAGTTAACAAAGTACTTAAGTTTTGTTGTTTGTTTTCAGTCACCACCAAAACAAAGTAAGAAGAGGAGTGGGGGGGAGGAAGGAGAAGGAAAAGAAGAAAGGACTTTAAAGAGTAAGAAACAGGTCCTGGGCAAAGAACATGTCTGTAGTTCCAGCAGCTCAGGAGACAGAACCACAACACTCACAAGTGTGAACACCTACCAGGGCTTGCAGGGTACGTGTTCCAGACCAGCCTAGGCAATACCTGATAAGATCCTGTCTTAAAACGGGGGTATTAAAAAAAAACAAAACAAAACAAAAAAACGGGGGTATATACCTCTCGGGTATATACCAAGATGACCTTGAACTACAGATCTCATGTTTTCACTTCCCAGTACTGGGACTACAGGCATGAGCACACAACCTTTAAGTCCAGCACCAGGAAGCAGAGGAGGACCAGTCAGGGCTACACAAAGAAGCCATGCCTCTGTGTAAAAAGGGGGTTGTGAAACCCTAAAGATACAGTTCAACAGTAAAGCCCGCATCAGCGTGCAAGAGGCCTTAGCTTTTCATTTCCTATACCTGACCTCCCAAGAAAAGTAAACTTTAATAATGTACTAATAACAACATATTAACTCTCAAAAATCCAACACATGCTTTTTTTTAACCCCAGGAACTCCTGAGGCAGAGTCAGAGGTCAGTAGATCTCTGGAGTCCAAGGCCAGGCTCATCTACAAAGTGAGTTTCAGACCAGCCAGGGCTCTATGAAGAGATCCTGTCTCAAAACACTACTGAGCAAGAACACCCAGCACTGCACATGCTTGAAGTCCATCACTTACAAGACCAGGGTACTGGGTCTTCTGTTGGATACTGATCCACTCTAGGAAGCAAACTAAAACACTGTCTTTAAAAGCAGCACAGCAGGAATGAAGCGATGGCCATGCAGCGCTCGCTGCTCTGCCCAGGGTTGGCATGTCATTATGACCACCCACATCAGGTGACTGATTCATAAACCCAGGAACTAAGTTCCCCGGCCCATCCCATGCCTCTGACTTCCTCAGGCACCTGCAACCCAAGTGTACAGACCCACTATATACAACACACACATCTACACATAATAAAAATGGAAATTAAACATTTATGAAATCACAAAAGGTCTTCTAATAAAAAAAAGGAGGCTTTCAGGAGCAGATCAGTGGCAGAATGATTGCCTAGCATAAATGCGACCATGAATTTGATCCTTACCTCTAGAAAAACTGAAATGAATGAGAGCTGGATGTGTTGACACACACCTTTAATCCCAGCATGCAGGGAGGTCAGGCTGGTATACAGAATTCCAGGACAGACAGAGCTACATAGAGAAATCTTGGGGGCTAGGGGGAAGGAAGAAAGGAAGGAAGGAAGGAAGGAAGGAAGGAAGGAAGGAAGGAAGGAAGGAAGGAAGGAAGGGAGGGAGGGAGGGAAAATAATTAAGAAAGCACACTGGTGTGCAATCATTATTCATGTGGATAGTCTTAGAACTCTGGAGGTAGAGGCAAGGTGATCATGAATTCAAACTCAGTCTGAGCCAAAGTGAGGCCCTGTCTCAAAGGAAAGAAAAGTGTGAGGAAAAGAGGGAGAAAATCCCTTCTAGCCTACAGGGTCTCATTACATAGCCCTAGTTGGCTTCTCTGTCTGAGCTCCTGCTGCCTTTAGCTTTAGACAGCACTGGGATTAAGAGAATGTGACACCATGCCCAGGTCAAACTCAACTCTTGCCTGAGTTTCAGAACTCACATACAGTATTTTATTTTTTACACTGTCTCTTGGGTATATACCTAAAGATGACCTTGAACTACAGATCTCATGTTTTCACTTCTCAGTACTGGGACTACAGGCATGAGCTTTATATGTATGAACATACACACATGCATCACATTTGTGCCTGCTGGAAGCCCTGGCAACTGGAATTATGGATGGCTGTGAGCTACCATGTGGTGATGACAAGCGAACCTCACCTTGTGAAGAGCAACAAGCACTCTTAACCACCGAGCCATCTCTTCAGCTTCCACCTCATTTTTAAAATGAAGAAGCTAATAATACACGACACTGTGAAACTGAATTACATTTATAGTGAGAAAAACTCAAAATGCTTATGGGCCTCAGTCTTGGAAAGTATGAATGGGGAAATAGTCTGCTCTCCATTCAAGAGTAATACCATTGTAAAGTGGCTTCAAAATGGATGACACAAAGACACTCTGAGGTCAAACCCTGCCGCCCACGACCCTGTCGCAGTGAGATGAAATGTAAGTGCTGACACTGGTGAACGGGGACCAGTTAATAAACACATCTTGGGCGTGGGGAGTGCCACTCAGCAGTGAGAGCTCAGGCCTATCCAGAGTAAGATCCCACATCTGCTACCCAATCCCAGGTTAAACCCTCAGCTGGGCGTGGCGGGCATGCCTGGGGTCCAAACCCTGAGAAACAGGTAAGAGGGTCAGAGAGGTATGAGGCCAACCAGGGCTACAGACACTGTCTTAACGCTGGGCTAGAGTAAGCTATAATGCAACAAATAAGCAGGACAGAAGATAACGGTTAGAGGACCAGGACCCAAGAATGTTCTTACATTCACTGTCACTGTTAACAAAGGCAAAGAGACTTTCCATTCCTCCAACTACAGTTAGTCACAAATAAATGGTGAAGTGGTAACACCTAAAATCCAAGCAAGGGAACCAATACAGAACTCCTTAAGTTTAAGGATTTAACACAAGTCTTAAAGTGGGACGGCTCCTACTTTACATGAAAACTGTCATCAGGAATTGGAAAGGGGTAGTTCAGAGTCAAGTTGAGAAAAGGGTTTTGCCCTAGAATTGAGCTCTGGAGACCCAGGTACATGCCTGCAGGACACACCCATTTACTAGGGTGGACCATAAGATTATCCAACTAATCCCCTCTGAGTTATGGATCACTGAGCAGCTAGTTTTTAGTTCCACTCATGTTTGCCTACAGAACATTATATTCTAAATACTAGATTTAAAAACTCATTCCAGTTTTTAAAAAAATTCTAAAATACTTACATACCAATACTTGGAAAATTCAGCCTTCCATTTTCACAAGCCACAGCTTCTATCATCTTACTAAATAAATACGTCCAGGTATTTATTACTTAACTCTTAATGACTGAAATGCCTTAACCCTTTAATGACTGAAATGCCTCTTCTATAAAAGGAAAACAACTTTACTTTCCAGGATAATGTAAATGAGTCTGATACACCTAAAACAAAAAAGTGTCAGGCCTATCAAATTTCCAGGACAAACTCCAAAGGCAGTGCTGAGGAAAGCTGAGATCGGAACAACCCACTCTTCCCCCATTACAAAAGTCTTTACAGGCACTAGCCTCAGGTGTTTAAGGCAATTTACTAAATGGGCTGGCTATACATCTTAAAAGTAAGTGACCTTCATAAGGTGTGGTAGCACACACCTTTAATCCCAGCACTCCATAGGCAGGCAGATCTGTGAGTTTGAAACCAGCCTGGTCTATATACTATATACTAAGAGTTCCAAGGTAGCCAGAGACCCTGGAGAGGGAGAAAGAAAGAGGGAGGGGGAGTAGGAAAGAGACAGAACTTTCTAAGATTTAGGCAAATTTGTGCAAATAAAAAAAATTCAACCCAAACAAGCTCCATTCCCCTGCCTTCTGGGGGAAAAAGAAAACCAACCAAACAAAATAACCCCCTGCTTTTAAAACTAAAGCCCCTCTAAGCTGGGTTACTTGTGTCACTAATAAACTATAGTGTAAGTGTGCTGAGCAGCAGGATGGCTCCCATAAACACCACGGTGAGGCACTAATACCTGAGTGCCGGTCAGCAACACAAAAGAATCAATTCCACCCACCACCACAGGTTGTCTGAGTCATAAAAAGGAAGACTGACCAACAGCCATTTGACTTAAAAAGGGCTATCAAAACGGTCAGGCTCCTGTAAGAAAAGGGGGAGGAGGGATTAAAGCTCAAAGGTAGGCTTCTTCTGTAACTAGGGACTGACAGTTTTCCAGTGAGCAAATTAAGCCCAAATCACTTCACATTAAACATTTCCAAAGTTAAGATTAACACCCTTCATATAAACTATTCCCGACCGTGTTTTTGAAAAGGATAATACTCTCAGAGAGAAATATCAATGAGTAAATGGCTAAAACGTACAATGATTCTACCAAAAGAGCCTGCTTAAGGTCCAACAAGTTTAACCAAGACGGACATCGTAAAATTATTTACGCTACTGAACTAACTTCCTGTACATTTGCATACGCCTCTCATATTTCACATTATCTCGACCTGACACGAGTTTAAGAGTGGACAGTCAGTAGCACCGAAGCTTAAAAGGAAACTGTTTAATCCATTCTTCAGGCTATTTCTAGTACTTTAGCGTCCACGAACACAAGAAAGGACTGTTCTAAAATCTCCGCTGACTTAAAAAAAAACAACATTCTTTTTGGCAGAAAGTCAATCAAAGGTTAAAATAAAATCTCCAACCTCTCCCAACCCCTCTCTCGGATTCAATCTCACAGGCAAACCCTAACTCATGAGAAATAAAATATACCCAGCGATATCATTAGAAAACTTGTCGTTCTACCCCCCTCTCCCAATAGATCAGATCCACAACTTTGGAAAACTTTGTTTCCAGGCTTTCCAAACCCCTACGCATAAGCTCTCCCGAACCTCTCTCGATCTGAACGACGTCTTCCCCCGGAGGATCCTAATTTTTCCCCGTCTTTGCTTTAGTTTTAGCCTTCCCCACTGATAAACCTTTCCCAAAAGATGTGGCCGAAAAGCAAGGGCAGGAATCTACGGTACCTGGGCGTTGGCTTCGTGTAGTTTATGTTCGGTGGAGACGTGGTGCCTCAGGAGCAGGGTTTTCTTGTAGTTGCGGGTCCCTCGCGAAAGCTCATCATGCCCCACCTGGGCAAGGTCCACGCCGCCCCCATCCTCTGGGGTCTTTTGGCACCATCCGCAAAACATAAGGCCGGTATCCTTGGAGTACCGCAGCCAAGGGAAGTCCTTGAGCCAAGAGGTCTGGAAGGAGCACTGGAGCTTCTGCAAGAGGGACTTGGGCCTCGCGAGCGGGAAGTGCTGGACAGTCTCTCCTTCGCCAGCTCCCACACCGCTGCCCTCCGCTTCGTCCCCACCGTCGCCTCCCGACCGCCTGCTGCTGCCGCAGCTGCCGCCTTCCGCCCCACTGCCGTCGCCCGGGCTCGCCCCCTCCTCCTCGGTGCTGTAGCTCAGGGACGCCCCGTCCTGCATCCACTCCTTCCCCTCCAGCGCGTCCAGCTCCGGATCCACGGCCGCCGGCCCTCGCCCATTGAAATGCCTGAGGGGCCACGCCGAGGTCTCCGGGCGGCCGCGGCTGCTGCCATTGTTGCCGAGACCCCCGCCGCCTCCCCCGCGGAAGGCCAGAGTCCGACGGTTCCTTTCCGCTAGCAGGGGGCCCCCCGCGCCGCCGCCCAGCAAGGAGGGGCCGCCCGTGTCCGGAGGGAGCAGCAGCAACTCCTTGACGTCCGCGCCGGCGGCGGCCTCCGAGTCCTGGGGCTCCAGGCCCTCCAATTCCATCTCCTCGTCGGCCCCGCGCCCATTCGGCTGCTGCGGCGCGGGCGGCGCGGGCAGTCGCGGCTGCGGCTGCGGAGGCCAAGAGGAGGCCTCCCCGCCGGCGTTATTGTTCGTGGGGCCGCCGCCGCCGCCGCCGCCGGTGACCAACCCGCCTCCTCGGAACGCCAGCGTCCTGCGGTTCATCTCACTGAACGACATGGCGCGCGCCGCGGTCGCCGCCGCCGCCGCCGCCCGGTGCCTCGGCTCGCGCCCGGGCTCCGGCCGCGTCCCGCGCGCTCGCCGCGGCTCCCCCAACGCTTCGCCCCCGCCCCCGCCCCCGCCCCCGGCGCCGCGCCGCGCCGCTCCGCGCTGCGCTCCCGCCGGCCCGGCCTCACCCTCCCGCCGGCTCGCGCTCGCTCCCGGGCCGCCGCACGCGTCCGCCGCCGCCGCCGCCGCCGTCCCAGCCGCGTCCTCTCCACCCCCGCCCCGCCGCGCTCCGGGCAGCGTCCCGCGCGGAGCGGCGGGCGGGCGGCGGAGCGGCGAGCCGGGCGCGTGCGGCCTTCGAAGTTGAGGAGGAGTGCGGGCGCCCCTCCGCTGCCCCGCTTCAGCGCCGCGCGCACGCCCCGGCCCGCCAACGGATCTCGGTCCTCGGGGAGTCGTGCCGCCGCCGCCGCCGCCGGCTGCCGAGGCGCGGACGCGAGAGGCGCGCTAAGCCGCCGGGCTCCGCCACATAGCGAGCCGACAATAAAGCCGGCGGAGCGTTTCCGTCCGACCAGGCCCCGGCGGAGGTCGAATGGCAAATGAACAACGGACCGTGCGCCCACAATGCACCGGGGTAGCAGTAACCGCTGGAGGGGGAGAGGGTGGGGGCCGGCCGGGGGAGGGGGCGGGCCGGGCCGGGCTGGGCTGGGCCGGGGGCGCCCGGGGACCGGGAAAGGGGCCGGCCGCTCGGGGCCGCGGGCGGGGGTGCGGCCACGGGAAGGAAGCGGGCGGGGCACGGGCCGGGGTCTCGGGGCGGGGCCGGCTCGGCCGGGACCAACAGCTGGCGGGTGTCAGGGGCCGGCTCGGCGCGGCGCGCCCGTGCGCACGGTCCCCGGCTCTGGCCACGACTTCACCTGGGACTCGGGAGTGAGTGCGGTGGGAGCGCGCCCGGCCCTGTCACCGGCCGGGGGGCGGGGGCCGTGCCCGAGGAAGTGAACTTATTTTGTTCCCCGACAAAAGACTGGACCAGGCGGTGCCTCCCTCGCCAGGACGCCTCCCTGGGCTCCCTGTGTGCGCCGGGCAGCACCTCTGGCCCGGGGCGACGATCGTTTCGCAGAAAATGCACCGCCCCGAGTGTCTTATTGCTGTGATGAAATGGAAATTTAAATAAAAGGTCGAACACGTGCGTTCAGTGGGAAGTATTGACATGGGTGTTACATCACCAGCAGCCAATCAGATATCTCCAGTCGTGTTTATACTTCTACAACCACCTTGTGAGTATTACAGTATGTCATAGCGTTATAAATATTAGGCAGGGTTTTCCCCACGAGCGGGGAGGAGTCGGCTGCTGCGGGCGCCGCGTGCGGCCGCGCAGGGAGTGCAGCTTCCAAGACAGGGTGTGCGGATGAGAATTAATTTTTAGGATTTTGAGAGAAGCTCTTGGCATCGCGTATGGAATTTAGAGCGATTACATCGGTCTAAGCTGGAAATGAACCTCCCTACGTTATATTAGCCTACTTTTTTGGGTTTTGTTTTTGTTTTTTCTTTTCAGGAAGAGGCCTTGCCAATTAAGGGCCTTTAAACTCACCCTCCCCATTAACTATGCTCTATTTGGAAAACATTAGCGCGCTTACACTCATTAATTCACAAAGTGAGGTCGATTTATCTGGTATTTATTGGGAGCGATTTTTGAAACGGGGTCGAGGCCAGCCTAGTCTACATCGTTAATTTTAGGTCAGCCAGGGCTACACACAAAGGCCCTGCCTCAGTATCTCCATCCCTGGAATTACTGGAATTACAGATGTGCACCACCATGTTGCTCAAGCTTAATTTTAAAAATTCTTATGTTCGAGCCTATTTCAGGCTTTTCTTTCCTTTTTTTCTTTTTTTCCTTTCTTTCTTAATTTTCTTCTTTTAAAGACTATGTAGCCCTGGCTGTCCTGGAACTAACTCACTAGACAAGATTGGCTTCGAACCCACAGACATCCACCCACCTGAAGCTTCCCTCTTTTGGGTGGGGGTGGAGCGCAGAGAGCAGTTGATAAATGGTGGTCTCTCATCCTTCAGGTTTTAAAATCCGGACTGGTGGCTGTTGTTTCTGAGGACCCAGAGTTGAGTTCCCAGAGCCTGTGTAAGGAGGCTCAGAGCCTGTAATAGCAGCTACAAGGGATTTGTTCAGGTACCAGACACACATAGTAGACAGACAGACAGACAGACAGACGTGCCAGAACAACACCCGTGCACACAAGTTTTTAAAGCACATTTTCTCAGTGCTATAAATTAATATTTGCTAACACTTTTTTTTTTGAGACAGCATTATTATGTAGCCTGCTGGCCTTGAACTCGTCCTTCTCCAGCCTGGTTCTGTCACCATGCCCGGCTTACCTCAATGGAACTTTTGGGTTGTTTATACAGGTCTCACTCTGCACCCTTGGTTGTCCTAGAAGTCACTGTATAGGTGAGGCTGCCTATAATTCACAGCAGTCCTGCCTCTCAGTCCAGGGCTAGGATTAAAGGTGAGCGCCCCCATGCCCAGTTTCCTTAACACTTTTGATTGAACTAAGCACAAGATGAATGTGGGGCTGTGTCGATTTAGATTTTTCAAAGCCACTTTGACTTAATTCGTCTTAATTTTAGTACCTGGTAAAATGAAGTTTTGTTTATGAAATAAAATTGATGAATTCTAAAGCGAGTTTGAGTTTACTTGTGTAAACTTGTCATCTATGACAACATAATTTCAGTGAGCTGACTGAGGGGACTGCCGTGCCACCAAAGGCTTCAGACTTGGGGTGTATTCCTGTCATCTACCCATCCTGCCACCTGCCATCAGGTGCGGTAGGCCCCGTAGTTGGATAAAGGTCCTCAGACTGACTCTGTTAGTGAGTTCTGGTTGGTGATGTTTCAGACAGTTCTGTGCCATACCCCTTGGAGGAAGAAGAAAAACCTGCCTGCTGTGGCTGCTGTAGTATGAAAAAGTGTGACAATGACATGCTTGGTTTTCAATGTGCTTTTTTTTTTTTTTAAAGACTCTAAGCATTTTGCAAATAAATACATATTTTAAACACCCCAGCCTCTTTCCCTTAAAAAAAAAAAAGTGGTTACTGACATCAATCAATTATAAGATTAAGATGTTGAGAAATGTCATCTGTATTTATTCATATCATCTGTTTAATTCAAAAACTAATAAACTGCTGGGCGTGGTGGCGCACGCCTTTAATCCCAGCACTCGGGAGGCAGAGGCAGGCGG
>NC_034593.1:5329583-5331069 GCF_900095145.1 Mus pahari | reverse complement strand
GGCGTGCTAGCGTGCCCTGTGGCTCCATCACTGGCGTGCTAGCGTGCCCTGTGTCTCCATCACTGGCGTGCTAGCGTGCCCTGTGGCTCCATCACTGGCGTGCTAGCGTGCCCTGTGGCTCCATCACTTGGAAAGGAGAGGAGGAGAATCAGACTTCATCCTTGGCTACATTAAGTGTGAGGCCAGCCTGGCATTCAGGAGCTCCAGCCTCAAAAGAAAAACTAAATAGCAATGCTAGATTTATGTAAATTAACTTCTATGACCATTGAACTAATTACTAGCCAAACAGTATTGGTGAGAGGAGTATAGGTGTGTGTGTGTGTGTGTGTGTGTGTGTGTGTGTGTTTGTATATTTCGTGTATTTCAGTTGTCTGTCCCTAAAACCTACAAGAAATCAGAAACCTTAAAGGAATCAGAAACAGATATCTACCACCAAATGCCCTGTACCAAGGGAACTGTGACTAATGAGGGGCTCTCCTTCTCTGTAAATGGAGTGTTTAGGAATTCCCCCACCCCTTCCAGTCTCCAACTAACAAGCAGGGACCTGTTCTCCCTGTAGCCCCCATACTTACTGTTAGGGTTCTGCCATATTTAAGGGAATCCCCCCCAATGCTTACCAGGGGAACCCCTGAAGAATGGGGCAATCCCAGGCAGCCTGTCCCTTAGTTTCACTTAAATTTTGTAAAACTTCTAAGAGGTGATGCTTCATGCTGTCTCTGGAGGACGGATAGCAGTTGGCACCTAGACCTGGCTCAGCTGACTGGTCAGACCACACTGCCCCTTAGTGCCTTGGAGGGCCTTTGCACTGCCTGATGTGCTTCAGAAACAGTGGCCCGTGCTGCTTCTGATAAGTGGCACAGGCCATCTCCCAAAAAGATGGGGCTCATTTTACTCTCACAAAATCAAGCAAAGAATAAGACTTTGAGAAAGAGTTTATGATGGCTTTCCTTCCTCACAATCTTCTTTGATAAACTTTTTTGTTGATTCTTTTTCTTATCTAAAGAGAAATTATTCTTTCAAAAAAAATTGAATTAGAGCCCAGTAAGGTGGCTCATTTGTATAACCCTAGCCCTTAGGAGGCAGAGGCAGGAGGATCAAACATTCAAGGTGTGCCTGACCATAGAGGATATTTTCAGCTAGGGTAATTCCTTCCTGTCAAAGCTAAACTTTATACACAAACAATGTTATATCTCTAAAATTATAAGGTACATTGTTTTTAATTGCTACATTAAAATTAAACTTTATTGTTCAAATATAGTTGTAGGAAAAAAGAAAAGTCTTACCCACTATTTCCAGTACCCACAATTAATCAATTATCATGAAAATAGTATATCTGTGCTTAGCACTCTAGTTTTGATGTTTGTGAGTCGGGTCCTATCTCATTTTTAGCAATTCATGCATTTTTTTATGTTTTAAATTTTTTATTAGATATTTTCTTCATTTACATTTCAAATGCTATCCTCAAAATCCCCTATACCCTCCCCCC
>NC_034593.1:5303647-5329310 GCF_900095145.1 Mus pahari | reverse complement strand
GTCCTGGCTGTCCTGGAACTCACTCTGTAGACCAGGCTGGCCTTGAACTCAGAAATCCACCTGCCTCTGCCTCCCAAGTGCTGGGATTAAAGGCGTACATCCTACTTTTTAATATGCATGTGTGTGCCACAGGGAGTATGTGGAGGTCGGGCCTGTTGAGAGCAGGTTCTTTTCATCAAATGGTTGAGCTTGGGCTTGGTGGCCCTGGTTTTGTTTTGGAGTTTTTGTTTTTGTCTTACTGGCCAGGAATTCACAAAGAAGGGTAAGCTGGCTGACCAGTAAGCCCCAGGGGTTTGCCTGCCTGGGCTCAGCAATTGCAAGCATACCCTAACACACCCTAACCACCACACTTGGCTTTTTTCTCGTGCGCTCTAGTGATCCACCACACCTGGGAGGCTGAGACAGGAGACTTGCTGAAAGTTCTTAAGGCCAGTAGAGGTTACCAAGACTGTCTCCAAAGAACAGGAGGAAAACACTCTGCCCCATAAAAACCAACAAGCTATCTGCACAGCCCCGAAAGGAAATGTGTTTAACATAAACAGCAGGGAAAGAAAAATCTTGTATATACATGACAAAAGCCGGTTCCCTGATTTACAAAGAAGCATTCTAAGTCTTAAAAACACAAATATTAGGCCGGGCGTTGGTGGCGCACGCCTTTAATCCCAGCACTCGGGAGGCAGAAGCAGGAGGATTTCTGAGTTCAAGGCCAACCTGGTCTACAAAGTCAGTTCCAGGACAGCTAGGGCTACACAGAGAAACCCTGTCTCGGAAAACCAAAAACAACAACAACAACAAAAATACAAATATTAGCCAGGCAGTGGTGGTGCACGCCTTTAATCCCAGCACTTGGGGAGGCAGAGGCAGGCAGATTTCTGAGTTCGAGGCCAGCCTGTTCTACAGAGTTGAGTTCCAGGACAGCCTGGGCTACACAGAGAAACCCTGTCTCAAAAAACAAAACAAACATAAAATAAATAAATAAATAAATAAACCACAAATATTTAGCCAGGAGTAGTGGCACAGTAGGGCAGGAGGATTTCTGAGTTCAAGGCCAACCTGGTCTACAAAGTCAGTTCCAGGACAGCCAGGGCTACACAGAGAAACCCTGTCTTGAAAAACCAAGAAGAAGCTGGGCGTGGTGGCGCATGCCTTTAATCCCAGCACTCGGGAGGCAGAAGCAGGAGGATTTCTGAGTTCAAGGCCAGCCTGGTCTACAAAGTGAGTTCCAGGACAGCCAGGGCTAAACAGAGAAACCCTGTCTCGAAAAACCAAAAAAAAAAAAGAAAAAAAGAAAAACGAAGAAGTAGTAGTAGTAGTAGTAGTCGAAGTCTTGGTGAGGCAGCAGCAGTGGCTCTGTATTGGCTGCTCTTCCAGAGGACAAGACTTCAATCCCCAGTGCCCTCATGGGTACCTCACAGCTGCCTGCAATTCCAGCTCCAGGGAGCCAGTGGGCCACCTGCACTCAGGTGAGACACATTAATACATAAACAAAACGAAAATAAATCTTAACAAAAGATCTTTTTTTAAAAAAAAATAGAGATTTAATCTTTGATGAGATTAAATCTCAAGGAAAGAACCCTCAAAGAAGAGACCAGGTACCCCACACCTTTAATCCTCACATCTGTGAGTTCAAGACCATCCCATAAAAAATAATGTACACCCAGTGTGGTTGGTGCACATCTTTAATCGGGGAACCCTAGAAGCAGAGGCGTTAGAATCTCTGTGCGTCTGAGTCTGATCTACCTAGAGAATGCCAGGAAGCCAGGGCCACCTGATGTCATGCTGTATTAGAAGGAAATAAGTTAGGCCAGGTGTGGTGATCCGGGTCTTCAGTCCCTGCACCTGGGAGCCACAGACAGACGGTTCTTTCAGTTCTAGGACAGCTTGGTCTCCTAGAGAGTCCCAGTAAAGTGAGGCCCTGTCTCAAAGGACAAAAACAACAACACAAAGTTAGGAGCCTCTGCAGTATGTAGTGACCAAACTGCCCTGGTAGGAAGGATGTGCGCACAGATCCACTCACGAAGCCAAGCATGAGGGAGTTTAGAGTCAGGATCTTACTGTGTATCTCAGACAGGCCTCAAGATCTTTATCCTCAGCGCACGCCTTTAACCCCAGCACTTGGGAGGCAGAGGCGGGTGAATTTTTAAGTTCAAGGCCAGCCTGGTTTACAGAGTGAGTTCCAGGACAGCCAAGGCTACACAGAGAAACCCTGTCTGGAAAAACCAAAAACACAAACAAAGAAATTTATCCTCCTGCCTTAGGTCCCCATGTGCCAGGACGATGATGACACTACCATCCGATTTGGTTTTGTCATATTCATTTGGTTTTTTTTATTCATGAGGCATTTTGTTTATAGTCTTATTCTATAACCTTGATTGACTTTTGAACTCTCAGCAGTCCTCCTGCCTCAGCTTCCCAAGTGGTGGTGGGATTACAGGCATAAGTCAATTTAGAAGTTGAGTTTTCAAAGGAATGTATTCTCTGTAATCTAGTGTATGGAAGGATGCATAGACAGAGCAGATACTTTGGGCTGGGACAGGTCGAACAGAGCACCTCTAACACCAGACAGATGCTCTGCTGTGGGGCTGTTACAGCCGAATGCGTTCACTTTGGAAGAGGAAGTTAACAGTTACCCCAGTAATCAATAATTTTCCCAAGGACTTTTTAGGGGAAAGGTACTGTTTCTTCCTTTTCTCCTCTAGTTAGGAACCAGCTCTACCCTGTTCCCCTTCACAAGGACACATAAAAAGGCAAAACTAAAAACAATAGTGTCTCTCTTCTGAGAGAACTCTTTCTTCCCTGAAAGCATCACTTATCTTGCAAATGCTTGCGTTGACTTGCACACTTTCAAGGAAACACAACAATGTTCTCTTCTAACCCAGGCCTTTTAACCCACTCTCTGCAGAAGTTTGTAATCTATTCAAAATGCAGATGTGATCCTACATCCCACCCACACAGGACCCTCAATCCCCTCATGCCTTAAACCTCACAAGATTTTCATTATTTTCTGTGGCTGACATATCAAAATGTTTTTTTAAAGAGCCAGACATGGTAGCACATATTAGTAACCCCAGCCTTTGGGAAGTTGAGGCAGAAGGATGGCCAACTGGGGATGACCCTGCTTCAAGACAACAGAGGATCCCTGTGCATCTATATACACAGTCAGCACCTTATCTGTGAATTCATGTTTTCAGTTTAAATTGTTTGGATTAAAAGGGTCAAAGAGATGGCTGAGGAAATAAAAGCCTCTTATTGCAAATTTGATGGCCCAAGAACTGAGTTCAATTCCCAGGGCCCATGTGAAGGGGAAGGAGAGCCAGCTCCCTAATGTTTTCTTCTCAGGGCTCATCCATGTACTAGGAGACAAGTCAGCCTCTGGATACACAAGTTTTCTTTCTTTTTTTCTGTTTTTGAGACAGTTTCTCTGTGTAGTCCCGGCTGTCCTAGAACCCACCTTGTAGACCAGGCTGATCTCAAACCCACAGATCCTCCTGTCTCTGCCTTCTGAATGCTGGGATTAAAGACGTGCACCACCACTGCCAGACCACACAGTAATTTTTAATTAAAATTGGCGCTGGAGAGATGGCTCAGTGGTTATAAACACTGACTGCTTCTCCAGAGGACCTGGGTTCAATTCTCAGCACCCACATGGTGGCTCACAGCCATGCATACCTCCAGTTTCGTGAGATCTGACACTCCCCTCTGACCTCCACAGGCAATAGACATGCACACGGTATACATACAGACAGACAAAAAAAAATACACATAAATCCTTTAAAAAATTAATGCTCAGCTAAACATATGATTTCAGTTTCTTTGTATCTAACCGCAGGGCTCCCTGTAGAGTCTCAGGGGGGTAAGGGAAGGGTACAGTGCTCTCCTGTATATGAATTACAGTGTGGGATTTTACATAAGCCAGATGGAGTGAGAACAGTGAATAAGCATGGCCCCCAGGCTCATATTTGAATGCTTAGTCATCTGAGAGTGCCACTATGGAGAAGGCTTCCGAGCAGGGCCCTGTTGGAAGAAGTATGTCACTGGGGGGGGGGGCCTGTGAGGCTCGAAAGTCCAAGCCAAGCCCGGTGTCTGAGTCTTCCTGCTGCCTGTGGATCCAGATGTCGAACTCCCAACTACTCCTGCAGCACTGTGTCTGCCTGTAAGCCACTGTGCTTATATCATGAGGACAATGGACTGAATCTCTGAACCCGTTTGATGCTTGTGTCTTTGCTGAGCACACAGATCCTCACTGCAGCTTTTTATATACTCATCCTGGATCTTAAGCTGCCTCAGACTCATGCTCCTCCTCCTCTTTCTGCAACCTGCCCAGTGCTGCGATCACAGGAACGAACCACCATGTCTGGCTACATTAGTGGTTTCTATTCAGAGTGGCCAACCCCATCGGTTGCCTGGGTAGTTAGCTTGCCTCTCTTCCGTAACCATGAGTGTATGTCACACCAACTGCTCATAAATTCTTAAGTGTGAAGCACTTACCTTCATAAAGCTCAGGGGAGGACACTTGGAAGAAGGGAAGATGACTCAGGGTGAAGTGAACCACAAGACGCCTTGGGCCCAGGCTTCCTATCCAAGGTAATTCAGCAACTTGATACGGGTCTTTCATAGGAAATAGAGTAGCTCCTGACTCCCCAAATTTGGAGATAATGTTAAGATAAAAAAATATACTACATACATACACACACATAAAAAGGAAATTCTACACTTCAGAAGCATACCGATCAAGGTTTGACAGCACAGAGCTCCAATCCCATGTCTCCGGAGGCTCAGGCAAATGTCTGGCTCAAGCTGTGTGGTAAGCTCCTGCCTTCCAAGCCGTCCTAAGCAGAAAGAGCTTTCCAGTGCCTGTTCTCCAGTCATCTCCCAGATCCACAGTGAAACAAAAAAAATAAACTAAAAACCCAGTATGGCTACCGTGCAGAACAGACACAAGGACAGACAGGATTGAAAAAAGGCCCCCCAAACCAAACACAGCTATAATAACCACATGATTGTATTTATTAGTTTATTATTTTAGACAAAGTCTCATATAGCCCTGGCTGGTGTTGAACTATGTGGCCAAGGGAGACTTTCAATTCCTAGTTTTCCTTTCTCTCTCTCTCTCTCTCTCTCTCTCTCTCCAGCATCTGATGAGGACACACCCCTGTCCTTAGTTGGTTGGTTGCTTGGTTGGTTTTTCTTGCTTTGTAGACCAAGCTGGTTTCAAACTCACCAAGATCCACCTGTGCCACCTAAGTATTGGGATTAAAGACATGTGCCACTATGTTCAGCTAAGAAAAACGGTTTATACAACAAAATGTCCTGGACGTAATGAGAAGTAGAGCCAGCCTGCTCAGCACAGAGCTCAGTGCACTCAGTCATCACATCACTTTAAGGCATCTTCTGAGCTCTGTCAACTGCACATCAAAAGTTAGGATTTAGGGCTGGTGACCCACCAGTTCCTACTAGCTGTCGTGTGTGTGTGTGTGTGTGTGTGTGTGTGTGTGCGCGCGCTCCCTTCCACAGTAAATACATGACTGCTAGTGTTGTCCTTCAGGAGTTAATAAGTAAGACTGTCCCAGCTCTAGAGAAACTAGAGCCTTACTGAGGGAGGACATGCAAATTAGTAATGACAGAGCTAGCTCAGTGATAAGAGCACTTACCTATCCTTGAGACTCTGGGTTCCATCTCCAGCAACAAAAATAATTATGAAGGTTGAATGTTAATAGACTTATATACACGTTGCTATGGAAACATGGGCTGCTGCTAGTGGCTTGAAAAACAAAATACTCTTTTTTTCTCCATTAATTTGTTTATTCATTTTACTGCCTCATGGCAGTGCCCCTCCCTCCTCTAGTCCCTTACACTCCTCCCCAACTCCCCCCTCCTGCCCCCTTCCTCAGGGCAGGTACCAACCCACCCTGGTATAGTAAGTCACAGTAGGACTAAGCACATCCTCTCCCACTAAGGCCAAACAAGGCAGCCCAACTATAGGAAAGGGATGCAAAGCTCTCAACAGGGTCAGATACAGCCCCTGCTCCAATTGTTAGGGGAGCCACATGAAGACCAAGCTGCACGTCTGCTGCGCATGTATAGGGCCTATGTCCAGCCCATGCATACTCTGGTTAGTGGTTCAGTCTCTGTGAGCCTCCCTTCTCCGCCTTTTTTTCTTCTCTTTGGAGACAGATTCCCCTCTGTTACTCAGACCAACCTGAACTTTACTATGTAGCATGCTTGAATTCAGAGCAATCCTCCTGCCTCAGCCTGCTAAATGCTGGGATTACAGGCATGAGTTACTGCACCCGGATCAGAAAGAAAGCCTTGAAGCTGAGTTTTTAGATACAAGAGGAATGCATCAAGATGCAGTTTATTTCAAACATAAGCAAATATTTCGGAGGTCAGTGTACTTGGAGTGTTTGAGAAAAACTTGGGATGATGCAGTACGGAGCAGTGAGGAGAGGCCGAGGTCAGTGACAGAAAGCTTGGCTCAAGTGCCCAAGCCCTGGGTTCAATCCAAAAAAAAGACAACAGTAAAGGCCTTGGCTCCTTTTCCCTGGTAAGATGAACTAAGGAAACAGAAAGGCTTTTAAATACAGGCTGGCTACATCAGCCCTTGCTCACATCTCTCTCTTTCATACTAATCATACGGTCACCCATCAGTTCGATTTTTAACTTGGCCTTGGTGTAGCTTCACATACCAGAAGACTGTTCCTTTGCAAACAAGGTATGTTGCCGTGACATGCTTGTTGATGTGACAAGTATCAAAGCAAAGCTTCTTCTAAAATTGCTTTGTTTTGGATAGTATGAGCCTCACATATTCAAAATGCAAGCGCCAGGCCCTCCTTAGAGGGCCACTCCTGAGCTGCAGGGCTGAGGCCTTAGAGAAGGTCTTAGAGAAGGAAGATCAATAACCCCATCTCTTACAGTCCTGCCCAAGAAGCTGGAGACACCGTGGTACCCAATGTCTCCACCAGTCTCCCACCTCGGGGACACTGAGGGTTCTCTAGTCCTGTCTCTTCTTTCTCTTTTCTAATGTTTTATTTACTCTCATTCTCTCTCTCTCTCTCTCTCTCTCTCTCTCTCTCTCTCTCTCTCTCTCTCTCTCTCTGTGTGTGTGTGTGTTACTAGTTAACCTAGTGACTCACACACACTAGACAAGCCCCTTCCACTGAGCCATTATCTCAACAATCAAAACAACGATGATTTCATAAGACGGCAATGACACTTCAAAAGCCCTTAATGTGGTACACTTAGGAGATAGAGGCAGTAAAATCAGATGTTCGAGGTCATTCTAGCTACATAGAGAGTTCAAGTGCTGTCTGAAGGGGAGGTATGTGAACCATACAGAAGCCTGCAATTTTGCAAGCTATTTAAGTATAATTAATCAATTTCATGCATAATGATAACTGAACAACAATAATATCTACAGCCTCTAATCCAAGTCCCCATAAGCGGAGGTGGCTCTCTTCATAACTAAGCCAGCATAAGGTTCCTCTCAAAACGTTTAGCCCTTCCTCTCCCAGCAGGACGTGAACTTCTATGTACTGCCCGGCACAGTGGTGCAGTGATATGATAGATGACAGCATTCGGGAGACTGGGGCAGTACAATCTCAAGTTTGTCAGTAGCCCAGCCTGCACAGTGAAACCCTGTCTAGAAAGGAAAACAAAGCACGGCAGAGCTGCACTTGGTTAGGCACCTTTTGCACCACTCTGAACTGCTGCAGGCCTCAGACCAAAGCCTATCTTGGGTCAGTCGCAGTAGCCCAGTGGACAGGGGTGGCCAACTGAAGAGACGCAGGCATGTTGTTTTCCTGCTACTGAAATGAGAAGCAGGTCTTTCTTTTTGCTTGACCCAGCTCTATTTGTCCAGGTCAGTCACAGTTGGAGGTGTGTTATGCAAAGTTACCTTGCCTCACCAGTCCGTGGACCGCTCAGGCTCACTGAGCAAGTACAATTCAGGTCTCCCCTTCTTGCAACCAACAGCCCCGGATTCTATTGTTGATTCTTCCGAATCATGCTTCTCGGGTTTGCTCAAAAGACATGTGGTGGGGTCATGATTTGGAAATCTCATGTTTGATGTCACTTTAGTTGTCAAATTAACATCTTCTAAGGAGGTAGGCACAAGGCACACCCACACAGTTTGGTGCCTAGGGGCAAGTTATTTAGTAACTCTGGATACCGGCTTCTTCGTTTGTGAAATGGGCTAATAATAGAATAAGAGCAAGCTCCTAAGTTCATTGTGAAGATTTAATGAGATAATGCGGGTAAAGCACTTAGCTGGGGTCTGGTAAATAAGATAATTTATTTAGTCCACATATCTAAGTAGTTTGTTTGTCAAATCTTCTGTCACATACAGATCAATGGTGAGTCGGAATAGACATGATCCAGATGAGGTACCCTGATGGTGTGACATGTGACCTTATGCACATGTCCTGCAATGGCACTCTGTACCCCAAAGATTTTATAATTAACATGTGTCAATGAAAATTATCAAGATAATAAAAGGATAATACAATCTTTGCTCTCAAAAAAAGAAACAAAAACAAAAAACAAAAACAAAACCCCACCTCCCCCCCAGTCTAATGTGATGTGTTGATGATCACCAGAACAGACGTGAGGAGGAGTTGTACTGGCTGGTTGTGTGTCAACTTGACACAAGCTTGAGTCATCAGAGAGGAAGGAGCCTCAGTTGAGGAAATGCCTCCATGACATCCAGCTGTAGGGCATTTTTTCAATTACTGATCAATGAGGGAGGGCCCAGCCAGTGTTGAATGGTGCTATCCTGGCCTGGTGATCCTGGGTTCTGCAAGAAAGCAAGCTGAGCAAGTTATAGGAATAAAGCAAGCCAGTAAATAGCACTGCTCCGTGGCCTCTGCAGCAGCTCCTGCCTTTAGGATCCTGCCTCATCTGAGTTCCTGTCCTGACTTCCTCCAGTGATGAACAGCAATGTAAAAGTGTAAGCCAAATAAACCCTTTCTTCCCCAACTTGCTTTTTGGTCATGGTATTTCATCAAAGCAGTGGGAACCCTAAGAGGGGTCATGAGTGAAGAGAGCAGAGAGCTTTGGGAGCATCAGACTAGACCAGACCAGAATGCACCAGAGAAAATAGTGGAATGAAATTCTCTGAGGTCACCAAGATGACTTTCTAGGGACACAAACCTTAAGGGGAAGAATGGTCACTGTTAATCCTGTGAAGAGGAGAAAAGTGTCTCTAGGGTTTTAGAGGCTGTGTCACCATGGGGCTTGAAGGGCAGAAAGCAGTCCCAAATGGCTGCATTTGAGGTGAACACTATCTGAGATGAAGAAAGTAGGACCCATGACACAGAGAGCTGTAGCAAATATGCATATTTATCATTTTAATTTTTAAGTCAGGATCTCAAACTATAGGGACCTGCAGTCTCACTTGTTTATTTCCAACAAATAATGGTTGAGAAATCTGGGTACTCAGGAGGCAGTGCGTCTCTCTCTCTCTCTCTCTCTCTCTCTCTCTCTCTCTCTCTCTCTCTCTCTCGTGTGTGTGTGTGTGTGTGTGTGTGTGTGTGTGTGTGTGTGAGAGAGAGAGAGAGAGAGAGAGAGACAGAGAGAGACAGAGAGAGACAGAGAGACAGAGAGACAGAGAGAGGACATCACACAACACACACACACACAGAAGGTAAGACAAGGACTGTAACTTTAATTTTGTTCAAAATCTACTTTTAATCATGGTTCTTAAATGAAACTCCCCTTGTAGTTCACCACCCATCAGAGGTAGTAAAAAAGGATATGGGGGAAGTGGACCTGTTTAGAAAGGTTTTTTGGAGCAACTCCTGTCTGTGGAGCAACTCCTGTCTGTGTTGTCTGGAAATCAGCAGTTCAGTTCACAGGCTAGCAGCAGCAGCTCGATCCCCTTGCAAACACCTCCCGGATGCACCAGCCGTCCAGTTGGGTACAAGTGTTTAACTATATAAACAAGCCAAGCTCAGCCTCCATCATCATCATCCCTGGAGTCCTGTTTATACTCCTTCCAAACATCAGGTCTGCCTCAGCTGACATCACTCTGGCAATTAGCCCGAGTCCTCGGAAGCAGTAAGAAACTGCAGCTCACCACGAGAAGTGTTTTGGTGCATTTCTTTCTATGGAGTCCCAACAAATGGAGCTCAATTACGCAATGTAAGGCAGACCAATACATGTGAGTTGTTAGCAAAGAATCCTTCATCACATGTCCTTTCATACGCTTGCTTTAGCAGATCATCCTCTCTCCCGTGTCTGCTTCAGTGAAACGTCCCTTCACGAGTCTGCCTTAGTCTTTCACCTGTGTCCACTTAAGGAAAACACCCCTTCATGTGTTTGCCCCAGCAAAACACCATCCAACACAACTGACTTTCCAAGGAACCCTTAAGTTTCCACTTCAAAGGACCAAAAGCCACCTTTAGTAGTTCTCACCCTTCTTAATGCTGCAACCCTTTCATACAGTTCCTCATGTTGTGGTGACCCCAGCCATAAAATTCTATTTATCACTACTTCCTAGGTGTTATTTTTGCTACTGTTGTCAATCATAATGTGAGTACCTGATGCAGGATATATTCGACCCCTGTGAAAGGGTCATTCAACCCCAGAGGGGTCACGGTCACGGGTAATGACCCGCAGGCTGAGAACTGTAGAGGCTGTTAGATAGGCGAGGAGCACTTAGACCGGTTTGATAAAGATAAAAAGGAAGAGAACTGACAAATCTGGATGTGGAGATTTAAGAAAAAAACAAAACAAAATGGCATTGTACATAATTCTCAGGTCTCTGAGACAGGTAGTACCTGAAGATGAGCCATTGGGGACGAGTGAAATTTGAGACTCACATTTGGCTATCTGACTTGGAAGTCATTGTGAGACATTTAAAAAGATATGTAGACTACTACTTATAGGAAATATATACATACAATGCGTAATATACTACATGTGCTGGGTGCAGTATGTATACATGAATATAGGTTGTCTACATACAAGTGGTGAGATTACTAAATGCTCAGATGAGAATACTAATCCTGCTCCATAGAGCTGTCACCTGAACGGACATCTGTAACAGGAAGAGGGGACTCTGTGGAAGGTGTGGAGCTGGGAGGAGGTAGGAGAAGGGTGCAAGGGTACAGGGAACGCCTGAGCAGCTGCAGAGACGACAGGTGAGCAGAAGGCTTAACCGAGTCTCATAAACGTAGTCTGCTTACACTACTTTTAAAACTTTTTTTCTTTTTGGGTTTTCTAATAGGGTTTCTCTATATAGACCTGGCTAGCTCTGTAGACCAGGCTGGACTTGAACTCGGAGATCTGCCTGTCTCTACCTTCTGAGTCCTGGGACTAAAGGATATGCCACCACTGCCTGGCTTTTTTTTTTTTTCTGTTTGTTTACTTACATGGTTTTTGTAAACACTTTAATCTCTAAATGTATTCCTTCACTGTTCTGTTCATACACACTTAGATTGTATTTCCTGCCCCCATTTTCTTCTCTTACTCTCTTTCCTTCTCACTAATGCCTTCTTCTTTTCAACAGGTCTCCATCTTACCTTCGCATCTTTTGTGTGTGTGAGTGCCACTGTCTTAGTCAGGGTTTCTATTCCTGTCCAAACATCATGACCAAGAAGCAAGCTGGGGGAGGAAAGGGTTTATTCAGCTTACATTTCCATACTGCTGTTGATCACCAAAGGATGCAGGACTGGAACTCAAGCAGGTCAGGAAGCAGGAGCTGATGCAGAAGCCATGGAGGGTTGTTCTTTACTGGCTTGCTTCCCCTGGCTTGCTCAGCCTGCTCTCTTATAGAACCCAAGACTATCAGCCCAGAGATGGTCTCACCCACAAGGGGCCCTCCCCTCTTGGTCACTAATTGAAAGAATGCCCTGCAGCTGGATCTCATGGAGGCATTTCCCCAACTGAAGCTCCTTTCTGTGTGATAACTCCAGCTGTGTCAAGTTGACACAAAATTAGCCAGTACAGCCACACTTCATCTAGTTAGTGTTGCTCGTATAGGTGTGGGCCAACACGTTAGTCAGATGAGCAAGACAAGGGGAATAAAACTCTATTTGCCCCACTAAGTGCTGACAGCCCCTCAGTAGAGGGTGAGGCCCAGGAACTCCTCCCTGATCCGTAAAAGAATGTTGTTGGTCTCCTGCAGGTAACAACTGAGGCTTGGCGTTCACAAGGGCCAGGACCATGTCATCTCTCCAGGGGACAGACTTTAACAGCATTTTTCCCACCCTTTCTTCTGTGATATTCCCTGGGCTTTGTGTGGAGGTGAGGGTATCGGTGATGTCCTTTGTCAGGATAAACGTTCAAAAGGCACTTATTCACAGCACCTTGAAGAGTTTTAAGTCTCTACAGTTAACCTTTGCTCACTGCAAGCAGAAGTTGCTTTGGTCAAGGCTGAGGGCAGCACTAGTCTATGAGTGAACACAAAAATATATAGGTAGCAAACCAGCAGTAGTAGATTCCTTCCTAGGGCCTGTGACCTCGCCAGCCATGGACTTTTGTCCAGTTTTACAGTTCCAAATATGGAGTCCACCTGTGGGTAGGTCTACAGTCCAATCATAAACCCATTGGTTAACCCATACAGCCATGCCACTAATGCATCTCTCCTTGCAGATTGGCCTTGGAGTTCACAGGTTTCATAGATGGGTAAGACTGGAAATGCCTTTCTTCCCCAGCAGTGGGCAGAGCTCATTCTGGCACAATGAAAGGTAGCCAACCCAAAGGAAGTTTCCACTGACTTCCAACCTGTAGTGTCTTCAGTAAAAGGGTCTTATCATACAGTTCTACTGAGGAGCCAAAACAAAGCCAGTAACATGCAATATTTGGGGTGCCTCTGGGCCTCCCTGACCAACAACTCATAAAGAGGTATTCCACACTAGAAACTGGCATTTTTTTTTTTTTTATAATTTATGGCTTCTGGGAGTGGTGTTATTCACCCGTGCAAGGAATCTGCTTTCAAACTCTCTTTTGAAAAGTTATATTTTTTAAAGCTCATAAAATCATAGGTTTCTGTATGGCTTTTCTGTACATTCTCTACTTTGTTAGCCCCGCCTCCTACCCTCTCACCTCCCATAGCCCCCACTGCTATTTTCACGTAAACATTTCTACCCATAGTGATAGGAGATTTTTTTCGAGGCAGGATCTATCCTGCAACTCCTTATGTAGACTGGGATGGCCCTTAATCTCACAGAAATACCCTTATCTCTGCTGGGAATAAAAATGTGCACCTCTATACCCAGACTGGTAATACAAATTTTGATGGTTGGTCCTTAAATTCTGTTAATAAGAAACAGAAACCCTATGTCCAAAAATTAAAAATGTTTTATAAAAGGGTAGCTATTGGATGTGAAAACGAAACCCTTACCAAAACAAAGTATGCTATTCCTCAAGATTTATTTTTGTATAAATTCACAAACATTTGTTGAAGAGCATTGTTCTAACTTGGTAAGGTCAGAGGAAGCATAGAATTAACCACAGGTGAAATGGTATGTTCTAGAAAGACAACAGCGGTTTGAAAGGGCCAAGAGACATGTGGCATGGTGGCACATACTTTTAATCTCATCACTCGGGAGGCAGAGCCAGATGGGTATCTCTGAGTTCAAGGCCAGCCTGGTCTACAGAGTGAGTTTCAGGACAGCCAGGGCTACACAGAGAAACCCTGCCTCAAAAACAAAACAAAACACAAAAAAAGAAGGAAGGAAGGAAGGAAGGAAGGAAGGAAGGAAGGAAGGAAGGAAGGAAGAGAAAAGAAGAAAAAAGAAAAGAGGCAAGAACCATCAGGTCCTGAGGGCGACCAAGTACGTGAAAGTACCTTGGAACAAGCCGCATTTGTAGTGACACAGCTGGCACTGGATAATTCAGAGGCTGAATATTGAAGAGAAGTAAGTACTGGGGCATGTACAGAGATTTTAAACAAGGAATCAACGTAACAGCTGGGAAACTCCAAGCCATCATATAAAATGGGGGGTGACATTGAAGACTGGAAAGTGTCACCTATGATGTCATCTTAGTAGAACAAGTAAGAAACAAAAGCCAGATGTTCAGCACTCTTTCTTTCTTTCTTTCTTTCTTTCTTTCTTTCTTTCTTTCTTTCTTTCTTTCTTTCTTTCTTTCTTTCTTTCTTTTTCTCTTCTTTCTTTCTTTATCTCTCTCTCTCTTTTTCTTTTTCTTTTTTGAGACAGGCTCTCTGTCTCATGCTGGACTTGGGATTTTTCAACACACATTTTGGAAATTGCTAACTTATAGCAGGTCATTCAAATCAGAGGAGATGAATAAACGAAGGGAAACAAGCAAAGAGGAGAGAGACAGAGGCCTTGATTCCTCCGCAGTCCTGGAGCCTGAATGCTGGACCGTGTGCGGTTAGGCAAGCAGTCTACAGCTGAAGCACCACCCAGCCCCGTCATCAGAGCTTAAACATCAGAGATAGAGTTGCAAAAGGAAGATGTGAGACAAGAACCCCTGGAGTAATTCCACGTCTGATAATCATGTCAAGAGTCCCTTTTTATACCTGAGTCCCACCTCCCATGCTTCTGAGCCCACTTCTTCTGTTCTGCCTTGAAGAAAAAGCAACTGTTCTTTTTCTTGTGTGTAGCAGCTCTTCCTATGCTCCAGTACCATCATTAAGAAACCTAGCAGGCTTCTAACTTGGGCTAAATAATCTCTAGCTCCTATTTCTCAAACCCTTTAATCATCTCCATGACTCCCTGGTGAATCTCTCCCACTTTCTCCGCATCCCTCTGTAAGCTGTGGAGTCTGTGGCTAGCTAGATGCTGGATTTGTATGGTTCACTTTGAGGATCATCAGAGTTGTGCTAAATCAATCTCTCCCTCACCCCCCTCACCCCCTCACCCCCCTTCTTCCTCCACCCTTCTCTCTTGTTGTTGGGTTTTCTCTCCTCTTTCCCATCTAATCGATAAAATCATATGTAAATTGTACTCATGTACATTGCATTATAATTACTAGTGCTTGTTAGTTATACTGAGTCCTGGGCTTCACTGTGACATTTCCATATGGGTATATAACCACGCTTTATTCATGCCCATCCTCCTCTCTAACCACTCTTTTGAAGAAATTCTCTTTACTTTATAATTTTATGTGTATGGGTATTTTGTCCACATCCATGTCTGGATCCCATGGAACTGGACTTAAGAGTCAGTTGTGAACTGCCTTGTGGGTGCTGGGAATTGAACCTGGGTCCTCTGGTAGGGCAGCCTGTGCTCTTCACTGCTGAGCCATCTTTTGTCCTCCTTTCTCTACTTCTGCACCCACCATTCCCTTGCGTGTATTTATCTGTTAGAATTACATCATCATTTACTTTCCTTTTTTCTTATTGGCTATTTTTCTCATGCTTGCCACACACAGCACACATACAAAAAAGGGTAACTCTGAGGAATCAGTTCTCACCTTTTACCGTGTAGGTCTGGGTGTCTTAGCAGCCCTTGCTGTTGTTTTATTTTTATTTAAGTGTGTGTGTGTATGTGTGTGTGTGTGAGCGAGTGCGCACGCTCATATGTGAATGTAGGTCTGCGTGTGCCGTGGCACTATGTGAACATCAGAGGACAAATGTGGGTGCCTATCCTTGCCTTTCCCCCGTTGAAGATCTCTTCATCATTCTCCATGGCTTTAGTTAGGCCAAGAACTTCTGGCCGTTCTCCTGTCTCCACCTCCCATGTAGGAGCACTGGGACTGTAGACGCTCACAATCATGTCTGGCTTTCTCACCCTGGAGACCTGAACCTGCGTTTTCATAATTGTGTGGGGAGCACACTACTCATGCGTGGAGCTGTCTCCTCGGCCCTAACCCAGCTTATACTAGCTATACATAATGGGCTAATGACATTTTCATACATGTCTATAATGGGCTTGGATCATCTTCACCTCCCGACACCCTCTGTGCTCCCGACACACCTGGTCTCTCAGCTCTAGATCTCAATGAGCACGAGGCCAAGTGAGTTAACTGTCGCCCAGATGCTGCTAGGCAGTGTGACGGGAAGATTTCTGGCTTATCCAAAACTGCTGTGGGGAGTTGAGACTGTTTGACTTGTGAGTTAATTGTCAGGGCAAATGGAAGCACAAGTAGCCCATGTTTACCACTAAAAAATATAGCAACCAAGTGTGCTGACACACACCTATAATTCCAGCGTTTGGGAGATGGAGACAGGAGCATCAGAGGTTCAAGGTCAGCCTTGGCTACATAGTACATATCAAGTTTGAGGCAAGCCTGGACTACCTGAGACCTTCCAAAAACCAATTCAATTAAAAAAAAAATTAAAGCAGGAATAAAAGAAAAAGAAAAGAAATGTAAAAATCAGGCATTGCGTCTTCATCCTGTGAGAGGCTTTGGTACGTGTCAATCCCTTCGAGAAAGGAGACAGCATTTTGCTCAGTTTGTAAGTCACAGGAAAGACAACAGAAAATCTTGGAGATCACAGCCCTGTTGACACGGTCACTCCTCATTTGGCCCAATTACCCATGCTCTACTTTGAGCCCCTGGTTGCATGCTATCCCAATGTCACTGCAAGAGTCTTATCTGTCGTCCTTCCTTTGCTGTGCCTCAGAAAACACTTGATTTGACTTAGCAGTCAACAACAGCAGCAAAAATAATAGTGTTTGGAAACTAATTAGTCTGTCTGCCTTTTAAAAAGTTCCAAGAGAGGGCTAGGGACGTAGCTCAGTGGTCCCTAGCCTGAATGAAGCCCTCATTCGCAGCACCATGTAGACTGGGCTCTGTAGGATTTACCACATGGGAAGTGGAGGCAGGAGGATCAAGAGTTCATGGCCATCTGAGACTCCACAGCTAGTTCACGGCCAGCCCGAGAGACAACCCAACGGAACATGGAAACAGTTTCCTAAGAGCTCTTTGGTCCTGATGCTACAGCCAGCCTAGCAGCACACTAGCAGACCTTCTGTTAATAAACAAGCTGCTTGTACACAGACCTCAGCACGACGATGTCGGAGGTGCTTTGAACCCTGGAATGTAAGAAACGGTCCCCAAGAGCTGACAGTGGCTCCGTTTTAGACACTTTCGCTTATCTGGTTTATTTGACCTTCTCTTCCCATGATCCACACCCAACTATGTGAGGTTTGTTTGTTTGTTGTTTGCTTTGTTTTGTGAGATAGGATTTCCTGGGGGGGGGGACCCTCCTGCCTCCAGGAATGTGACCACGCCTGGCTAAACCTTGAGGGTTTTGTTTTGTTGTTGGTGGTGGGTTTTTGTTGAGTTGTTGTTGTTGTTGTTTTCCGAGACAGGGTTTCTCTGGTTTCTCTGTGTAGCCCTGTCTGTACTGGAACTCACTTTGTAGTCCAGGCTGGCCTCGAACTCTGCCTCCCAAGTGCTGGGATTAAAGGCATGCCCCACCACCACCCTGCTAAACCTTGAGAGTTGGCTTAGTTTAGTTTAGCTATGGCTTCTTTGGGCTGTTTTGGGATTTTGAGCCAGGGTCTCATGTCAGCCAGACTAGCCTGGAACTCACTGTTAGCAAGGATGACCCCGAGGCTCCGATCTTCCTGCCTCTACCTCTTAGCTACTGCTTACAGGTGCCACGCTGCTGTAACTAATGGATTCCATGCTGGGGATTGAACCCAGGACTTTGTGTGTGATAGTCTCCCAATTGTGCATCTCCCCAACCTGATTACAGAAGGTTCTAAAAACTCACTCTGAGTTTGACTAAGGAAAAAGAAATCATTAAGAATTTCAGGAGCGGTGGGCGGTGGTGGTGCACACCTTTAATCCCAGCACTCCAGAGGCAGAAGCAGGCAGATTTCTGAGTTCAAGGCCAGCATGGTCTACAGAGTGAGTTCCAGGACATCCAAGGCTGTCTCAAAAAACAAACAACAACAACAACAACAACAACAAAAGTTTAACAATTACAGTGTAGGACACAGACTATAATGTTAGCCATTGGGAAACATAAGCAGGCGGACCTCTGGGAGTTCAAAGTCAGCCAGGCCTACATAGTAAGACAATGGCTTTAAAAAACAATATAAATAAATAGTGTGATGGCTCAGCAGACAAAGGTGCTTGCAGTCAAGCCAGAGGATCTGAGTTCAATCTCTGGGAGCTGCCGGACAGTAAGAGAGAACACACACACTCCTACAGTGTTCTCTGACCTCTCCACGCCCACAACCTGCCCCCTAGACACACAGTCAATGTGATAAACAAAATTTAAATGTGGAACACATAAATAAACAATAAATACATAAAATGTAAGTCATTTGTAGTGATTATAATAATTACTGCACAGGCGGTGCACACCTATAATCACTGTGCTTATGAGGCCGAGGCAGGAGGAGCAGGAGTTCAAGGCCAGCCCGGGCTACTTAGCAAGATCCAAGCCAGTCTCCGTTATACTGTGTGACAATGTCTCAATAATACATGAGTGAGTTTTGGAACCACATGTCTAAAATGACTTTATCAGACTTTATCATCTCCAAAGTATCACGACTGATCGGGAACAGTGTAGAACTGGGCCGTTTCTGTTTGTTTTGCCTTGCTAATGTAGCAGTTACTGATATTTAATAGAGATGCTGACAATATACATGATTGATTAAAAAAAAATGCAATTTAGGGAACTGGGCCATCCTAACTGCTCAGCATTGGTTGCACTCATGGACAAATGCCTTTAGCCAAGGTCCTCGGTTCTCTAATTGCTCATTTCCCCAGTATTACTCATTCATTCATTCATTCATTCATTCATGATCCATCCACAGTTCCCCGCAACATAGCCTTTCAGGCCCACCTGGCTGTGGTCTTTTTCAACTGATCTGTGGCTATTGTTACTTTTCTCTGGGTGGACTTGGGAGATCTAGTCACATTCCTACCACTTAATAACCATGGGCTTCAAAGAAGTCAGTTAGGCCCGGCGTGGAATGTGCCCTTAATCCCAGCACTCGGGAGGCAGAGGCAGGCGGATCTCTGTGAGTTCAAGGCCACCTGGTTAATAAGAGTTCCAAGTGGGTCAGGACTGTTCAGAGAGACCCTGTCTCAAAACCAACCAAACGAAAGAGAAGGTAATGAGTTACAGCAGCCTTCTTTTTGTTTTGTTTTGTTTTGTTTTGTTTTGGTTTGGTTTGGTTTGGTTTATTCTGCTTGACGAAAGGTCTCAGTAAGCAAGTCGAGATTGCAGGTGAGGCACCACACCCAGCTTTTTGTTCTGGTTTAACCCTAGCATTCTTTGTTGAGGTTCTGAATTTCAAACAGATCCAATCACCCCAGAATAATGACAAGTTCTATCCTACCCACTAACCGGCAGGCCTGCCTGCCTTTCTTTGAAGTAACTAGACTTTTTATTTTTTATTTTTTTATTTTCACTGCTGGGATATTCTCCAGCCCAGGTCTGAAAGACGTATCGCAATTTAAAAAGCCCTCCCCCACCTGCCAAGAACCCCCACTTTGCCACCACAGGACCCAGTGACTCAGCTGTTAGAAACACAGTGGTCTAAAAGCTGCCTCTCACAGTGCAGTCAAAAATATGTTTTCTGGTTTTGGACAGACCAGGTTTTGATAAATTTTGCTCGATACTGTTTTAAAATTTTTCCCAGTCGGGTGTGGTGGCGCACGCCTTTAGTCCCAGCACTCAGGAGGCAGAGACAGGCGGATTTCTGAGTTCGAGGCCAGCCTGGTCTACAGAGTGAGCTCCAGGACAGCCAGGGCTATACAGAGAAACCCTGTCTCGAAAAAAAACAAAAAAACAAAACAAAAAAAAAATTCCCAGGGGTGTCACAGTTTGGCTCTGTGTGTGTGTGTGTGTGTGGGGGGTTCTGTTCTGTTTTCCGAGGACCTCCTGAAGATGGCAGATGACTATCTGCCGGAAGACTCATGGTTTGGATACTCTGGGGCGTAGAGGTCTCCTCAGCACTTCCTTCCCAAACCTGAGCCTAGCCTTAAGCATCAAGCTTCTGCCCTTAGCAGGAAGGCCTTGGAGAGAGTAACTGAGCTTGGCTGTCCACACCCAATACCGGGAAGCAGGGAGGTCTCTGAGCCAGGCTTAGAGTGGCCACAAAGGGTTTGCTTTCATAGACACACTAGGACTGCCCATCACATCTCCTCCGAGCCCAACCAAGGTGGTAAATGATGGCTTCCTGAGTCACAGCTTCCTTTAGCCTTCGTCTCTGGTGCTAAGGATGGGACAAACCCCCTGACTTAGCAGGAGCTGGACCTCCATTCCAATGCTTTAGTCTTCACTTCAATGTTGGGGTCTGCCCCTGTGCACCCTGAGTCCTACTGGGTTCGTTCTACTTAATCATTTCCTCTTTTCTTTCTTCCTTTTCATTTTTATTTTTATTCTTATTTTTATTTTGTTGTTGTTTTGTTTGTCTTTGGAGGCAGGGGTTACACTCCTGTAGTCTAGATTGTCCTCAATTTTGCAAAGCATCTGAGGGTGACCTTGAACTCCTGATCCTCTGCCCTCCTCCCTCCCAGTTGTTGAGATTAAGACCTGGGCCACAACTGACTTAATTTCCATTTATTCTCTACTCCTTTCCTTATTCCCCTTCTGGCCCGCCAGATCCCAAGTTGATATCAACTGTTGCCATAGCAACCACACCCACCCCACCCCCAGTTCCGCATTCAGCCCAAGAGAAGACACACCTAAAATACCTCCAGAATTGGATGACCTGAGATGATGGCCCTGAGCTCATCCTGCGCCCTGGTGCTCTTCTGAGCCTTGGTTACAGAGTCTCCCATTAAATGTGGAGCTCAGGTGGTTTCTGAACCTCTGAGGGAGGCAGTGCACAGAGGCCTGGATGCTGAGGCGGTTTCTGGGCTAGACCTTTTCAGTCTGAGCCTGACCACCATGCCAGAGAGACCCCAAGCAAAACATGAACTTGCCTTTTCTGAGCCCTAGTTTCCTCTTCTGTTAGAAAGCAGTGATTCCTTACAGGCACATCCAAACTGTTTATACAGTTATAGGCATGTTAACAATAGTTGTTGTCCTCATCTGACGCAGTAGAGAGACAGGCATGGTGCCACTCGCACGATCAAGGCTGCCCTCACTGCTTGGTGAGTTCAAAGCCAGCCTGGGCTTCATGACACCATTGTCTCAAAAATAAATAAATAAAACAAAGACAGACTAAACAAAAGTAAGACTGGGGGCAGGGGCTCAAGATGGGGATTTACTGTGTAGCCCTGGCTGTCCTGGAACTCATTCTATAGACCAGGCTAGCCTCAAACTCGGAGATCCTCTTGCCTCTGCCTCCCAGTGCTGAGATTAAAGGCGTGTGGCACCTCCACCCTGCTAGAAGTATTTTTTAAGAGATAGAGCTCTGTGAATATTTGGAATCCATTAGTCTTTCACATACTGATACCACTGTTTCCATTGGGAGGTAATAATTTGGGGCAGAGATGACTCACTGGGTGAAGGCACTGCCAAGCCTGCTGACCTGAGTTCAGACCCCAGGACAAAGAACTGGTTTCCCCAAGTTGTTCTCTGATCTCTACTAGTGCCTTTCTCAATGGCACACACACACACACACACACACACACACACACACACACCCCAAGGAAAAGGGAGGTAACTAAAGGCATATTGGCACTTGATTAGGGAACAAAGGATTACAGGCTTCAACTGTCCGTTGTTGTTTTATTTGGTCATTTGTATTCTCTGTTGTTGTTTTTGTTTGTTTTTGAGATTTAGCCTTACTGTGTAACACAGGCTATCTTTGCACTCTTGACAAATCTCCTGCCTCAGCCTCCCAGATTCCACTCTATCTTGTAATACGTCTAGGGGTAGCCTGAAAACACATAACAGTATTTCTGAAAGAAAAAAAAAGTATCCTATCTTCCGAAGAGCCAACCCTAAATGCATTTTTGGAATGCAATCTGCTTGAAAATGAAACAATGGAAGCCTGTATAAGTTAGCTCTCCACAAAAGTTTGCAGGTAAAAGCGTATCGAGTACTATGAAAAACTTATAGTTAATGGAGGCTGGATTTGTCAGGGTTTTTATTATCTTGCATAGATTTTGGAAGGATCTGGGCTCTAAATATATAGACGAGGCTTATGGATTAAAAAATACTTAAGTAGATGCTGAGACGTTAAAGCCAAATTACAGATGAGTTTGATCATGTTTAAAGATCACAGAAACCTTCTCTTGTAGCCCTGGAATCCCCTAGAATAGCATCCACGTGTCTATCGGCCCACAGTCATTGGAGGAAGATATTAAAAAGAAAAATTCAGAAATAAAATAGTTTAAACATTTTGTTTCTTTTGAGAGCAGGATCTCACTATGGTGCCCAGGCTGGCCTGAAACTCACAATGATGCCCCTGCCTCAGTTTCTCAAGTTCTGAGATTACCGAGTAGGTGCTGTTCTGAGAAGTGTTATACAATCTCCGCTGACTTGGTCTCTCCTGAGCTTCATCATCCTTTCATCCATCAGGTCCAGGTGTGTACAGGTCTCAGCAGTAAGTCCTGCATGTTACCAGACCATCTATCACTATGCTGCAGTGCTGGTGTTCAGGTAACCTCATTTTACGTAGTATCAACCCCAGAACATCAGCACTCTGATGCAGGATGCTGGGCATGGTGCAGACATATCATTCCAGCACACAGGAGACAGACTGCTGTCTGAGGCTGCCTGGGCAACAAAGTGAAACCAAACCAAACAGCGATGGCAAGGGTGCCCCAGAGCGTGAAGATGGTAGACATGCTGGTTCTGGTATCCTGTGGTCCTGACACACTACATTCAGAAACAAGCTTAGGATCTATGAGACGACTACTGTGATATACGAGGCATTGTATTAGTCGCTTTTTTTTTTTTTTGGTTTTTCGAGACAGGGTTTCTCTGTGTAGCCCTGGCTGTCCTGGAACTCACTTTGTAGACCAGGCTGACCTCGAACTCAGAAATCCACCTGCCTCTGCCTCCGGAGTGCTGGGGTTAAAGGTGTGCCCCACCACACCCAGCTTGGTTCCTAGTTTCTCAGTAATTACTAGACCAACACCCATGGCTTAGTTAGATAAGAGTGTGGTGTTCCTGCCTGCACGCAGACCGGCGCCTTGTCTGCGTGGGCAGAACACCTTGGGGTGGGTTCGCACTCCTGCCTGCTGAACCCACTGTGGATCCGAACTGGAGGACGAGAACTCCTGAGAAAGAACAGGGCTGCAAAGGAAAATATGGGGCCTTGGCAAGCGCACGCCGGTAGGATTTGCTGAAGGAGTGCGAACCCACCCCAAGGTGTTGTGCCCACGCAGACAAGGCGCCGGTCTGCGTGCAGGCAGGAACACCACATAAGAGAGTTATTGGAACTGTTTGGAAAGGATTAGGAGGTGTGGCCCCGCTGGAGTTGGTGTGCCATTGGGTGTGGGCTTTGAGAATCCCACCACCTTCCCCCACTTCAGATCAAGGTGTAAGCTCTTGGCTAGCCACCTCCACTCAGCCGTCATGGGCTCTGACCCTCAGAAACTGTAAGCCCCACATAAACTCTTCTCTAATTTGCTCTGTTCATGGTGTCTCATCATAGCAATAGAAACGAGACAAATACAGTAATTATGCTCATATAGATAATGATAACAGAATATTCATTACTACACATTTCCACCCAATTCATCCCTCCAACACATTAATTTATAACTTTAATCCCAGTGAAATCTGCATTCAAGAAAAGACCTAGGGAGTCTGAGGGTGGAGCTCAATGAAAAACACCAAGCATGCGTGAGACCCTAGGTTCAATCCCGCTCACAAAACCAACAGGAAAACATTTGGAAGCTGGAGAGGTGACGGCTCAGGGGTTGGGAGTGCTTATTACTCTAGCAGAGGATCCCAATTTGGTTCCTAGCACCCACATGACGGCTCACAGCTCTAACTCCAGTTCCAGGGTTCTAACACCCTCTTCTGGCCTCCAGAAGGACCAGGCATATATGTGGTACACATACTTATGTACAAAATTAATACACATAAAGTAAATTTTTAAAAAACAAAACCAGAACATTCTCTTCCCAGAAGATGATAGCTTAGAGAGCTGTGGGCAGACATTGATCAAAACCGTCTGGGGAACATGAACCTGAGTTTACTAAACTCACACGTCCCAGATTTCCTTCTCTATGCAGGTGGGCCATCAAGATTAGTGCATGTCCCCTGCTGCCTTTCCAGGGAACAGTCACATTGTCCTCTGGTTCGTTAAGTTAGACATCTAGAGTACAGGGTTCACTGTATTCTCCTTAGCCACATCATCCAATACATAACAAGTCATCTTAATTTTGCTTCCTAATTCCATCCACTTCCATCCATCCTACTGGTGCTATAGGCAGAGCATCCTTCTATCACCTGCCTTACTGACATTTCCAGCTCTTCTGACGCTCCTGTCTCTGCCTCCCGAGTGATAGCATTACAGGTGTGCCTTACCACACCTGGCTCTGTATGTTTGCCTCTAGCCTCTTCCTGCCCCTCCGTCCCTCCCTCTCCTCACTATCCCACTCCTCTTTCTTCCCACCTGCAGGCTGCTTTCACATATTGAATTAACACTGAATATCCAGAATGCTCAGCCTACGTCTGTTTTGCACAAATGCTTCCTTGTCCCTGATCCCCATCCCAGTGCACCTTGACTATCCTGACCCTGACTCTTACCTGAAATCTGCCATTATTTTTAGACCTCAGCTTAGAAAGGACCTCTTTCTGAAATCTTTTATCCCTGCAGTCCCAAAGGTTCCTTGGTGGTAATTTCTGTCAACCTCATGAGAGTACATAATCAAACTGTGGGTTTGCCCTTCTGTTTGAAATCCCACTGGCCTGGCAATTCAGAGAGTACAAGCACTTCAAACAAACTTTCCCACCCTTGATCTTCCAGCAACCTGTTTCATGAAAAAAAAAAAAAAATCAAGAAAATCTGCTTGTTTCCAGAGAATGCCTGCTTAAATGTATGTACATCTGTAATCCCCAGCCTCCACTCTATTTTATACTCTTTTGGACTTCACAGCAAATAGAGAATTCCACCATCCCGTCTCATTCATTTTTCTCTACTGTGCTGGCAGGATGCTTCTTCAATGGAAATGAATTCCATGTACCTCATAAGCATGCCCTGGGGCAAGCAACATATGAAAGGAAAACTGGCTTATTGCCACATAAAACCACCGACTCAGCAAACTGTCTTTTTCTCCTAAATTTAACCCAATGAGGAAAAGTGCTTACGTCACCAAGACTCCCCAGACTCTGGGGAGATTGCTGACAGCTGACTTCTCAATCTCTCCTCCAAGCATAGTGGAGGGCAAAGGCCTGGACTTATGGAATCTGTGTAGACACGGATCTGGGAAGCTGCTTTTAAAGACTACATGCAAAGCTGTCACAGGGTGTTTATGATCACATGGTGCCTGTTTTGAAACTGAAGGGAAGCTGTCCTTCAAACCTAAATAGACATTGTAACATACCCTTCTACCATTTGGGAGAATGTCGGAGAGGCATTAAGATCTCCTTATGTAAGGTCAAGCAATATAACGACCTTCTGGTTCTAGGATGAAGACAGCACTGTCCACTCCTTGCTCAAAGCATTTCTTCCTCACTCTAGTTCAGCTCAGTCCACTGGACAGTGACCAACAGGAGAGAATGTGGCCACTGGGAAGCAGTGCTCTCAGAGTTTAAGGAGAAAGAGCTGCTTTCTGGGTTTTAATGTCAATCAAACTGTGGGTTTGTCCACAGTTTGTTTCTCTCTCTCTCTCTCTCTCTCTCTCTCTCTCTCTCTCTCTCTCTCTCTCTCTCTCT
>NC_034593.1:5300125-5303467 GCF_900095145.1 Mus pahari | reverse complement strand
TGTGTGTGTGTGTGTGTGTGTGTGTGTGTGAGAGAGAGAGAGAGAGAGAGAGAGAGAGAGAGAGAGAGAGAGAGAGAGAGTCAGAGTCTAGCTAACTCTGTGGCCCAGCATACCTCAAACGTAAGGCAATCATTCTGTTTCTGTTTCAGCCTCAGAGTGTCAGGGTCATAGGCATGCAACAGTCCAATAGATTATTTTCACTAGCTGAGGGGCGCCAGCTCACAAGTTGGTGTTCATGGACATAGGATGTATGGTCTTTAGGAAACTCCCTATAGAGTGTACTTCTTTTGGGACATAGTCTAGAAACTGACATTTCCCCCATTTCACTTGTATTAAATACCTCCTTGGAGATGGGAGGAACAAACAAAACCCTATTTTCTTTTTTAGATTTTTTTAAAAAAAGATTTGTTTATTATTATATCTAAGTACACTGTAGCTGTCTTCAGACACACCAGAAGAGGGTGTCAGATCTCATTACAGATGGTTGTGAGCCACCATGTGGTTGCTGGGGTTTGAACTCAGGACCTTTAGAAGAGCAGTCGGTGCTCTTAACCGCTGAGCCATCTCTCCAGCCCCCTTTTTTAGATTTTTTAAACAACAACAACAACAACAACTCCTGAACCATAGCCTGCTGTATTGATTGGTGAGCACTTTTAGTCCTAACACTGAGGAAGCAAAGAAAAGATGTCTCTCTGAGTTCAAAGCTAGCCAGGACAATAGTGAGGACCCCCACCCACCCAAATAAGACAAACATAAATCTAAAATTTCCTTCAAATCTTCCTGTAAAATCCAAGTCAGATAGAACATACCTACAAACTAGTTAGTTGGTAGGCAGAGACAAAGGACCACAAACTTAAGGCTGGCTGGCCAATTTAGGGAGATTCTGTCCTAAATGGTTAAAAAGGGCTAGGGATATAACACAGCTGTAAAGCACTTGTCTAGGTCTGGGCTCAATTCTTAGTATTAGGCACAGACAGACAGACGGACGAACTACAAGTTTTTAGTCTTAGCACTTGGAAGGCTGAGGCAGGACGCCCAGTTTGGGTAATTTATACCACTCTTGGCTTAGAAGAGAGAGAAAGGGACAAAGGGAATGACCGATGTTCAACCTTTGCCTTTGATGTCATCAGGTAGATATTATATTTATTTCGCTTGCTTTCTAATGTCCTACTACTTATTGGCAGGCAAAGATGAGCATTCTTTAGAAGTCCATGGCTTAATTGGGAATACCCCTCCCAACTTAAGAACACCGGAAACAAATTCCTACATGAAATGGCCTATGACCTGGAACTTGTAGGCTGCTTGGGAGCAAGCTGGAAGAAGTGGGAAGATGGTCTTATGCACAGTGAGTCTGCGTTAAGAAGTAGTGAACTTCACTTAGGAATCACAGCAGGCCTCTTGTCTTGGAGCATGACCCAGGAGTGGGAGTAGTGGCCGTGTAAGCAGAGCCAAGCAGTTTCCCACATAGGGAAAAGAAGCGTCCCTTGTGGGCCCTCAGACTTTGTACTCTGGGACACGGGGATCCCTCAGAGTGTTTCGTAGGAATCGTTAATAGTTAATCTCTCAGAACATGTGAATTGAAAATTTTTATGTAAATTACTTTCCATTTTTACACCACTAGCAGTTGGGAGAGACATATCATCAACTCCAACTTCAAAGGATTTACAATCTGGCACGCTTTTAATTGTGTTTATTCCAAACACTTTCCACATCACAATGGATGTTTAAAGTGAATACATTAGGTGGAGTAAAGTACTCCATCTTTGGTCCTGATGTTTATTAAACAGAAAGACTCAAAAATCATCCAATTGTTCTTGGAAAATATACATGAATGTGTGGTATTTGGAACTTTATTTTAGAATCCAAATGTCATAGACATCTGGACACAAAAATTATGCAAGAGAGACCTTTAGAAATGTGTTGCTAATTACTGACTCTTCACTGCAACCACACGGCCGAGCCTTTGTTGAGGCTCTGTGTGCGCTACCACCATAGCCCTGGCTTTTTCCATGCCGCAGTTTCTTCTCCGGGAGCATCCTACATCGCTTCCATCACTGAGCACGCCATCGCGCTAACAGGAAAGCGCGTCAACTTCACAAGTGAGTGTGTGATATTGGCAATGAGGCGTGTACAACAACAGCGTGGTAAAAGTGTCGAGGGAAGAAGAGAAAGAGCCAAGCAAGCTGAAGGACTGGGGAAAGGATGCAAGGCAAGTGTCATGGCTCAGACCCTGGGACAGACGGCTGAGGTGCCAATTAAACATATTAAATTGGACCTGGCCTCCAGGTTCTCCCAGAATCCCTCAGTCCCGAACTGTGACAGAGTATGGCTGGCATATCAGCGCTCAACCCCGAACCTCTGCAGCCCAGGGGCTGGGCGGCCCCTGCCCCCCAGGCTCTTCTATAATGCGGACACTCTGGTTACCTGCTACCTTTTGGTTTTTCTTTCTCCCTTCTCCCTCCTCCTCATCCCCTCCCCTCCCCCTCTCCGGTCACATGGCTTAGAGTCATGTCCACTCTGAAATTTCCCAGATGTCTCTTTTATCTACGATAAACTTTCTCCTTCACAATACCTGGGATCAGTAATGTCCTTTTCTTTTTTATTTCTTTTTTCTTTTTTCTTTTCCATTCAGCACCCAGCTAGAATGGAAAGGTGATTCAAAACTGTGGGGTTAGAACTGGAAACTGTAACAGAATTTCACTCTCCAAATAAACTTTAAACTTTAAACTTTCTGGACTCCAATCATCTTTTAAAATCTATAATATGAAAATAGTATGTTTTATTTAAGGTCTATTTTTAATTTTAAAGTATAGGCTATACATTTCGAGTTCATCCAAAAATGATCATTATATTATGTTCCAGAAAGTTCCAAGTGAAGATGTCCAAGAACAAGGCAATAACCCTGCTTTCCTAAAGTTGAAATTCTAAAGGAAGAGAAGATAAACAAAAATAATGATCCATATTATCCTGCAAAATTGACACAAGCTAAATTCATTTGAGAACAAGGAGGCCCAATTGAGAAAATGCCTACTGAAGATCAGGCTGTAGGCAGGCTTTTAGGGCATTTTCTTAATTAGTGTTTGATCAGGAAGGGCCAGTCCATTGTGAATGGTGCTATCCTTGGGCTACCAGTTCTAGAATCTGTAAGAAAGCAGGCTGAGCAAGCCATGGGGAGCAAGCTAGTAAGCAGCACCCCTCCATGGTGTCTGCGTCAGCACCAGCCTCTGGTCTCCTGCCTTCCTGCCTTCTTTACTTTTCTGTCCTGACTTCTTCTTCTTCTTCTTCTTCTTCTTCTTCTTCTTCTTCTTCTTCTTCTTCTTCTTCTTCTTCTTCTTCTTCTTC
>NC_034593.1:5285798-5299520 GCF_900095145.1 Mus pahari | reverse complement strand
GGAGGCAGAGGCAGGCGGATTTCTGAGTTCGAGGCCAGCCTGGTCTACAGAGTGAGTTCCAGGACAGCCAGGACTGCACAGAGAAACCCTGTCTCGGAAAACCAAAAACCAAACCAAAACAAAACAACCTTGAGTTTTCTAAATTCAGCGTCAGGACTTGAAGGGATTAGGGATTTAAGGTGGAAAGGCATACAATTTAATTTTGCCTCTGAATCACTGTCTCGTGTAGTTCAGGGTTACTCCAACTCACTACAAAGCCAGAAGCCAAGGTTGGCCTTGAACTCCTGATCCTTCTAACTCCGCTTTCCAAGGGCTGAGAATGCAGGCATGCACCACCATGCTGGGCTTCAGTTTAATCTAAAACATTTCTCGGATGCTTGTTTTGAGACCTGGTTACAGGGGCAGTGGAAACAGAGACCACGTGCCAAGCTAAGACATCATAGCATCTTCAGGTAAAATACAATGGTAAGGAAGACCAAAACTAAAGAGCAGTCTATTTATTGGTCTAAGTCCTTACTGGAATGTTCCACTGTGGCTGTGATCATTTAGACACTGGCTCAGATGAACTCCCAGCTCTAACAATGACCTTGAGCTGAATTAAATGAAAAAAAAAAATGAAAGAAGTCAATTGGGCAAATGGCTATGCTAAATGGAGACCCTTTGCTCTGAAAATGACTGTGTTGAGTTTGGCGCTGTGTACATTTGGGATTATCGGTTAGTTAAGGGGACAGAGTGTATACAGGAAGCTATCTGACAAGGTGAATGCACACCCACCCACAGATGTGTGCCCCTATACAAACATACAGATGTACACATACTCAACACAGGCATGTGTGAAAAAGAAGAGCAAAAGAGATAAACAGATGCAGAGAGAGGCGAGAAGGGAGAGAGGGAGAGCTCTAGTGTCTTTAGAACATCTTGGTGAGTAGCAAAGATTCCCAGTAGACACTGTGATCTGGTTCTATCTAAGAATATTTAAATTTATTGAAAAATCATTTTATATGACATTAAAATAGATATTTTCAGAAGACAGACTCTATATTTAGAATAATACCTTTAAACCAATTGTATGCAACTGGAACCATCCTTGAAAAACAAAAATATATCTACGTTCAATTGCTTGTTCATTAAATATTTAAACAACAGAAAAATACTGACCAAAATAACAATTTTTAAAAAAAATCAAGAGCCGGGCGGTGGTGGCACATGCCTTTAATCCCAGCACTTGGGAGGCAGAGGCAGGCGGATTTCTGAGTTCGAGGCCAGCCTGGTCTACAAAGTGAGTTCCAGAACAGCCAGAGCTATACAGAGAAACCCTGTCTCGAAAAACAAAAAACAAAACAAAAAAAAACAAAACAAAAAAAAAAAATCAAGATATATGTCCAATTTGGAGAAAGCTAAGAAATAAAAGCTATGGTCACTTTAGGCTTCTAATGTAACAGTATTAGCATACCATCTCAATGCTTTAATGTAGGTACAAGCACCAAGCCGCAGAAATGTCACAGGCACAGAAATGTCATTTCTGTGCTATTTATTTGAAATCCAAGAATTCTTTCTCTAGAAAGAATATAATCATCCAGGCCAGCCACAAATATCCTTTTAACCTTTACATAGTCAAATGATCACGAGTAACACCATGCATTGAAAGCTACAGGAAGGCGTGGGGTTCCTTTATTTAAGAGAAAAAATATCTTCACACATTCCCAGAGTACAACCCTGGAAAACCATTTTGCTGCTAATACCTTTTCAACCTTCTCCAACACCCCATAGAATAATTTTAGATCTCTGTCACCCCCATTTCTGCAACTCATTGCCTTGAAAGTCCTGTTTTCAGGCTACTGGACACTAGTTGGTAGACAGGACTCAGTTTTTGTTTTGTTTGTTTTGTTTTGTTTGTTTGTTTTGTTTTGACAAAGTCTGACTGTGTAGATCAGGCTGATCTCAAACTCGTAGCCATTTGTCTGCCTCTGCCGCCTGAGTGCTGGGATTAAAGGTGTGCCCTACCTCGCCCAACTTTGAACCCTGTTTAATCCACACCCCAAACTATACTTGCCTGCAGATCATTCATTATTTTTCCTTTCCTTGCCAAAGTTACTCTTTTCCTCTCAGTGTTATTTATAAGTTAATAAAGAAATCAGATTAAACAAGACGTTAATCATTACATGATTAGTAGATAAGTAAGCTTCAGAAATACGTGCATCCTAGGGAGAGTGAGCATAATAAACACAAGAGAAGGGGAGACGAGGGTTCCAGGAAATAGCTCCATTGTAAAGGGCTTGCTGTGCAATCCGGGGGAACCCGCATGACCCAAGGATCTAAGTAAGAAAGGGGATGATGGGAGCAGCAACTTGTGGAGACAAGACCAGCAGCACTTGTGGTAAAATGAGGAGAGGGAGGAAGAGGGAGATGCAGAGGGAGAGAGACAGACACAGACAGAGACACACAGAGAGACAGAGACGGGGCGGGGGTGGAGAGGGAGAGAGAGAGAGAGAGAATGAGAATATGCTGGCTACCTAGAGGGATGGAAGATACAGGGATGGGGAAGGTCATCATTGGGTAGGTTAGTCAGAGCAAGGGGGCCGTGAAAGCCAGAAACCTACCATCTGTTAGCCCCACTGAAAAACTTAAAGGGAATTTGAGGCAGATATCCCACAAGGCTAAACAATACTGGTCTTAAAAGCAATGGATTACTAAACAGAAACCTCAGAGTCAGGTGAGCAATACTCCCCTCAGGGAGCCCCAGAAGTGCCACCCCCCTCCCCGAAACAACCTGACCTCTTGCTATTGCTCTTGGTTGCTCACAAGAACTAGTTGATAAGACACTATCACTGAAGGCTGCATAGCCTTTGGATGCAGGATACAGAGAACGCATGCTGCAATTGAGCTGGAAGTTTCCTCCCTGCTGATGAACTTCCATGCGCTGGAGGGTGCTGAATGGCTCTCCAGCTGCGTGTGAGCGCTCTGACCTCTCTGAATACCAGTTTGCCAGGCCAGTTGTGTTCATTGGCGCAATAGTGGCATGACTGTTAGTGCGGGCAACCTAGCACTTCCTCGTTGGATTTGAGTCTGCTCCATTAGAGATAACGCACACAGTACTGTAGTCCTGGAACAAAAGAGAAAGGAAGGAAGGAAGGATGGAAGGAAGGAAGGAAGGAAGGAAGGAAGGAAGGAAGGAAGGAAGGAAGGAAAGAAGGAAGGAAGGAAAGAAGGAAGGGAAAAGGGAAAAGAACGCAACCTATGATAGAGGGGATCCTAAGTCCCAAGTGGAGACCTGCTGCTGCTGCTGTTTAGCTAAACTGAAGGAGCTCAAACCGCCTTCCTCTTATCTATGACTACACTCACAGACAAACGTTTTGCTCAACCAAAATCAGAGTAGCCTCTCTGCAGAGAGCCATGGCTGCACAGGGAGCTGAGGGTAAAGGATGGCTGAGGGCTGAGGGCTGAGGGATAAGGGATAAGATATTTGTACCGCCTCCTTGAGAGTTGAGAACCTTGGGGTGTGGGTGTGGAAGAGCTGGAAGAGAAAATGGCTGTCCACTGTGCTTTACTGCTAGGTGGTGGGTGCACACCTTTAGTCCCAGCACTCCAGAGGCAGAGGCAGAGCAGGCAGATCTCTGAGTTTGAGGCAAGACTGATCTACAGAGTGAGTTTCAGGACAGCCAAGGCCACCCAGAGAAACCATGTCTTGAAAAACCAAACAAAGCAACAATAACAACAGAAGCAGTCTAGCAAGCAGCATATCACCATGGCAACCATAAACTCACAGCAACTGTGTCTACTGGTGCTGGGACCACACAAACTGGACCCACCTGACACAGCTCTGGAAGGAAAGGGGCCCTGGGGCCTATATCAAAGTACATTATCTACATGTACTAAATTGTCAAAGAAAAAAATGTATTCATATGAAAGGCTCTGGGCTGGAGAGATGGCTCAGCGGTTAAGAGCACTTAACCAGAGGTCCTGAATTCAATTCCCAGCATCCACATGGTGGCTCACAGCCATCTGTAATTGGATCTGACGCCCTCTTCTGGTGTGTCAGAAGACAGCTACAGTGTACTCACATACATAAACTTTTTTTTCTTTTTTAAGGAAAAGCCTTTAACCCTCTTAAACATGTTCACGTTAGTGCTTGTGTGCCTTCACATATAGGAACATGCATATGCACCTGCACATACATAAACCCTGTCTTGGTAGCCCTGGCTGTCCTGGAACTCACTCTGTAGACCTTGCTGGCCTCAAACTCAGAGACCCTCCTACCTCTGCTTCTTAAGTGCTGGGACTAAGGGTGTGCCTGCACCACCACAGCTAGTAAGAAACATGCACATCTTAAAAGCAATTTTGTATTAATACTAAAGGTATTTTATGAAGTGAGATTGGATATATTTCCCCAAATTCTTTATTTTTATAACCTCTTTATTTTATAACCTCAGTATTCTAGTCTCCTGTTTGTTGTGATAAACTCCATGACCAAAAGCATCTTAGGAGACAGAGGGGGTTATCTCAGCTCACAGGTCACAGTCCGTCACTGTCACTGAGGATAGTCATGGCAAAACCTCAAGCAGGAGCTTGTAGCAGGACCTGTGGAGGAGTGCTGCGTGCCGCCTCTCTCGGCTGCACGCTGCATCTCTCGAAGGCTCGCGTTTCCCTAGCTTTCTTACACAGTCCAAGACCATCTGCCCAGGGAATGAACGGGGCTAAGCACTGTGGGCAGAACCCATCCTTCCACATCAACACTGCACAGCCAGGACCACAGGCCATTCTGATCTGGGAAATCCCTCACTCTTTTTCCTTTCAGTATTTTAGACAGGCTCTCATGTAGCCTACATTGGCCTTAAACTCACCATATAGTTGAGGCTGGCCTTGAATCGGTCCTCCCGTCTCAGACTCCTAAAGGTTAGAGGCATTGACCAGACCTTAACATCCAATAATAATTCCATGGATAAATTTTCTTTTCTTCATTACGGTTTCTTGAAAGGGTCATATTTTCTGTCCCCAAGAAAAATTGCAAGCATTTAACTTTTTAAAAGTAGTTTATTATTCAAACCATCTTCAATACATTTCGATGGTTTGAATAAGAATGGCCCACATAGGCTCATAAGTTTGAATGTTTGATCCCTGGTTAGCGGAATAGTTTGGGAAATATTAGGAGGTATGGCCTAGTTGGAAATGTTGTGTGACTGGCTATGGGCACTGAGGTCTCAGCAGCTCAGACCATTCTAGTCAGTGCTCTCTCTGCCTCCAAGTTGTTGTCTCAACTTGTAAGTACCCAGCTCCTGCTCCAGCGCCACACCTGCCTGCCTGCCGCCATGCTCCCTAGCGTGATGGTCTGGACTGAACCTCTGAACTGTAAGTAAGCCCCCAATTAGATGCTTTCTTTTATAAGTTGCTTTGGTCATGTTCTCTTACAGCAATAGAAAAATAAGACACTGTCTTAGATTTAGAACACACTTCATGTGGAAACTTTTCTCCAAGCAGGGCCAAGTTTAGTACCAGTCAAGAGGTGTTACTAACAACCCAAGAGGCACCTTTTCTCCGGTGTTAAAATAGCCTTTGACGCTTATGTTTTCTCTAGAGGTTTCTGGGCTGTTCGTAGAGGTCATTGTTTTCAGTTTGCCCTTGTCACCGTCTGGACTGGAAATGCCTATTTCTGCAGCTGTGCCCTCAAGTTCACGAGGCAGTGGGAAGCCACAGCTACAGGCCAATTTCTGCCTCAGCTCCATTAGTAACTTACTTGTTCTTCTGTTTTTGTGGAACCAGGCCTGGGTTCACACTCAGTGTTTGGTTCTTTATCCTTATGGGCCCATCTCTCAAATTTTGGAATTGCTAGAGCGCGTGACCACGCCCATCTCCATGCCCAGCTTTTATGACTAATAAATCATTTCCACTTTCTGTGTTTGTGGCTAGAACTGGGAGGCACTTGTGCATGTGCGTGTATGTTCACATACACGCAAACGTGTGCGTATACAAGTGTGTGTAGGAAGGTACAAGAGGCACGGGACACTTCCCTTATCTTTTCCAGTAGGAACTGCACTCACTCAAATAAGAGGATGTGTCTGAAAACACTTCGAATAAATACAAGGATTACAATCCAAAGCACAGATGAGTACCTGCTGCGCCCAGTGCTCTACAGACCCGCGTCCCTCAATCACCCCAGTAAACAAGGGGCACAGAGTGTGAGCCCAGGCTTCCAGCCGAGGAAGCATCGGTTCAGTCCATAACATCCCAAGGTTCCCAAGGACATGCTCACAAAGATGAACCCTCCATGTCACCCTTCTCCTCTGGGGACACTAACTGGTAGGGCTGAGACCAACCCAGCCCTGTCTAATTCCACTGCCCATCTCACCCCTGCCCTGCTTTGCCCCCTCTTGTCTGCTCACCCTTGCCTGCTTCACTTACATTATAAGTCCTCAATCCATTTATATAAAGTTCCAAATCTAATGTGCTACATTCCACATTATTATTTTATTCAGCTTCTGAGTCACAGTTTCACTGTGTCAGTTCAGCCGGCTCTCTCTTCTTTGGTTTTCTTCACAACTAGGCCTGGAATTTTCTATGTAGCTCAGGGTGACCTTGAATTTGTAGTGATCTGGCCCCAAGTGAGGGGATAATAGCCATGCCTGACGGGCAGGTGACAGTGTAGATACACTTACTTGCTGCACGTGTTTCTGTGTGCACAGGGTGTCCGTAAACTTCTCCAGCTGTGTACTGCCTCCTGCCATGCTCTCTGCATGGTTCCCAGGGAACACAAACAAGGGAAACAAAATCCGGAGAGCAGGTGGGGGCTTGAATCCACCCATTGGAAAGAGAAAACGAACAAACGAGTCTCATGTGGACAAGTGATAGTTTTAGGTAATGTTTCCTGCTGGCCAGTTATAGCATAAACAGGCACCATCATCTAGCACAGGAAGCAGGGCAGTGGTGCTGCACACCTTTAATCTCAGTGCTTGGGAGGCAGAGGCCATATGATCTCTGAGAGTTAGAGCCCAGCCTGGGAGGCAGAGGCAGGAAGATCTCTGTTAGAGGCCAGCCTGGTCTACAGAACAACAACCTGGGCTACACAGAGAAACCCTGTCTCAAAAAGTCAAAAAAAGCTGGGCGTGGTGGTGCACGCCTTTAATCCCAGCACTCGGGAGGCAGAAGCAGGTGGATTTCTGAGTTTGAGGCCAGCCTGGTCTACAAAGTGAGTTCCAGGACAGCCAGGGCTACACAGAGAAACCCTGTCTCAAGAAACCTAAAAAAAAAGAAAGAAAGAAAGAAAGAAAGAAAGAAAGAAAGAAAGAAAGAAAGAAAGAAAGAAAGAAAGAAAGAAAGAAAGAAAGAAAGAAAGAAGAAAGAAAGAAAGAAAGAAAGGTGAGCTTGGTCACACATGCCTTTAATCCCTGTACTCAGGAGGAGAGGCATTCAGATCACTGTGAGTTCAAGGTCAGCCTGGTTCACAAAGCAAGTCCAGGACAGCCAGGGCTCTGTTTCGCAGAGAAACTCTGTTTCAAAAACAAACAAACAAACAAACAAAAAAGTAAAAAGTAAAGACGGTTTTTATTTATTTTTTGAGTTGAGATCTCGTGCTGTAAAAATGATATTAATAAACTTTGTAGTTAATTATGTATGTGGGGGTGTATAACTGTAGTTCTTTGGGGGGAGTTCTATGCCTGTTTTAGCCACAGGCCCCATGTTCCTCGTAGTCTGAGTCTCGCCCCGACTCGCTATCCTCGTATATCCTCTTAGCTGTTCTCTCATCATGACCTGGAGGTGAATCCCTCGGTGACCTGTTCATCTCCATTCCTCCTGGACCCTTTGCTTCACAGTCATTTCTTCTCTTCCTCCCTCATGGTCCTCATCCTCCTCTGGCCTCCAATTTACAGAGATCTGCCTGCCTCTGCCTCCAGACTGATGGGCTTAAAGGCGAGTGCCACTATGCTGGGCTCAGAGCCAGGCACACCATTCCTTCTATGCACATATGAAAGATAACACAAATGAGGGACGTGAGCTACACCCTTCAAGGCCGTGAATTGCTGCCCCTCCCACAGGTTATGCCCGTCATCTAATAAATGGGATGTTCTTAAAGATGTCCTCCCTAGCCACAGAGAGAGCCCCAGTGTTTTTCTCCCTTTGTACCTCTGCCACCTTGGGAAACATCAAAGGAGATGATCCAAACAAACTGAACACCCTCTTCCCGGGGCAGTGAGTAATTCTACCAAAGCAACATTATGAAGGTCACCTTCCATCTCTGGCAGTTGGCGAGAAAGCACAGAAGGAATGTGAGAAGGAACCAGTTCATCTTGTCTAACTTCCCTTTTCTCAAAAAGCAAAACAAAACAAAGCCCCGATCTTCATATTGTTTGTTTGTTTATGTGCTTGTGACAGGGTTTCCTCTTGTAGCCCAGGCTTGGCCTCAATCCTGGAGTGCTCCAGTCTTAGCCTCTATAGTGCTGGAATTGCAGACTTGTACCACCACACCCATCTTTAAAGAAAAAAAAACCAAAAACAAACAAACAAACAAAAAACCCAAAAAACTAGGTTATTATGTTAAGTTGCTTTTTCCCTTTCTTCCAACCCCCCTAGCCCTATCCCCCTCAACCCTGCCTTCAGAGACAGTTCTGCTAACTCAGGCCAACCTGGAACTCACTATGTAGCTGAAGATGATCTTGAACTCTTGATCCTCATGTCCCCCGCCCCCGCCATAGTGGTGGGACATGAGCCCCATTTCCACCGTTCCCTCCTGCTGGTTAGACTTGGAGCTTCCCCTCACTAGTGCATGGCATTCCATTTCATACCCAACTTTCTAGTCTTTGATCGTGGAGGGTAGTGTTGCCTCATAACCTGGCCACTCCAAGTGTGTCTTTAATGTCCCATCTCTTAGACACACTTAGACACATGTGGACTAGATACCCTGGGATGCGTCCTCGGCAGAACGGCGTGGAAGGCAATCTTTTGGCTTTTGTAAGAATCCTTTACATCACATGGATCCAGGTTCTGCAATAGGTTTTTGTGATAGCTCAAACAATTTCTCCTCTTCCCTTGTAACTATACTTAAAATAAATAAATACATACATACGTATATACACACATACATACATAATAAAGGCACCTGTTACAGGTAGCAGATGGCAACAGTGGACAATTCAGCTTTGAGCATCTGCAGAGAACATATGAAAACTCCATTTGTATTGGGGCTTAACAACATTCAATGTGACTAAAGGTTATTACACAGTGTGAGCAAATGCAACCCTCCCTCCCTCCCTCCCTCCCTCCCTCCCTCCCCCCACCCCCCAAGACAGGCTTTCTCTGCAGAACCCTGGCTGTCCTGGAACTTGTTCTATAGACCAGGCTGGCCTCCAACTCAGAGATCCACCTGCCTCTGCCTCGTGAGTGCTTGCTGTGTGCCATCATTCCTGGCATTTCTTTTTTTTTTTTCTCAATTTTTAAAATTATTATTATTTTCTTTATTTACATTTCAAATGCTATCCCGAAAGTTCCCTATACCCTCCCCCTGCCCCTGCTCCCCTACCCACCCACTCCCACTACTTGGCCCAGGCCTTCCCTTGTGCTGGGTCATATAAAGTTTGCAAGACCAAGGGGCCTCTCTTCCCAGTGATGGCCGATTAGGCCATCTTCTGCTACATATGCAGCTAGAGACACAAGCTCAGGGGTACTGGTTAGTTCAAATTGTTGTTCCACCTACAGGGTTGCAGCCATTCCTGGCATTTCTTAAACGATCTGTGAGGCTTTGTGTGGAACTGCAACGTGAACAGAACCTATCCTGTGTGAGTTTTCCTGGTGATGTGCGAATCAGTCTATTTATTCTACACAGGGCACCGATGGTGGATCAAAGCAACAGTCCATCCCATGGCTGCCCCATGAGCTGATGAGTCTATAGGGCTTTCTGATAAAAGCATGGGGTTACTTGCCGCCTGCATCCACTGAGGAGCCTCCCTCAGCAGGGTGACTCATAGAAGCTCACCTCACAGGAAGCTCCACCACACCGTGTCCTCCTCCAGCCTCTGTTTACTGCTGATATAACCCAGAGGACAGGGCTCTTTGTGATCTCATAACTTTCTGAACCATCTGTCTTTTTAAACATCTCCTCAGCTTTGTGTGTTTCGTGAGTCTTCCTCTCCCTCTAGTCGTCCTCAGTCCTCTAGGAGGGACTGATTTGGTTCAGAGGCTCTCACTACGCAGCCACCTATAAATAACTAAAATAATTAGGTGATTGATGTGTCTGAGGTGGAGGGGTAAGAGAAGCTCCTTCTTTTTAGGCTAGAGAGTCTAGCTACAGGGATTTGCCGTTCAGCGGGGTTTTTGAAGGAAATACCACGTATTTCCCTCTTGGCCTAAATAGAGAAAGGGAAGTCTAGGAGAGACAGCTGGGAAGCAGGGTTTGGAAGACGGGAAACAGACAGACTGGCTTATACAGAAAGCTTAAAGCTAGACTACGGATGAGACATGAGAAGAGGTGCAAGGTCGGCCTGCCCAGGACTTCCTCAGGTAGGAGATGAGGACATTTTTTACAATAGAGAAGCGATATGAAATTAAGACAAGTCTTTCTGGTTGTCATGGCAATGAGGCACAAGGCAGCAAGAGAGAGGAAGTCCAATTAAAAGTCTGGATCCGAAACGAAAGCAGTTGTAACAAGAAAGGAAAGAAAAGGACAGGTTTGAGAATGCTTCGGCATCTCGAATCGGTATGGCGTGGTGACAGATTGCGCTGGGAAGGGAGGAACTAGTGACTTCCAAATCACTGGCTTTGGAACACGGGGATCTTTTATTAAATCTTTCTCTAAACCACTATACATTATTCATTGAGATTAAAGATGCACGCGCGTTGTGAGACATCGTTAGTTTCCGACTGAGGGAATCCCTAGATTAGAAACCAACCCCTCCCACACTCCCATGCTGCCTTTCCACCGGAAGCGCTGGCTGGGGGAGGGGTGCACATATATAAAAAACAGCCTTTTGTCCTAGAAAAAGAAACGGGAATGCCAGAAGATACAATTTGTATCCAACAAATACACATTGGATACTTCGTAGGAGGCATCCCCTTCCAGGACGTTTATCATGGACAGTGGCGGCTCTGTATGAGCCTTCGATTCATTAAGCTAAGAAGGGGTTTCCCATAGAGAAAAACAGGTAAATGATTTTTTTCGTTACAGGGTAACCAGAAACTTGTGCTTTAAAATTGAGATGATGTTAGCAAGGTCATGTCTTGGTTCTTTCAGCTAGATACAAATAATGTTGGATGATTAAACACTTCATGAGACTAGGCGCTCTGAAGCATGGCATTTGTGTCTTCTATGTAGCTTCCCTAAATCCACTCAGGCCTCATGGTTGGGAACTGGCATGCTAACTTCAGGAGAGCCCACCCTGGTTCGTTTGTTACTCATGGTTTGGGGCATGCCATCTGTTGCCCTGCTGTCTTGTCTCTCACACAGACCTTGGGAAATAATATCAGCATTATCTTTGAATGGAACTCGATCCCCACTTGATAGAAGTTCTTGATGGAATTTGGCTTTTGAAACAGAACCAAACCCAATGGTTGTCAAACCCTCACGAATTAGTAATATCTGGAGGCTTTGAAGACAGACTGCTGCACCCAACACTCAGAACTTATAATTTAGGAGAGCTAGGGCAGAGAGCAAGAATTGGCATTTCTGACAAAGGCTGGTCAAAAATCTGGGTCCCCTAATTTGGGGTACACTGATATGACCAGAAAGGGAGAAAATATCCCACAGAAAACATAAAGCTTGGGATGTGGCTCAGGAGAAGAACACCTACTTCTGTGGTATATGCAGGACCCTAGGTTTGATCCCCAGGAAGTTAAAACAGTGGGCCTGAGACATGGTTAAATAGTTAACAGTGAAGTTCAGTGGCCAGCACCTACTGACAGCTGTAACAACTGTAGGGGAGGGTGGAAGGCACCTGTGCTCATGTACATAGACCCACACACAGACACATGCATAGAACAAACAAGCAAACATACAAACAGAATCTCTACCCCCATCCCCCCACCCCCAGTGTCCAAGTCGTTGATTTTGTTTGAGAAGCTAAACGGCACACTATGGGGAATTCAGGGCAGGTGAAGCAGGCACTGAGGAGGGAATGCTTCCGATTGGTGGGTTGACCTTTCATTTTCATGGTCTAGTAACAGAGTCCCCACAACTAGATTGTATCTTAGTCCCACTCAGAGAAACTTACAGCAATGTACCTTTTCCGGTATTTCAGGGTTTTCTAGTTGAGCCGGAACCAGACCACGCCGTGAGCCACTTCACCGGGATGCTCCAGAGTAAGCCTCAGGACACTTGAAATCCCAAAGGTCTTATCCCTGAAATGAGTCAAATTAAAGATATGTATTTGTTTCCTTGATGCAAACAGCAAAACGTTCAAATTAGAAATGAACCTTTGGTTTTCTAAACCACAGAAATGCAAGATGGTGTCTCCTAGTGCACCAATTCATATTTTTGGCAAGCAAGTGATCTTTGTACTGTACCAGGTAGCAGGAATCTTGTTAAAATGCTTGAATTGTAACTTCCTGGAAGAGTCAGGGTTCTAGCCTGAGAGTTTTAGTCACAGAGCTCAAATCCAGAGACATCACCAGAAACCACCCATATCCTTGACCGGAGGACATGGAGGGGAGGGGAGGGAGGAAATGAATGGAGGGAGGGTGTTTACTGAATCCCGGGAAAGAGGTGCTGTGGGAGAAAATGAATCTGTCTGCAAGATTTAAGGTGCTCCCCCCAAAACAAATAAGAATTGGGATGCCAGATCAGGAGGGGTGTGATAACTATCGGACTCAGGCGCTCCTCCTGCCTTCTGACCTCTGCCTGGGGCCAACTAAATGTCCAGAGTTGAGGGAACCCCCACTGTGTCTTCAAGGTACCCCTTGGCAGAGAAGGGCTTCTGGTGGAGCCAAGTAAGCAATGGAGTAGCCAAATTCTCTTTTTCCAGAAGGATATGAACACTCGTTTGAGAAGACATCGGAGTTAGTGTAGGTAAAATTATCAGAATACTAAACTTTAGCTATAATTGTTGCTACTATGATTAACTTTGGTTTACAGATAAGGAAACGCTAAGGCTCACAGACTTTAGAACCAAACACTGCACCCCTGTCCCCCAGCCAATGGTAGAAGATTTCTCCACACTCAGATCTAGACATTCAGATTCAGATTGTGTGAAAATGCAGAGTTTCTTACAGTACCAGACAAGCTTAAGATAGGGTGGTGAGTGTGTGCTTAACTTAACTTATTACAGAGGAGAGCATTGTTACTCTTGGTACACAGAGTAATGACACTTCTTAAGGCAGGGGGCACGTGCCACATGTATTTGGGTGCCTGAAAAGGTCAGAAGAAGGTTTTAGATACAGTGGAGCTATGTTTACAGACAGGTGTTTGCCACCCGATGTGAGTGCTGGAAACCAAAATCTTGCATGAGTAGCATATTATATTGTACTTAGATTATCAAGATACACATCCTGCATTCCTCTCTCCAACTTCTCCCAGAACCCCCATGCTCTTCCAGCTTCATATCTTTCTTTTTTAATTGCCTCCTGAGTTCAGATATAGATAGATAGATAGATAGATAGATAGAGATAGAGATAGAGATAGAGATAGATTATATATAGCTGGGTGTGGGGCCACCCAGCATAGGCTGGCCTAACAAGGACCACACTCTTAGACTCTCCCCCTTGCAGCTATCAACTGTCAATATGAACTTCTTTTTTTTTTTTTTT
>NC_034593.1:5281376-5284958 GCF_900095145.1 Mus pahari | reverse complement strand
CACATTTTAAATCGTAGGATGGCCATTTGCCCCAAGGTCTTTGCATTTTAGATACTTAGGGTTTCAGTTCTAAAAAGATGTAGAGATGCATGTGTACAATTTCAGGCAGCAGAGAAATAAACAAGAACCGCTTTTCCTGTGGGCTGGTTGCCACTCCGACGCACTATCTGTCAGCTTCTCTCTGCTGATGGGAACAATTCCCAGACAAGGCCACTCTAACCGATGGCTGATGGGCTCATTGTGAATGTGAATTCCTCTTGGCAGGCTGAGCTGCAGAGCTGTCATTGAGAAAGTCTGTGAGGCAATACCCCGAGAGAAATGGTTCCACATTGCAAACTAACCATATGGGATAGATGTTCTCCCGTGGACACACTTTGTAATTAGACAGTGTAGAAAGCATAGGTCAGCTCCTAAATATTGCTTCATTACAGTAAAGGCTGAGTCATATGAAGTTGCCAATATTCGATGAATAAAAATGGCAGCTTCATGCAGTTTTTCCTAATAATTCTGATTCTAGCTCAATACCCAGAAGCCATATTTCATTTGTAGGCTCTTTCAAGGCCCATTCCATTGGTAAATGTATTGTATCTGTCCCTTCTGCACATGACCATCACTTCTGGTGTTTTCTCTCTTCTTTGAGGACTTTGGGCAAACTGGAACATCCCAGAAGCTAGTGACATCGAGATTCTTAAGGTGACTAGTAAGAATTCACATGTGAGGTTGGGGTACGGTTCCATGGCAAAACACTTGCCTAGAATGCTTGAGACGTTTGATGCCCAGAGCTACAAAGTTCATTTGTGTAAAGTACCAGGTCAAGTGCCTAGCACACAGGTGGAGTTCAGAACTGAGCAATGAAGCATCCACCGTGGTGACAAGTGCCATCTTCATGTCAGTGTCAAACGGTGACAGTCTTTCGGTTACACATCCTCCTACCTGCATTATCTCACTGACAGACACTTTTCCTAAGAGCAGTCCCAGTGCCAGTGGCTAACGTATAAAATCATATTGCAAATATGTAAAAGATGGCCTGTAGGCAGGCCGAATGGCTCAGTGGGCAAAGTGCCCAACACGCCATCCCGACAGCCTGAATCGGATCCCTGAATCTCACATGAACAAACCAGATTCAGTGGCATGCGCTGGCACGCTCGGCACTCCTACAGGGAGGCAAATGAAGACAGAAGTGTCCAGAAGCTCTTGTGCCAGCTAGCCTGGAGTACCAAGTGCCTGCTGAAATGAGAGGTGAGATAAAGTAAGAGGAATGGGTCTGAATGTGCATGTCTACAGAAGCAGGCAAATCTCCATAAGTTCAAAGTTAGGCTGTCTGCACAGTCTAGCCTGGTCTACACAACAAGTCACAACAAGGCCAGCCAGAGTTACATAATGAGATCTTGCCCCCCCCCCCCAATATATATATACACAAACAAACTGTTTCTATACAGTTAGCAGAGCCGCTGACATTCAGAGGAGGAAGTGACCTTCTGCGCATGTATGCAAACTGTACATTACAAATGTTATGGTGGTGGTTCTTTTGAGAGCAAGATTGGGAAGTGATTTCTTACACTCAGACGTCTGTCTTGTGGTGAGTATGAGGAACTGGCGTGCAATTAGAAGAAAACTGGGGTATTTATAAACAAGGAGAGTTCTGAAGTGCCACGCTCATTTATTTTATACTTACGGGTTACACTGAAGGTCTCACTTATTAGCTCTGGTTGGACTCTTACAAGCCGACACGTCCATTAAAACTCCTGCAAGTCACTTTCTCTTTGAAATCATGATCTCTGCTTTTAAACACAGAGAGCGGTACAGCTGGCAGTGGGCAGATGAGAGTGGATCTGCCATGACACAGCTGCGTCCGGGCCGCAGATGGCCTCTGGCTTCAGCAGACTTTCTACACGGAGTTCTATCTTTTTCAAAGCTCCTTTGCAGTAACCACATCTACAGAACACACCCTAAAACCTAGAAGTTTTGTCCTCAGAGCTTAAGAAGTTTTGTGATTTCCTTTGGTTCATAAGGGCATCACACGTGTGTGCAGTCGTGTGATGTGGACTTGACTCCATAGGTCCGTGGCCAGGCACCTGCTGTGATATGTGAACCAAGCAATTGATTGATGGATTGATTTTTGTTGGGTTTTTGAGACAAGGTCTTGTGTAGCCCAGGCAGGCCTTGAACTTGCTACACAGTCAAGGAGGACCTTGGACTCCTAACCCTCCTTTCTCCACTCCCAAGCTGCTGGGGTCCCAGACCTATGCCCACAGCACCTGGCCTAGATGCTTCCTTTTTAAGAAACTCCTAGAACACCCTGGCTGGTTGCCAGGGCCTTGAATACAGCACTCCACCTCGAAGATATAACACTGAGTGGTTTTGAAACTAAACCCTTCGATGAGCTGTTAGCCTCCCCCAGTCAACGAAGCCAACCCTAAATGTATCTTCTTGAGCGCTCATACCTGTTGCTTTTGTTCAGTCATTGCCTGATCACTGAGTTATACATGGTGCTCCTTCTGTTTCCTCGCCATAGTCTCCTCAGAGTCACAGCCGAGCCTGATGTGACCATGTTTCTGTGGCCAGCCCTTCCTTCTCACTCGGTGGTTAGGCTCCTGCCCACTGTTTGTTATCAGTGCCTACACCGTGTAAGGGGCCATTGAGAGGAGTGTTTGTTTTTCTGTTCGTGACCTGGAACCCCAGGAAAGCCCTACTTTCCTGTCGTTCCTAAGCTTTTTTTAAAGGGCAAGCATATTTTATAGAGAATTAAAGTAACAGCTCCCTGTTGCAGAGAGGGGTCCTGAAGATGGGTTGTCCCCATTTGGTTGCTCTTATGTGTCTGTATGTGCACAATTATATTCCAGAGGCCAATGTTGGGTTCTTTTCAATCACTCTCCATACTGTTTATTATTGTTATTGTTTACTGCTGCTGCTGCTGCTGTTGTTGTTGCTGCTACTGTTGCTGCTGCTGCTGTTGTTGTTGCTGCTGCTGCCTCTAATAGTACTTTTAAAAAAAGACTCTCTTACTGAACCTGAGGCTCACCAATTTGGCTAGATTAGCTGACACTGAGCCCCAGGAATCCTCCTGTTTGTGCCTCTTCAGGGCTGGGATTATAGGTGTGTGTATGTGTGTGTTCTTTCTATTTATTTATTTATTTAATGTATGTGAGTACACTGTCACTCTCTTCAGATTAATTAATTTATTTATTTATCCAACACCCCTTCATGATAAAAGTCTTGGAAAGATCAGAAATTCAAGGCCCATACCGAAACATAATAAAAGCAATCTACAGAAAACCAGTAGCCAACATCAAAGTAAATGGAGAGAAGCTGGAAGCAATCCAACTAAAATCAGGGACTAGAAAAGGCTGCCCACTTTCTCCCTACCTATTCAATATTGTACTTGAAGTCCTAGCCAGAACAATTAGACAACAGAAGGAGATCAGGGGGATACAAATTGGTAAGGAAGAAGTCAAAATATCATTATTTACAGATGATAAGAGAGCATACATAAGTGACCCTAAAAATTCCACCAGAGAACTCCTAAACCTGATAAACAGCTTCAGTGCAGTAGCTGGATATAAAATTAACTCAAACAAATCA
>NC_034593.1:5276570-5278451 GCF_900095145.1 Mus pahari | reverse complement strand
TTTCTCTGTGATAACTCCAGCCTGTGTCAAGTTGGCACAAAACTAGCCAGTACAGTGATCTTTTTTCCTCTTCTCTCTCTCTCTCCCTCTCTCTCTCTCTCTCTCTCTCTCTCTCTCTCTCTCTCTCTCTCAGTTTTGCTTTTTGTTTTAGTTGAGTATTTTATATATCACAAGGAGCCACACACAGGGAAATCTGCCCCTCTCCATGGTACAGGCCTTCCTCTGAAGACGCTTCCCGGGTTACAGCATCTTTACAGACTTTTTTAAGCTGATTTTTTTTTCTCAGACAGGTCTCACGGTGTAGCTCTGGCTGTCCAGGAACTCATTATGTAGACCAGGCTGGCTTCAAATTCACAGAGTTCTGCTTTGCTCTGTCTCCCAAAAGCTGGGATTAAAGGTATGCACTGTTATGCCTGGCTATGAAAAAAATTAATTGTAGATTCACACATATTTTTATTTTTTATTTAAAAATGTGTGTGTACGTGTGTGTGTGTGTGTGTGTGTGTCCAAGGACAGCTTACAAGAGTCATTTCTCACCTTTCACCATGTAAGTTTCAGATCTAAAGTCAGATCTGACAAGGTCTGGCAGAACGTCCCTTTTTCTTCTTAGCATTGACACATGTGCACAATATACACTCAGAGATGCACAAGCTAAGTACATAGAAGTAGTGAAGGAAGAGGAGGAGGAGGAGAAGAATATTCTACACATTAAAAAAAAAGGATATATACCAGCCGATGGACTGTGATAGCACATGCCTATAATTCCAGTACATTGGAGTGCCACGGCAGGAGGATCACTGGCAGTTTGAGGCCAGCTTAGCCTACAGAGTGTAACCCTGTCCTAAAACTGTAACAACAAGAATATATATACGGTCAAAAGTACGAAAGTCTTTGATTGACTAAGTAATGCTCCTGGAGATTTATTCAAGGTGTGTGTGGGAGAGAGAGGCAGACAGACAGAGACAGGGAAATTCACCCTTTTCATCGCCTCGTAATGTTCCATGTGGTGCGTCTCCTGCAGCTATCCCCTGATCACCTGTGGGAGGACATCTGCAGTGTTCCGGGCTGAGCTAAGGAAACTCCTATGAATATTCAGGTAGAGGTTTTTTTGCATGAACATAAATTTGCAGTTCTCTGGGATAAATGCCAAATAAGAGAAAATGTTGGTTTCTCTGGTAGTTTTACGTTTAGGATTAAGTTTTTTCTTTTCTTAAAGAAACTGCCAACATTTTTTAGAGAGCGCCTGACCCATTTTACACAGCCATCCGTCAATGCGCTGGAGGTCTGGTTTCTTAGCCGTCCTTCTCGCCCACAGGTGAGACTGTGTTGTCTTTTCCTGTGGCCATCCTGACAGCTGAGTGGTGTTGCTCTGTGAGTTTAATTTGCATTTCCCCATGGTCAGCAAACATCTGTGTGTGGCTGTCTCCGTATACTCTGCAAGAACATGTCCTTTGCTCATGATTGGATTGTCTCTTGCTGCTGCACGGAGAGTCCTTTAGTTATCTGAGATGCAGTTCTTGTCAGAAGGTTTTTGTTTTTGTTTTTAAATAGTTGCTTCTGGCCTGTAGTCTGAATGTCCATTTCCATCCTCTCCAATGAAGGCTTCTGCAGAAGACGGGGTTCCACCTTCATCCTGAAGACATGGATTCTATTAATTTTCCCTTTTAGAGATTTGGCTTCTGAATCCAAAGATTTTCTGCTATGCTAAACACACACACACACACACACACACACACACACACACACACATTTACACACACAGAGGCACACACACACATTCACACACACACAGAGACACACACACACATACACATTTACACACACAGAGGCACACACACACATTCACACACACACAGAGGCACACACATACACACACACACA
>NC_034593.1:5273824-5276551 GCF_900095145.1 Mus pahari | reverse complement strand
ACACACATACACACACACACATACACATTTACACACACAGAGGCACATACATACATTCACACACACACAGAGGCACACACATACACACACACACACACACACATACACATTTACACACACAGAGGCACATACATACATTCACACACACACAGAGGCACACACATACACACACACACACAGAGGCGCGCGCGCGCACACACACACATACACATAAACACACACACATACACACACAGAGGCACACACACACACACACACACACACACACACACACACCTTTCAGCTCCATGGTTCCACTGCAGTGCTCTAATGCTGCCCTGGCAGGCTCACACCTGTAGTCCCAGCCACTCAGGAGACAGACTTGAAGAGCTCTTGAGCCAAAGGCTTTGAGGCCAGCCTAGACAACATACTGAAACACTGTCTTAAATTATAAAATTATAAAATAAATAACATTAAAATAAACCAGATGTGGTGGCCCACACCTTTATCCCAGCAGAGGCAGAGGTAAATGGATCTCTGTGAGTTTGAGGCCATTCTGGTCTACAGCTACATAATAAAGAGACCTTGTCTCAATAAATATTATTCCTTTATGTGAAGCCTTCCAGTCTAGAGAGGCTGCAAGGGATCGAGAAAGCACGTGGGCAGATAGACAACTAAATCTACACAGTAAGAAGGACCCAGGACCTGGTGCACCTGGTGTACTTTTTGTTGCTGTGATAAGAAGATCATGGCCAGAATAGATTTCTAGAGCTATCGTTCTAGAGCAGTGTTTCTCAACCTTCCTGAGGCTGTAATCCTTCAGTACAGTTCCTCACGTGGTGACCCCCAACCATAACATTATCTTCATTGCTACTTCATGACTGTAAGTTTGCTACTGTCATGAATTGTGGTGTAAATAATTTGTGTTTTCTTAGGTGACTCTGTGAAACAGTGGTTTGACCTCCAGAGAGGTCAAGACCCACAGATTGAGAACCACTGATCTAGAAGGACATCCATAATGGTGAGAGAGGCACGGCAGCCAGTGGCCAGGTGAGGAACCTGAGAACGCGTGTCTTTAGCCACATACACAGCCAGTTAGAGAAAGAGCCAGAAAACGGAGAAGGCTATGAACTCCCAAAGCCTCCCCCAGTGACATTCTCCCTCCAGCAAGGTCCTAAAAGTTCCATAACAATGTCACCAGCTGAGACCAAACACCTGGGGACATTTCTAATTCCAACCACCGCATCCAGTGTCTTTCCGAGGGACAGAGTGGAGAGGAGTCACAGAGGGCTCTCCAGAGGATGTGCCTATCAAGCTGAGCGCATGCAGGGAGGACCGCAGAGGAAAGGATCTGTCAGGTTGGACAGGAGTGAGGACTCTGAGCCCCACCCACAAAAGGTTAACTGTAGTTAGCCATGATGAACTGAGGCATCTCAGACCGTCTTAGTTGGAGTTTCTATTGCTATGATAAAACACCATGACCAAAAGCAGCTTCAAGAGGAAGGAGTTTATTTGGCTTAAAAATCCCGCGGGAAGTCAGGACAGGAGCTGAAGCAGGGCAGGGGCCTGGAACAGGAGCCGACGCAGAGGCAATGGGGGAGTTCTGCCCCTTCTGCCTTGCTCAGCCTGCGTTCTTACAATCAGAAATTATTTCACACAAAAATCAAAGGAAGAGAAAGAAAATATTTAATTGGATATTTCAAAATAGCTAGGTCGGAGGACTGTGAGTATCCTCAGGATACAGAAACAATAAATGTCCAAGTTGGCAAATGTGTCACTCACTCTAATTTGATTCTTGCATGCTGCACTGCAGTGTCACCTGACATTTAAAGAAATGCGCATTTAGTGCATACAATAATAAGCAAGGCATGGTGGTGCACACCTTTAATCCTAGCAGTGTGTATGAAGAGGCAGGCAGATCTCTGTGAGTTATAGTTAGCCTGATCCACACACTGAATTCCAGGCAGCCAGGGCTATAGAGTGAGAGACCCTGTCTCAAAAAAATTTTTGTTTATATAGCAAACTGTATAACTATATATATATATGGTTAAATATGTTAGAACCAAATAAGAATAAATAATTCAAAATAAAAACTGCAAGTCGCAACAACAAGGTAAAAGCAGGCAAGCACTGTCAACACAGTGCAGATAGAAATGATGTGGTAAGTCAGAGGCACAGAGAGATAGACGTAGGCCAGTGAGTATCCCACGAGAGCCAACCATGTCTGATGAGGGCCTGAAGAAGGTAATATGGGCTCACCCTACATTAATAGCATTCCAGTGTTTGGCAACGCTTTTACCCAACTCCATATTGATAAAAAGTGGAGTCGTGTTTAAGTTGTGTATGTGGCGGTCACTTACGGAATGTTTTATAAATATCAGGTGATGGGTTAAGCGTTTCCCGTGATCTAACTCCATACAAGAAGGCTGTGTTACATCTTGCTGGCCCCTCACATTTGCACATGAAACCTTGCTACCTGAAGTGGGGCTTACTTTGATCTATCTGATCAAACTCGTAGCTTAGCATGCACTCTCTGAAGGTGAGTTGCAAACTGGATCCCTGGGCTGGAAAGATACCACGGGTGATAAAGTGCTTGCCGCACAAACATGAGAACTGGGGGTTTGAGCCCCAGAACCCACATTGAAAAGCTGGACATGGGCTGGTGAGATGGCTCAGTGGGTAAGAGCACCCGACTGCTCTTCCGAAGGTCTGGAGTTCAAATCCCAGCAACCACATGGTGGCTCACAA
>NC_034593.1:5272778-5273813 GCF_900095145.1 Mus pahari | reverse complement strand
ATGGTGGCTCACAACCATCTGTAACAAGATCTGACTCCCTCTTCTGGAGTGTCTGAAGACAGCTACAGTGTACTTACATATAATAAATAAAAAAAATCTTAAAAAAAAAAAAAAAGAAAAGCTGGACATGACGGCTCATGCATAGCATTCCAGTGTTAGAGAACAGGAGACAGGTGGGTCCCAGGGGCTCTCTAGATAGCCAGTCTAGCCTGCTTTGCAAGAGTCAGACCAATGGGAGACCCTTTCTCTAAACTAAGGTGAACAGTGCCTGTGGACTGACACCCAAGGGTGACTTCTGGTCTCTGCATAGATATGTATACCTGCAAACACACATGCATTTACGTATATTTGAGCATGCACAACCTACAAACACACAGAAAGGCAGGCAGGCCAGAAGGGAAAAAGGAATGAACAAATGAAGGAACGAAGGAAAAGAGGGAGGGACAAAGGAAGAAAGGAAGGGAAGGAGGGAGAAAATTGGATCTCTGGCGATTATAGGGTGCAGAGTCAGGAGATCTTGAAAACCTAGCACACAAGCAACTTATGAAAGAACAAGAACCTATTTTATGAAGTCTTTGAAGTTCTAGAGAAAAGGATAAAGACACTTCAGCATAACTCAAGGTAAGCATGGAACCAGGGAGTCACGATGGCTCCACAGAAAGATGAGCATTCTGTCTACAGTGACAAGACTGCTGGAAAAAACGACCCAGCAGATATGGGCGTTTGCCACCAAGCTTGACAATCAGAGGCTGATCCCGCAAAGCTACACGGTGGGAAAGGACCTAATCACATAAAACTGTCCTCCTCTGACTTGCCACACAGGCTGTGGCATGCGTATGTACACATAAACAAACACATGTACACATAAATACAGGTATTTTTTTTATTATTATTATTTTCTTTATTTACATTTCAAATGCTATCCTGAAAGTTCCCTATACCCTCCCCCCACCTCTGCTCCCCTACCCACCCACTCCCACTACATGGCCCAGGCCTTGCCTTGTGCTGGGTCATATAAAGTTTGCAAGACCAAGG
>NC_034593.1:5262645-5272767 GCF_900095145.1 Mus pahari | reverse complement strand
GCATGTGTCCTTATTACCAGTTGGAAGATCTTCTGGGTATATGCCCAGAAGAGGTATTGCTGGGTCCTCCGGTAGTACTATGTCCAATTTTCTGAGGAAATACAGGTATTTTTAATACTAGAGATTCCACAATGAAATTGATTACCTTTTGAGACACTGGGGCCTATACTGCAGGATCTCCAGTAGGGAATAAAGACCACTTATGAACCTTCTGTGCAGAAGCAGATGTGGGCCTGGGGCAGGGGAGACAGCTCTGTGGATAAAGAACTTTAAAAAAGGTGTCCAGAACCCACATACAGAGCGTAGGCATGGCAGCTCGTTCTTCCAACCCCAGTTATCTTCTGTTCTCCCTCTACAGACGTGTGTGTGTGTGTGTGTGTGTGTGTGTGTGTGTGTGTGTGTTGTAAGCACTCATGTGCTTGTGCATAGTGTTGAAGATTGAAACCGAGCCCTCGTGTATGTTAACTAAGAGCTCTGAACTCCCATGGCCAGCCTTCAGCTCAGCCACGGGGTTCTACCCTCAGTGCAGTCTTAAGAAATGTGGTAATGGCAGAGAAAGTGGGCATGTGTCTGTCACCCCATCTACTTGAGGAGTTGGTTCCCTTGCTAGGAGGAGCCCCTGAACCTGGAGTTTGGAGTCTAGCATGGGCAACAATTATAAATGGAAAAAATGGATAAAGCTCCTCAAAGTACCGCCATTTCTTTACAGAGGAAATCGAAAAAGAACAGCATCTAAACTAATCTAGAACCAGGTGTGGTGGCTCATGCTTATAATCCCAGCACTTAGAGAGTTGAGGCAGGAGGCTTGCCTTAAGTCCAAAACAAGAATGGATTTATGGACCAGGTGTGATGGTAATCGGGAGTCAGAAGCAGGCAGATCTCTGTGAGTTCCAGGACAGCAAAAGAGCTAACAGAAAAACCCTGTCTGGAAAAATAAAAAAAAAGAAAGAGAAGGAGAAGATGGGAACTTAAGGTGCGATTCTGTCTCAAAAAAAAAAAAAAAAAAAGTGACTAAATACTCTGCACCTACCTCCCACTGTTGCCTTGAGGAAATATGTGATAAATAATATTTTATGATGCTGTAAAATAACAGCAAAATTAAGCAAGGGACTGCCACCTACCTTTCGTTTCCTTGCCAGTTAGCAGAACCCTCATCTAATATTCTATTAGGATAACATGGAGTATTGCACGGACGCGATAGTGGCCTTTGGTTCTCTTTACCTTACTAATCCCAGAGCAAACAGAGACCTCATGACTAGCAGCACCATTTCCATGTCTCAGCAAACTTCCCCAAAAGAGGGGATATTGATAAGAGTGGCAATTAACCATTTTACTGCACATTGTAAATTAACGAAAACAAATTAGTAATTAAAACCCAGAATTAGGGACCCGTGAGATGGCTCAGCGGTAAAGACAGGAAAGGTCTGAGTTTAATCACAGGAACTGGGAAAGATGGAAGGAGAAAGTCAGCTCCTAAAAGCTGTTCTCTCTCTCTCTCTCTCTCTCTCTCTCTCTCTCTCTCTCTCTCTCTCTCACACACACACACACACACACACAGTACAGACAGACAGAACTAAAGCAAGGCTGTGTTGTATGCCTGTGCTCACAGCACCCAGGAGACTAAAGCAGGAGGATCAGGGGTCAAAGCCAGCCTAGGCTATGCAAACACTGTCTCAAAGGAAAACAGAAGTAGGTGTCGGGAGATTGGCAATATATTTTTATTTCTAGCATTTTTCATCCTGTCCTAGAAGTTGGGTGTGAGAGATTGTGGCTTATGATCATCAGCTTACACTTATCTACATTAAGTAGACCATTTTGTTTGAAACAGGGTCTCACATAGCCCAGACTGGCCTCAAAGTTACTATGTAGCTGAAGTTATGAATGCCGGATCCCCCTGCCTCCACCATCTCCAGTGCTGGGATCCCAAGCACAGGGCACTACCCACGGCTGAAGTTCCACAATCTCATGGGCTTTGATACATGCTTATGTATAAAGAAACCCATTCTATCACTCAGACTTTCTGTTATTTTAATGTTTGTTTTCAAAGCAGCGCTAGCCCAGAACTTAATTTAAAAAATGATAGTTTGCTTAGAATGAAACAATTTACAAAATTCCTAATAACTGAACATGAAACATATACCTGTAATCCCAGAATTTTGGAGACAGCGATAGAAGGTGAGGAGAGAGAGAGATATTTACCTTTTCCCATTCCTGTGGCCTTTCCTTAGTATCTACAATGGACATCAGAAACAACACAGTATTTGGATTCTACTTGGCCTTAATAGCTGTGAAATAACCTGGAAAAAACTGGCATCAAATAACTGACATTTTTTTCTGATGTTCTTATATCCCTGAAAATTGATTTGGGTTAAAAGTGAACCTCCACATAGCTTTTATAAAAATAGGAAATTATGAAAAAACAAAAAAAATTCTATCACTACAAAATGCTTTCATTTATTTGTTAGTTAGTTAGTTAGCTAGCTAGTTAGCTAGCTAGCTAGTTAGTTAGCTAGCTAGTTAGCTAGTTAGTTAGCTAGCTAGTTAGCTAGCTAGTTAGCTAGCTAGTTAGCTAGTTGGTTAGTTAGTTAGTTAGTTAGTTTATTGTTGAGACAGAGTTTCATGTAGCCCAGGCAGGCCTCAAACTCCTCATATAGCCAAAGCTTACCTTAAATTTCTGGTCTTGCCTTTACCTAAGAGTTGGGGTTACAAGCCTGTGCCACCACACCCAGCTTTTAAATAACTTTACACTAAATTTGAGAGCCAGGCATGGTGCTACATGTCTTTTATCCCAACACTCCGGAGGCAGAGGCTGACAGGTCTCTTTGAGTTTGAGTCCAGCCTGGTCTACATAGTGAATTCAAGGCCATCCTGAGCCATATAAGTGAGACCCTGTCTCACACACACACACACACACACACACACACACACACACACACCCAAAGCCAACTAATTTGACAAACAGAAATAGGATGGTCCAGCAATTTAATGAACAGAAAAGGCCCGGTCTTTCTATTAGCTTGCTGGGTGCACCTCGCTTGCTGGGCATTCCGCATTGGCCAGCGGCGCACTGAGACTGGACATGGTTTCCAAGTGTGTTTTGCTGATGTTCTGAAGATCATCTGTGTGTTTTTTCACTCCCTGTCCAGCCCGAGTGTTTACATATCATTAATCACTTTGCTGCCTCATCTGCCTCTAACCCAGTTTCTTCTTCTTTCTATACACAAACGTCTCTGCCCATCCTTTCCCTACCCCCATGAACGACATGGCTCCTATGCAGGAAGAGTTGAAGGTATTTGTTGATTGACTACAGGGCCTGGGGAGAGGGCAGGCATCCTCCCACCAAAATAAACAAGTAAGTAACGACAACAAAAGACTGTCCTTTCCTTCCAAGGCAAGGGTGAGATCCGGACACATTCTGGGATTTCGTGATGTTTTAACTTCAATAACCCAAAAGAAAGGGCTCACCATATGAAAATAGAAATAGCGAGAGACAGTCTCCCACGCCAAAGCTGGAATTCCCATAGTGTTATTTTTGATTACCTTCAAACTGGTCTACCAAGTAGTGTCAGCACCTTAGAAGATGAGGACAATTTTACCCGCATGCAATTGTTTTTGAAGATTAATTTACCTAAGGCATCCATCTCATGGAAGACTGAATAGATATTAGCTAATGTATTTACATACCAAATAATTCTAGTGTGAGGAAAACAGACAGGAGAATTTAGAAGGAAGTAAATTATCAAGGACCTATAGAGTACAGTACAGGGAGAAAGTGATGCTGAGCAGCCATATGGCAGCCAGCTAGCTTCACTGGGGTTCCTGAACAACAGAGCAAGGAAAGTGGGGATGGTTATAGCCTGCCTCAGAATTCTGTGCTCTGGTTAGGCTCGGAGTACAAAGATATCAGATATCAGGATATATCCACTTCTACAGTTCTGTCTGCTCCTTTTGGACAGAGTTTGGCCACCGGCTAACTTAGCCGTTCTTCTCTTTCTCTTTTTTTAAATTTATGTGCATTGGTGTTTTATCTGCATGTATGTTTGTGTGAGAGTGCCCGATCTTGGAGTTCCAGACAGTTGTGAGCTACCATGTGAGTGCTGGGAATTGAACTTGGGTCCTCTGGAAGAGCAGTCAGTGCTCTTAACTGCTGAGCCATAGCTCCAGACCCTCATTCTTACGTTCAAAAGAAGAGACTGTTACTCTGCCTATATTGCTCTCCCTATATCACAGGGAGTCATTGGCGATAATGTGTTATGTGTGGGTCGTAGCTTCAGGATAAATCAGATGAGGTCTGAGATGAATGAGTCGAAGCCTTTCAGTACCAGCTCGGTAAGAAGACCAGCAATTCTGATTGGCCGAGAGCAGCTCGTTCATTCGTTTTACATTTGTCAGCTGCTCCAAGCACGGACATGCCCAGTGGTAGTCATGCAACCATGAATAGAACCGTCCTTTCCAAGAAAGACACACCAGACAAATTATTGCATGAGGGTGGGAGCGCCATCCCTTTAAGAAATATTGGTTGTGACTATGTTCGTGCCAGGCTCTGTGCTAGTGCCACGAATGCATCAGGGAAGCAGAAAGACACCTGGTTCCTGATGCCATTACATTTAAAGTCTCTTAAAAAGACACATAACTGGGCCAGTGAGATGGCTCAGGGAATAGCAGCGCTGGCCACACAATTCCCAGAGCTTACAAGGGAGGGCAGGAATGACTCCCGAATGATGTCCTCTGGCTTCCTCAGGAACAAAGGACTGCTGTGGCATAGGTGCACCTGTACACCCCTTCTGTGCATCATGTATGCACATGTATGTACACATGCACACATGTGCATGCACATGAATGCACACATGTGTGCACATAATGTAAAAAATTTCAAAATTAAAAGAGGGGTGATATTTCCCAGGCAGTCACAAATGAGGTTGCAATAGTTAAATTATAGACTTACATGTGAGTCTTTAACAAAGTGTCTCAAGGTATGGTACATGCCTGTCATCCCACATGCTGAAGGCAGGTTAACCAGGATCAAGGTCATTCTTGGCTATATAGTGAATGTGAAGATAGCTCCCCCTAAAGATCCTGCCTCCTTATTTTAAAAACAAAAGAAAACAAAACATAGGGCGGGGCATGGTGGCGCACGCCTGTGATCCCAGCACTTGGGAGGCAGAGGCAGGTGGATTTCTGAGTTGAGGCCAGCCTGGTCTACAGAGTGAGTTCCAGGACAGCCAGGACTGCACAGAGAAACCCTGTCTCGAAAACCAAAAAAGAAAAAACATTCCAGGGGCTCCAGGGACAGGTAGGCTGGTAAAGAGGCTGCTGCATAAGTGCTAGGTGTAAGGACCTGAATCAAACCCCTAGCAGCCATGTAAACAGCTGGGCATGGTAGCACACACTCGTAATGCAAGGGCTGGAGGTGGAGACAAATCAGTGACAGCTCACAATGAGACAAGAAGGGCGAAAAGCACGCCGTTAGGAAGCTTTCATAAAGAGGTTATCTTTGGACTGAGGAATTAAAAACAAGTAGTGATTAGCCAGCTGGAGGAGAACGAGAAAGGAGAGGAAGCTGCAGGGGCAGCAGGGGCTGAGGAGCCCAAAAGCAACAGAGCATCGATGCACACAGGGAAGGATGCTGTCTGCGTGGCTGGACAGCCTGTGAGCACACACAAGCGCTGTGAGCTAGAAGGACCGCACCTGCCCATGAACGTGCAGCGATGCCAGGGAGAAGAGGAGACAAGTGAACCCAGAATGGTTGAATTAACCGAGAGAGCGGAGCAGGCGAGGGGTGAGGAGGAACTGGGGAGGGCAGAGAGTTCCGGAGCAAAAGCAAGACCAGCCCACTCTGGAACTGAAGATCACAGCATCGCCCCAGTGAAAGGCGACCGGCAAGCGAGAACAGTCACACCATTCAGGACTTTGAAGTGATGTAATAAAGTGGGGTGCGAATCCCCAGCGAACAGAAGAAAGACAAAGGTGGACGCGTGATCGAGTGTTTGAGAATGGATTCAAGACCAATTGACAGGTCACGGCCACCATCCAGATCAAGGAGAAGAGAAAACACGAGTTGGAGTAGGGTGGGGGCTCCAGAAGGCTGGGGCTAAATCAGCAGACCCAGTCTGGATGCGTGGACAGGCACCAGGCGTGGCTCATGTCCCCCCCCCCCCCCAGTGAGGACAGCTATGAAAGGAAAGCCATCGATTCTAGAGAAAAGAGAGAGGCTGCTGTTGAGGACACGGTGAAGGAAGGTGTCTACGAACATCCAGGATGACAATGTGACATCTTGTGGAACTCATGCTGCTCTAGAACTCAGGAGACCAGGGTAAGTTCCAGAAGGAATCTAAGCGTCAACAGCAGCAAAGGAACACTGAAAGGCAAGGTCGGCTAGGGCCGAGCTGATTGCCTTAAAGTCATTTTTACTTACACGTAATCTGACCTCTGTAGTTTTCTACAGTGGGTCGTTAACCATGCTGTGCAAAAAAATTGAAGATTTGCTTTCCAAAGCCTTTAAACAGTGACGGGCCGCCTGTTGTCAGGACAACCAAGGAAACAACCGGAGGGCCATGAGTCTGTGAGGAAGAGAAAATATAGCAACGAGGCACATTCAGTGCTTTCCATTTTTTCTTTTTCTAGAAAAATGGTTGAGGACAGCTGCTGGTCCTGAGAGGTGAGAGACAGAGGAAAGCTGGGGCGCGTGAAGTTGCTCACCCAGCTCAGTTAAAAGAAGTTTTAGGTTAAAATGAAATAGCAANNCTTTTNTTAAAAAAAAAAAAAAAAAAAAAAAAAAGTGGCATAAACCGGTGTTCCGCAAGTAGTCAACGGGACCAAATCCTTGAAATCTGCTCCACACATGATTTTTCTGGACAACATCATGATTCACAAATTAATAGAACATGCTTAAAACATGCAGAATAAATACATGTACTTTTATTCATAGTGCAAAGGATGAAACCCAGGGCCTCTGTGAACGCTGAGCCAGCGTTCCGCCACTGAGTTATGCCTTTAGCCTGGGCACATCATTATTTAAAGACATTCCTATAATGTCTATCACTGAGGAGGACACAGATGATGGTGGTGGTGATGATGATAATATACATTCAAATGTTTGTGCTATCAGTGTGAAGTTTGCACATTTAACAGAACCTCCAGAGGCCTGTCATAAGCTTGTAACAATTAACTTAAAAATTAATTAAAATGTAAGGGATGGGGAAATGGCTTACTGAGTAGAGGTGCCTGCTGAAGAAGTGTGGGGACCTGAGCTCAGATCCTCATAAGTGCCTGGCACAGCATATGCATCTTCAGGCCTGGTGTTCCCATAGCAAGATGGGAAGTGGACTATCAGAATCCCTGAAGTGCCCGGACCAGCTAGCCTGCCAGAAGCTGACAGCAGAGAGACTCCATCTAAAACAAGTCCCAAGGACTGTCACCAAAGGGCACCCTCTGACCTCACACATGGGCCATGGCATGCCCATGACCACATCCATACACAGCAACATTCACGTGCACATACACATGCACACCCCTCTGTGTCTGTCTGTCTGTCTGTCTGTCTGTCTGTCTGTCTGTCTCTCTCTCTCTCTCTCTCTCTCTCACACACACACACACACACACCATACACACACATGAGCATACATGTGAGCAAGTGTGTATGCAATTTTATTAAATTTTAGGTCCAATGAAGGAAGAAGAATGGCCTAAAACATTGACTCTCAAGGATTTGTGTCTGTTTTGAGCCCATCTCTAACCAGCAGATGGATCCTCTGAAAACACATTGCCTTCCTGGGAGAGCCTGGAAAACCCTGCGAGTAAACAGGGCCCCTTCCCATGGAGGGAGGGAGGGAGGCAGGGAGGGAGGTTCGCTCCTGTGAGGGTCTGTTGGGTTTTCTTCTCTGTGATGTTCTGGCCCAGGAGCGTGCGCCTCACTCCAGCAGCTTGCCAGGCAGCCCAGTGAATGACGGCGCCCAGTCATGTCAGCCGACAGCAGATCAAATGTTAGGTTTCCTCGGCTCAGCAGTGACTTCTGAGTTTGTTTTCTTTCTATTACCAGTGAGGTATACTCCACCACCAGAATGATGATTAAAGGCATTCTACCAAAAATATTTACTCCGCTCGCTCTACAGCAAGGACTCGCCATCTCAAACTTGAGATGAACAGGCCACTTAACCCAGGGGTCCTGTTGCTGCGATGTGAGCTAGAGGCATCTGGAACTTATTTTGTGAATTCTCCCTCAAACTATAGCTCGTTGCAGCCACACAGTTAGAGACTGTCACTCCTGCTAGGTTTCCCCATTACAAAACACACCAGGATTATTTATTTCGAAATGACAATGTGTTTACTCTTCTGAGTGCTAAATATCTCCACATATTTCTGTGTGTGGTTAATTGTATAATCTCTGAAGTGTTATGTTTTCCAAAAACTGCTTCCCTGTCCCCAATATCTCTCACCCTTAGTCAAAGCCCTGCTTCTGGGAGTCACTCACTGTCTTTTGCACCGTTATCATCTTAAGGACTAAAGGGACCTTGCAGATAGTCTAGTGGCTGTCCAGTGACTGTCAGCTCTACAGCACGTGAGATGTCTCCTCAGGTGCCTGAGCAGGTAGGCCATTCTTTCACGACCGTGGTTCTCGGCTTCCTGCTGCCACGGTTCCTTAGCACGGCTCCTCCTGCTGTGGTGACCCTGACCATACAATTACTTCGCTGCTACTTCATAAGTGTAATTCCGTTAGGAATCTTAATGTAAATGCCTGTGTCTTCCCATGGTCTCAGGCGACCCCTGTGAAAAGGTCGCTTGATGCCAAAAGGGTCTGTGACTGACCCACAGGTTGAGAAACCACTGCTTTTTAAAGTCAGTTAATCAAGCTTTGGCATCACCAAAAAGCATGGCCTTAAAACAGACCGTTTTGATCTGGTGCTCCAGCAAGGCTGGCAGACAGGGGCGGACACTGGAGAGTGCACAAGGATGGCCTCGGCACAGCGAGACAGCTGTCTCGGGTGTCCGCACAGTCTCTGCCCTCGAAGTCGCCAGTCTTCAGAGTCTTCTGAGGGACAGACTTCTTCCATGGTGAGCGAGCATCTTCTACCGTTTTCTAGCTTCCTTCTCACTCATTGCAGATGTCACTAGTGTGTCAGACACTGGGTCACGGTGCTTGCTCAGCACAAGGTTTCTTTCCCCTTCCCCCTCTTTCTTCCTTCTTTCTTTCTTTTCCACCTTCTTTACCCTCATCCGAAAAGCAGCTAGGGTCGGTGTGGGAGGGCTTCACTCTGATTTTAACCAGTTGACCCCTGCTGATGAAGAGGTGACTGGAGTTTGTTCAGCTTCTTGATCCATTGTTATGCTCTTCTTCTGAGGTTTTGCTTCTAGTCAAAATAGAGAGCAGCTGTAGTTTGTCGCCCTTTGATGCCCAGAGATGACAGAAAGCTGGTTTTTATGTGTTTTCAGTGATACAGCTGAGTGAATAGACGTAAGGGCTTCATTTTAACCAGGAATTTTGTTCATCCTCATGACAGCAGCTCTGTGGAGACGCTACGCCTTGCTAGGCTTATCTCTGAAGAATTATCAGATGAAAATGTAGAAAAGTAAGTGAGAAATTCTAGACTATTCTAAAATATGCACACCCGTGACCCTGTGAGGCGTGTGGGGTCCACGGCTGCCCTCATAGCTTTCATCCCAGCTTAGAGTCTCTGCCAAGGCTCAGAACAACTGTGCGCCCTCACTACACCTTGTGAAGAGGACCACGAATGACGTCATGTCCACTAAAGATGACAAACTCCATGCCTGTGAGGACCAAGAGGTGGGGCAGTGACGCAGCGCTGAAGATGCTGGCACAGAATGGGAAGCGCGGGCCACTGGTCCATCGCACATGTCTGTTTCTCTGTGAGATGCTCACAGTATCATTTTTATCTCTTCAGTGTGTAATGCTGGCAGCTCTTCCCACTGCTCTCTGAGACTTGGGGCTCTGACTACAACTGCATGTCTGCAGCCAGGGCCATTGCATTCTCAATCGGTGACTCACAGAGCTGGTTCTTTGAAAAGATAAACAAGAGTATACACTTAACCAAAGTCAGAGAGAGAGAGAGAAAGAGAGGGAGAGAGAGAGAGAGAGAGAGAGAGAGAGAGAGAGAGAGAGAGAGA
>NC_034593.1:5258178-5261555 GCF_900095145.1 Mus pahari | reverse complement strand
CCTGCCTCTGCCTCCCGAGTGCTGGGATTAAAGGCGTGCGCCACCACGCCCGGCTGGAATGATCGACATGTACTTTTTTGTGCATAGCTTCCATATTCTGCAAAATTCTGAATTGCTGAGCATGGTGGCACACATTTTTAATCCCAGCAGAGGCAGGCAGATCTCTAAGAGTTCAAGTACAGCCTGGTCTACATAGTGAGTTCCAGGACAGCCAGGGCTGCATAGTAAGAGCCTATCTCAACAAACAAACAAACAAACAAACAAACAAAAGAACCCACCAAATATGAATTATAACATATTGTATAAATATATCACAATTTGTTTAAGCACTTGAGTTGTCCCCATTTGAGCTATTATAAAGCATTTTGCATATTTTTTAGGGGTAGAATTTCTGGAATAAAGAAACTCCAAGTGTTTGCAGTTTACAATCCATGAGCAAAATCTTACAGTTTTAGTTAGCCTACATCTTTTCCAAGACCTGACATTGTCAGCGTTTAAGATTCTATTTAATCTAATGGGTGTGAAATTAGATCTCACTCTGGTTTCATTGCATTTTTTTCTTATGACTAATACTTTGTTCTATAAAGAGTCCATTCAAGTCTTTCTTGGTTAGTTTATTAGGTTGTTTGTCTTTTTAAAAAATGAATTTACTTATCGTGTGTTCATATATGTGTGCATGTGCCACCGCTTGTGTGTAGAGTTAGGAGTCAATTCTCTTCTTCTACCATGTGTTCCTGATCATGAATTCAGATCACGAGGGTTGGTGGTAAGCATCTTGCCTCCCTGAGTCTTTTATTTTGAATTTTATTACATTGGTGGTTTTTTTTTTTTTTGCTTGCATGTATGCCTGTGCAAGGGTGCTGGATCTCCTGGAGCTAAAGTTACAGACAGTTGTGAGCTGACATATAGGTGCTGGGAATTGAACCCAAGTTCTCTGGAAGAGCAGCTAGTGCTCTGAGCCACTGAACCATTTCTCCAGCTCCTTTTATATATATATATATATATATATATATATATATATAAGCAAAATTTTTTAAATAAAAAATTGACAACAATAATCAACCATTCTTTTAAGTTCAGGACTGTTGTTTATATCAAGCAATGAAATTTACCAGCACAAGCTTGAGGAAGCATTTGCCATCCGTTCTGTTTGGCTGCTTTGTGAATGTGCACACGCTTTGTGTGTGTGTGTGTGTGTGTGTGTGTGAGAGAGAGAGAGAGAGAGAGAGAGAGAGAGGTTTCGTTGTAGACATGATTTCTGACCTCACATTGAGCAGACTTGGCTCAGTTTGGCTGGCCTCAAACTTGCTAGAGCTCCTGACCCTCTTCCTTCTGTTTCTCTGGAGTGCCAGGATTTCGGGCATGAACACGCCTCTGAAGAGGGGGCTGGAGGAGAGACGGCGCCTGTCTCAGGAACTACCCAGAGATCACAAAACTGGACAGACTTGTATCACATTGTCAGTTCCCATGATCTGATAAGAATTCCTATTCCTGGCAGTGAGAGCCAGGCTCAGCTCAGGAGGACCGGAAAGCCAGACCCTTTCCTGGGAGGCACAGACGTCAGGCCCGGTGCATGGTGAGCCCTGCAAACCCCGCAGTTGGTGTGAATAAGGTAGGCCGGAAGTGGTGAGGCTCGCTCCTGTCCCACGCTGCTCTAGGAAGGAGATCATAGCAGTTGGAAGTAACAGGTGGCACCAGAGGAGAGGAAAGAGGCTGGCCAACCCTCAGGGTTCAGAGAAGAAAGGAAAGGGCTTTCGGGAGCTGGCAGGAGACCCGGAATGTCCTCAGGGTCTTGTTTTGGCAAGAAGCCCTGGCTCTCTACAGCTGCTCACCTAACCAGCGTTCTGGAAGTTCAGACCCAAGATGATTTATATGGTTGCTTGAGAGAGGTGAATAATGAAAGAAGAAACGACCCATAAAAGGACCAGTTAGTGCAAACTTCTGGTTTTCTTTCTTGGCTGGCGGTGCCCTGCCAAGACCTCCCTCCAAACTTGGCCCTGAGCCCTCTGCTCAGTGAACCAGTGCTCACTGGCGGTCACGCCGCCGCTTATTATGCTCAGCCACACTGATTATCAAGCTTGGCCTTTTCTTCCTTAGCGTGGGGCTCAGGACTCTTCACTATGAATGAAAATAAGCAGCCATGTCAATGGTCTCCTGGCTACTGCATCACACCAATAAGGAAAACCCGCTTTACAAGCTTCCACTGAGCCTCCAGGAGAGGACGCAACTGAAAACTCGACACCAAATGTCTGGCTTTTAGCCAGGACTAACAACTGTTCCTTTTTTTTTTTTTTTTTTTTTTCCAAGCCACATTCTGGTAACCACAGAGAACCAAAATAGACTCTCTGATTCTAGAGCTCAGAGCATTTTCTAAAGGAAGGTGAAATCACAGCTCAAACTAACCATAGGTTTAGGAGGAGGAAAGGATCCGGGCTGAAAACTTTAGGGGAAAAAATTGGTTAACTGCCAATAGAACATTCTTTCAAAATCAAAGAGTCAACTAAAGTATTATATTGCTTTACAGATTGCTGCTAGTCATTATGGTTTGATCAGAATTGCCACATTCAAGCCAAAATACAAGATACCTAATTGAATTGCAAATCAAAAATAAATAATTTTGCAGTGTGAGCATGTCCTGAATTTGGCATGTGCCAGATATTACATTGGGATATACTAATATTAGAAATTATTCATTCATTATCTGAAATTAAAAATTAACTAGATGTATATTTATCTGGAAACTTTAGCTACATTTCCACTACAATACTCAGAAATATGAGGAGGGTAGAGAGACAGTTTAAATTCTGAGTGGATGCTGGATGAAAAGATTGCTCTTTGAAGCCAGGCATGGTGGTGTGAGCTTTAACCCCAGTAACACTCAGGAGGCAGAGATAGGCAGCTCTGTGTGAGTTGGAGGCTAGCACAGTGTACAAAGTGGGTTCCATGACAGCCAGGGCTGCTACACAGCAAAATTCTATCAAAAAGCAAACATGCAAACATATGAACAAACAAAGATTGACATCTGTCATATGTTAAAATCAACATGATTTCCATCAAGCTTTCAAATTAGGTGGTTTGCTACTGCTGCTGCTGCCGCCGCCCATCTCTCTTCCTCCTCCTGCTGCTGCTGCTGCTGCTGTTCCTCCTCCTGCTGCTGCTGTTCCTCCTTCTGCTGCTGCTGCTGCTGTTCCTCCTCCTCCTGCTGCTGCTGTTCCTCCTCCTGCTGCTGCTGCTGCTGCTGTTCCTCCTCCTCCTGCTGCTGCTGTTCCTCCTCCTGCTGCTGCTGCTGCTGCTGTTCTTCCTCCTCCTCCTTCTGCTGCTGCTGCTGCTGTTCCTCCTCCTCCTGCTGCTGCTGTTCCTCCTCATCCTGCTGCTGC
>NC_034593.1:5255876-5256873 GCF_900095145.1 Mus pahari | reverse complement strand
GAGAGAGAGAGAGAGAGAGAGAGAGAGAGAGAGAGAGAGAGAGAGAGAGAACACACATGCACTACCCGTATTCAGGAACCTGCAGAGGTCAGCAGAGACATCGAATTCCCCGGGAACTGGAGCTCCAGGTGGTTGGTTCTAGCCACCACGTGGGTACTTGGAATTGAACCTGGGTTCTCTGTAAGATCTGTGAGCACTCCTAACTACTGAGCCATCTCCCCAGGCCTTCTGTTTAAACTGTCTCATCTGGAGTCATGATTTTGCTCAGTTGCTGAGACCAGATTGGTACTCTACAATTCAGGCAGGCCTTGAACTTGGGACCTCCTCGCCCCAGTCTTGAGAGTAGTAAGATGACAGATATACACACGGTGGCAGCTGAAATGTAGGCCTTCTAATAGTTCTTTTAAACTACAAGTGACAGGAAAAATTAATCATGTGCACCAGACATTCTTCTAGGCATTTCAGTTTCTATATTACTTAATAACCACTTTCCTATTCAATTTCAGTTTGAAAGCTCTCAGCAGGATACACTCATCTTGACAGGGCTTTGAAATATGTAATGAGATATCTTAGTTTCTTTTCTTCTTTTGTTTTCTGTTTATAATTTTGTTTCATTTTGTTTTTTAGAGATAGGGTCTCACTATGTACAGCTCTGGCTGTTCTAGAACTCACTATATAGGCCATGCTGGCTTCAAACTAACAGAGAATCACATGCTTTTGCATCTCAAGTGCAGGGCATTAAAGGTGTGGGTCTCATTTCTTCCTTAGCTATCTATTGCCATGCAAAACATCACAAACAAAATCAACCTGGGGGAGAAAAGGTTTGTTTCTTCATACCGTCTACAGTTCATCAGAAAAGGTCAGGGTAGAAACTGTAGCCAGGGAAGAATTTGAAGCCCAGGCTGTGGAGCACTGCTGCTCACTGAAGCTGAGGCCCTGGAGCACTGCTGCTCACTGAAGCTGAGGCCCTGGAGCACTGCTGCTCACTGAAGCTGAG
>NC_034593.1:5234875-5255506 GCF_900095145.1 Mus pahari | reverse complement strand
CCCTGGAGCACTGCTGCTCACTGAAGCTGAGGCCCTGGAGCACTGCTGCTCACTGAAGCTGAGGCCCTGGAGCACTGCTGCTCACTGAAGCTGAGTCCCTGGAACACTGCTGCTCATTGAAGCTGAGGCTGTGGAGGACTGCTGTTCATTGAAGCCAAGGTTGTGGAGCATTGCTGCTCATTGAAGCCAAGGTCATGGAGCACTACTGAGAGGCCATGGAGCACTGCTGTTCATTGAAGCAGAGGCTGAGAAGGACTGCTGCTTACTGCCTTGCTCTGTGGCTTGTTCACCCTGCTTCTCTCTCTTTTTTCCTTAAATTCTTTATTTTACTTATGCTGCATACCTGAAAATGTGTATGTACACAGTGTGTATTCCTGTTGGAGTTACAGATGGTTGTGAGCCACCCTGTACGTGCTGAGAGTTGAATCCAGGTCCTCTGCAAGAGCAATAAATGCTTCTCCTACCTCTCAGGACCACCCATTCAGGAGTGGCACTGCCCACAGTAGGATGCCCCCCCCACACACACACACACATCAATCCTTAACTAGAAAATGCCCCCACTGATTTGTCCCCAGGCCACTCTAATGGGGCATCTTCTTACTTGAGGTTCCCTAATCTCAGATGATACCCTGGTTTCTGTTAAGTTACTAACCAGCACATGTCAGTAGTCAATGAAATGTTCTGACCCCAGGGCTGGACTGTCTCAGTGGCTGAGTGTCTGCCCAGGGATGTGGCCCCAGCACCGCTGAATATATAAGTTCGTATTAGAAAATGAATGGCTCAGCAGTTCCAAGTGCACTCTGGAGGACCAGATTCAGTGTCTACACCCAGGCCACTCTGTCCAGGCCTGACGTCTGTGGCAACTGCACTCATGTGAATACACATACACATACCGGTTAAAAGTAAAACAAACCTTAATTTTTAAAACGAATTCAAGACAAAGCTGGTGCTATGTTGTGAGATGGTAATATTTATTCGTTTAGTTTTAAGAAGAACTATCTAAGCACAAAGACCCTTATTCAATGCAGAGCATGTCAATTAAACCTTGAAAGGCAGAATAAATGGACCATAACAAATTTGCTAATTATACTTACTGTGTATAGAGTTGCTTATTTAACAAACACCTTTAAATGAATGAATTTATTTTAATTGACCAAATAGTCATATATAGTTGTATATACAATATGGTGTTTTCAGATATGTATGTATGTGTTACAGAATGGCTTGTCACAGTGTGGGATAAGGTCACTCAGAACCTCTTGTGGGTTTCTTCTCAACGAATATAACTGAATGGAGAGACTGAGGCCACACTGGATTCCACTGGGGCAGGTAGAGCATCAGGAGCCTGTTTGCTAAGTACTTCTTGGGGTATGCCCCACACCCACAAGAGGTCGACTATGTGAGAGTTTCAAAGACATCAAACAGCCTGCATAAGATTCCGATGACCCTGCGGGGCCTGTCTGAACCTTCAGCCAGTTACGAAGGGAAGGAAGGAAGTAGATGTCTGGAGGAATCTGAGCCGACTTAGAAGAGCCCACCTAAGCGACCAACGCCAGGAGGACTGGCAATAGCTTATTTGTTCATAAAGAGAGCTCCAAGTCCATTTCTCAAACAGTTTAGTGTCTTTTCCTAAGCAGCAGACGTCCCCAGAGAGATGGTTGTAATGGGATTGGCCTTTTCCACCAGGGAACTGTGTGCGCATCCATTCCAGCGATAACTGCCTCAGCTAACCACAGCGTGTCAGCAGCAAGGCAGCGAAGGACATAGATCTTTTCCCTTCCTCCCTGCCCTCCACGCTTCCTTCCTTGGGAAGTTGAGCCCAGTGCCTTGGATGAGCAGAGCACTCTACCACTGAGCCACACTGTCAGCTACTCACTAATATTATTTTGAGAGGAGTCACACTAAGCCGTCTGAGCTGTTCTTCAACTTTTGGCCCTCCTGTTCCCAAATTGGTCATTTGGGATTCCAGATCCTAGCACAAAGCAGCCCTCCCCTCCCCTACCTTTCCCTCCCCTCTCCTCCCCTCCCTTCTCTTCCTCTTAATTTTCTCTTTTCCTTTGGGTTACACTTATTTATTGAAGTATTTGTTCATTTAACATCCATTAACTGGTCACGTGCTGCGTGGCAGGGGTCACGTGGTGTGTCTAAGTACTTATCTATGTAGATACAGCAGTAACAGCAAGGTAGTCCAAGATGGAAGACTGTTTGCACACACTGTCTGCTTAGAGGTCATTTTTCTGCATTTCTCTGCTCTGTCATGACTTGCCAGGGTTCTTTGCTTTCCACACTGAGAATGACAACTCTGTTTCCACGTCCAGGCAGAGACGTTCTGGGGCAGGGCATGGCCCCTCCATCAGCTCCTTTCTACCCTTTGCTTCCTTCCTTCTTTGCTGAATGAACTTTTAAAGCCCATCTCAGAATCTGCTTCCCTGGGAGCCCTAGGTGAGGCAGGGCTTAACTACAGTGGGTGAGGAGGGGCTGGGGCGTTCAGGGCTGAGGGGCGAGGCTAATGAACCGCTATCATTTCTTCCTGAGCTCTTCTTTCATTGTTGTTCTAGTCCTTGTCATCCTTGTTGCTGTTGTTGTGAGACAGGGTCTTCTTATGTAGCTCATAATGTTTTAGAGCTCCCAGAAATCCTCCTGCCTGAGCCTCCAGAGTATTGGAATTACATGTGTGAGCCAGCATACCAGGGTCTTTCATACCAGGCTGGTTTTGAACTCTACATAGTGAAGAATGACCTTGAATTTGTGGCCATCCTGCCTCCACTTCACAGGCCCTGGATTACGGGTGTGTACCAGCATGCCAAGTCCATGTGATACTCAGGGTTGGACTCAAGGCTTTGTGCTGGGCAACTGCTATACAACAACCTTTTCTCATCATTGTTCTCAATGAACCGATGAATTCTGTAGGTTTTTTTGCTTCCTCAAGGATATTAGCATTTGAGAGACAGTCACAGGAAGACTGTTTTTTGAGGCTAGCCTGGGCTACATAACCAATCCTATCTCAAAGGAAAAACACTGGACAAAACTATTGCAAAAACAACAACAAAAAGTCGGGTGTGGTGGCGCACGTCTTTAATTCCAGCACTTGGGAGGCAGAGGCAGGAGGATTTCGGAGTTCAAGGCCAGCCTGGTCTACAGAGTGAGTTCCAGGACAGCCAGGGCTACACAGACAAACCCTGTCTCAAAAAAAACCAGAAAACAAAAAAAACCAAACAAAACAAAAAAAACAACAACAACAAATCCCATATATTTATATTGCATTACATTTATGAAATGATTTAAAGAGAATACATACAACTGTTACACTGGACTTTTAAAAAAAGGTTTCTCGGGCTGGTGAGATGGCTCAGCTGGTAAGAGCACCTGACTGCTCTTCCAAAGGTGCAGAGTTCAAATCCCAGCAACCATATGGAGGCTCACAACCATCCTTAACAAGATCTGACTCCCTCTTCTGGAGTGTCTGAAGACTGCTACAGTGTACTTACATATAATAAATAAATAAATTGTAAAAAAAGGTTTCTCTCCAGCTATACTTTCCAACACATAATTCTCACATATTTGAGTTTATTCCTAGGTATATTCTTTTTTGTTGTTGGCATTGCTATTAAAAGAAAATCTTCTATTAGTCTTTCTTTCCTAACTGCTTGTAAGAAAAGTCATTACAAGAATGCTCATGGTACTGGTCTACTAAGTGAGTTCCAGGACAGCCAGAGCTATACAGAGAAACCCTGTCTCGAAAAACCAAAAAAAAAAAAAAAAAAAAAAAAAGAATGCTCATGGTATCTGTGTATTCATTTCTACAGAGTTGATTTATTTTTAACTTTACAATTGAATACCAGTCCATGAATCATATTGCCTAAAATAAGTTATCATTTCTCTTATTATCTATTAACTTGTGTTGCTTCCTCTCTCGTTCTCCCTCTAATAGACTTTTACCCGTTCCTTGACAATTTCATCCATGGAAACAGTTTGCCTTGCCATATGGACCCTCAGGTCCTCCCGCCCAGTTCTCCCGGCACCTTCAACATGCAACCTTCCTCTTCCTGTTCTCGCCTGTAGTTGTTGGTAACCCACCGACTCTAATTGGTGCTGCCTGTTGGAATGTTGTCTGTTTTGTTGACTTGATCCCATACAGGTAATCATAGCAACCACAGTAAGTCCACAGGTACACGGGCCATGTTGTGTCCCCAAGACAGCACTTCACAGCACTCCTTATCCTCCTGTTCTCACACTCTGTCCATCCCTCTTCCATAACGGCCCCTGAGCCTTGGTGGGGTGGGTGGGTGGTGTTGCTTTAAATATTCCACTTTGAACTGAGCAATAAATGGTGATGAGCAGTTTGACCAGTTATAAGGTTCTACGTTAACTGCTGATCACTGAAGAGAAGAGCTCCTCTGGCCAAGGCCAAAGGCAGCGCTAATCTGTGCTTATGAGCATAAATATTTAGAGGGCAATTTGACAGCATTTCCTGTGGCCTATGACCTCCAGAGTCTGGGCTTTGGACCAGTTTTATCGTACTAGACCTGAATTCCTTCCTGTGGATCAGACCCCGAATCTAATCCAAAAGCAATTGGTTAAGCCCACAGCACAGCCTTCATGCACTATGGCACTGATGTGCATCTTGCTTGGCAGGTTAATATTGTAGCTTTAAGAGTTGGCTGCAAGGATATCACTCATGTCTCTTCTCCTCAGTTTCTGCACTGTATCTTCAGGGACTATGAAAGCTTTTCAGCAAGGAAGAAGTCTTCAAGTGAGTTCTGGCATGATTTCTCTATGTCCTGCAACCAAAGTATATTGTGTCCTCAGCAACAGGGTGCTACCGTCTAGTTCTGGAGCAACGCCACTCAACTGTGCTGCTCTGGGGACTTCTGACTAATAACTCACAGGGAAGTATAGCATACCTGCTACTGAGATTTTCTGGGGGAACTGTCTACCTATGCAAGGCTTCTGTTTAGACCACTTCTAATCTTTAATGATATTTTTAGAGATATTTTTAGATTAGCTTTCAAAGTAATGAGTTTTTCCAACATCCTTAGTTTTGGCGAACCCACTACTCTGTCTGCATGGCAGGATTTCACAGTGGGTACATTTTGCTTGCATGCCCACCCTGCCTAAACTGCTACCTTCTAGTGTCCCCACTCCTCTGCTTCCTATCATATGTGTTCTCTTATCTTCTCTCCCCTTAAGATTTTTTTCTTCTTTCCCACTCATGGGTCCTTTCATCTTCCTAGGCTCTTTAAACACACAAATCTAAGAATTCTAAGCTAGGATTCATATATGGGCAGTATCATGCAGTATTTGTCTTTCTAGCACTAAGGCCTCTCACTTAGGATAGGATAATATCTAGTTCCAACCATTTTCTTGCAAATTTCACAATTTTATTTTTCTTTCATTTTATGAATTTTTTGTTGCTTTTGTCATTTGTTTTGTTTTGATTTTTGTTTTTGTTTTTCAAGACAGAGTTTCTCTGAGAAGCCCTGGCTGTCCTAGAACTTGCTCTATAGACTAGGCTGGCCTTGACCCCAGAGATCCATGTTCCTCTGTCCTATGAGTGCCAGAATTAAAGGTGTGTGCTAGCACGACTGGCTTACTTTCATTGTTTCTTACTAGCTGCCTAAAATTCTGTTGTGCAAGTCCTGCGTTTTCATTACCTACTCATCAGTTGAGGAACAACCGATTCCATTTCCTAATTACTCTGAAGAGAGACATAATGGACAGAGACGTGCAAGTCTCTCCACTGGGGGCTGTGGAGTCCTTCGGGTAGATGTCAGGAGTGACAGAACTACGTCAAACACTAGCGCTACTCTTAGCTTTTCGAGACACCTCCACCCTGATTCCCAGACATCGAAGCAAGTCTGCACCCAGCAACAGTGATGAAGGGTTTCTTCTTCCCCTTATCCTTGCCAGTGTGTGTTAACATTCTTGTCTTTATGATGTCCATTCTGACTGGGGTGAAATGGATCTCAAAGAAGTTTTCATTTGTGTTTTCCTGATGGCCAACGATATTGAGCACTCCTTATATTTTACACTCACTTATATTTCTTCTTTTGAGAACGATGTTGAGTTCCACGGCCCATCTATTTTTATTGAGTTGTTTGCTTTCTTAATTTTTTCTTTTCTTGATTTTTTTTGTATATTCTAGATACTAATAAGTTAGATTTGTAGCCAGCAAAGGTTTTCTCTCACTCTGTATGGTGTTATTTTACCTGACTGACAGTTTCCTTTGCTTATGCAAAAGCTTTTATTTCATGAGATTCCATTTATTGAGTCTTGTCCTGCTGTCTTAGCAACAAGGCCCTCGTTGCCAACGTTCTGACCTGACTGTCTTCACTTGCTCCCCCTGCTTCCTCCTGTAGCAGTCTGGTGGTTTGGGCTTTCTGTCAAGAGGGACTTGATCCACGTAGGACTGGGTTGTGCTGGTTGGATGATAAGGCTTTGGTTTCGTGTGCATCTCTCTGGTTTCCCCAACTCCATTTGTTCAAGAGCTTGAAGTGTGTCTTTGATGCTCTTGTTGAAATCCAGACAGCTATAGTTCTAAGGCCTTTTAAGTGGGTATTCTACTGCATTGGTCTGAGTTAGGTCATTATCACTATGGTTCTGCAACATAACTTGAAATCAGGCAGAGTGATGTATCTAGCCGTATTCTTTTTTCGGGTTGCTTTAGTTACGCCAGCTTCTTGTGCTTCCATTGGAATTGTTAATTTTTGAAAATATTTTTCTGGAGAATGTCACTAGAGTTTGATTGTAGTTGCATTGAATCTGCATAATGTTTTCAGCAACTTTTACAATTTTGATTCTTCAAATCCACGAGAATGGGGCGTCTTTCATGCTCTACTAGCTTTCTCAATTTTTTTTCTTCACTGTTTTAACTTCTCATTACTGAGATCTTTTGTGGTGCTGGCTACGTGGTTTTTTGGTTCTGTTCAGTTGTGAATGAGACTGCCTCCCTAAGTCCTTTTTCAATGTATTTGCCATTGGTGTATAGGAGGACTAGAAGTTGTTGTGTATTAATTTTGTGCCCTGCTACTTTGCTGAAGATTGTCACTAATTTTTAAAGTTATCTGACTTTTAGACCAGATATTTGTAATAACTTAAGGTCTCTAACAGATAGAATCGTATCAGCTGCGAATGGAGACGGTTTGACTTCTCCCTTTCTCTATGCACTACTTTGATTTTCTTCTCTTGTCTACGACTTCCAATGCTATATTGAATATGGAGAGAGAAAGTGGTCACCTTTGTCTTGTCCTTTATTTCAGTAGGAATGTTTTTTCCCTGTTTAGTATAATGTTAGCTGTAGGTATGTCATATAAAGCTTTTAATTATGTTGAGATACGTTCCTTGCCTTTTGTCCTTAGTTTCTCCAGGACTTTTTAACATGAAAGGATGTTAGATTCTGTCAAAAGCTGCATCTAGGGAGATGGTCCAGTGATTTGTGTCCTTGATCCCATTTACATAATTTAGTAGACTTATCATTGATTTACATATATTAAACCAGCCCTGCATTTCTGGAATAAAGAAAACTTGATCATGGTGAATGATCTTTTTGATGTGTTCTTGAGTTTGGTTAACAGGTGTTTCATTGAGAATTTTTGTGCTTAAGTTCATCAGACAAGTACTGTTTTGTTGTTAATCTTTAGCTGCTGTTCATGTCAGACAATGCTATCTCTGGAGAGTGAGATGTTTCTATGTTATGGAATAGTTTGAGAGGCATTGGCAATAGGTCTTCTTTGAAGAACTGTTAAAATCCACACTAGTGAACCCATCTGGGCCTGCGCTTTTTTTTTTTAAAAGTGGGACATTCTTTAATTATTGCTTTTATCTCACTGCTTATCATCCAGTTTAAATTGTCGCTCTCCTCTCGATTTTTTTTTTTTCTTTTTTTTTTTTGGTTTTTTGAGACAGGGTTTCTCTGTATAGCCCTGGCTGTCCTGGAACTCACTCTGTAGACCAGGCTGGCCTCGAACTCAGAAATCTGCCTGCCTCTACCTCCCAAGTGCTGGGATTAAAGGCGTGTGCCACCATGCCCGGCTTCCTCTCGGTTTAATTTTAGTAACTCATATGTACCTAGAGACATATTCGTTTCTTTTAGATTTTCCAGTTTAGTGGAATAATTGTTTTCAAGATAAGACCTAATGGTGTTTTGAACTTTATTAGCATATCTTGCAACAGCCTCCTTTTCATCTCTAATTTGGTTAATTTGGACCCTCTCTTGCTTTTTATTAGGTACCTTGTCTCGGGGTATTTCAATCTTATTTGTCTTTTCAAAGAACCATAAACTTTCCTCTTACGACTGCTTTCTTCTATCATGTAGGTTTAGACATGTTGTGCTTTCATTTTCATTCAATTCTAGAAATTTTTTGTTTCCTTCTTAATTTATTCAAGATTCCACTCATTGCTCAATAATATATTATACTGTTTAACATATATAAGTTTGTCTGGGTTTTTCTTGCTGTTAATTTGTAGTCTAATTGTATTGTGGTCCTATGAATGCAAAGAGTTATTTTACGTTTCCTTTGGTAAGACTTGCTTTGTGCCCTAACAAGGTTCCCTGAGACACTGAGAAAACTATGGTGTTTGCAACGTTTGGATGGAACACTCTGCAGGTGTCTGTTAAGCCCGTCTGACAGTCGTGTCATTTAGTTTATACAGCTGTTTATTTTTGTTAGGATGGCCTATTAATAGGTGAGACTGAAGTGCTCAAGCCACTGCTACTATTGTGTTCTACCTACCTAATCTGTGACTACCTGTAGTAGTTCTTGCTTTATGAAATCGGTGTACATGTATTGTGAGAATATATGTTTAAAGTATTATTGGCTCTTCTTGGCTGATTGACTGTTCCCTTTAGTTAGTATGAAGTCGCCATTTTTCTTACTGGTCTTGGTGTGCAGTCTATTTTGTCAGAATTAGAAGAACAGTACCTGTTTATATCATAGATCCCTTTTCTTGGGATATGCTTTTCTGTCCTTTCACCCTAAAGCACTGTCTATCTTTGTGATGATGTGGGTTTCTTAGAGGCAACAAATAGATGGCTCCTAGGGCCAGGAAGCAGGAGTGAGTGGGTAGGGGAGCAGGGCTGGGGGAGGGTATAGGGGACTTTCAGGATAGCATTTGAAATGTAAATGAAGAAAATATCTAATAAAAAATTGTTCTAAAAAAAGATGGCTCCTTATTTTTGATCCTGCATTTAAAAAAAATGATTTATATTATTTGGTAATTATTGGTTATGTGTGTCTACTTGTGTGCACACAAGCACAGCCACCTGTCGAGGCCAGAAGAGAGCATCCGATTTCCTAGAGCTGGAGTTCCGTGCACTTGTGAGCCACTCGACATAGGTGTTGGGGATGGAACTTGAGTTCTCTGCAAGAGAAGTTGTGCTTCTAACCACCAAACCATTTCCTCAGCTCCAGTCTATGTCTTTGACTGGGGAATTGAGATCATTGATAATTTAGAGTTCTTATTGAAACTTTAAATTTGTGTATTTCTTGTTGTTATTTTGGGGATTTTTGTGGTTTGAGGATTCTTTTTCTCCCACTTACTACTATTTTAGGTTGATTTATTCTTTCTTGTGGCCTTGTGGATTCTTTGTTTTGCTTTTCTGTGGAATTCCTTCAAATAGCTTCAGCAAGAGCTAGCTTAGTGGTCAGGAATTCCATTACTTTATTTTTATCATAAGAATTTCTTATTTTTCCTTCAATTATGAGGGAAGTTTTTGCTAAATAGTATTCTGGGATAGTTGTTGGCTTTCAGAACCTAGAAGACGCCATCCCAAGCCTCTCCAGCTTTCGAAGTTTCATTTTAGTAACTTGGTCATCTGCTCATTGCCCTGCTTCCCGTGCGACTTGGTGTCTCTCTCTTGCTGACCTCAGTAGATATTTTGGGGGGAGCTGGGGGCATATTTACTTAACGCTTTAATTGCAACCTGACTAGGGAGGTTCTTCTCTGGCTTTGTCTGTTTGGTGACCTCCTGTATCTGGTAGATTGGCATCCTCTTTCCTAACGCTGGGGAATTTTGTTAAAACTCTCTGAGAAGGTTGCCCGTATCTTTAGAATGAGTTTTTTCTCATTCCTCTCTGCCTACAACTGATAAACTTGGACTTTTAGAGCATTCTGTACATCTTCCGATCATAGCTGGTACCTTTTATCACCCTATCTTTGATCTCGCTCTTCTGTTCCGGTTCTTGACTTTGTCTTCAAGCTTAGAGTCTGTCTTCTCTTTTGTTCTTTCTTCTGCTAAGATTTCCCACTTCTATGCTCCTTTATTTCCAGTGCATCAGCCTGGTTTTCCTGAGGAGTTCTCTGGATTGAATTCCTCATTCACATCACCCATTGTCTTTTTTATTTCATTCAACTGGTTGGCCTTTGAACATGTTCGTGATTTTGAATTCTATATCTGTGATGACATCTAGCTCACATTAACTAGATGACATGGCTGTAAAACCAATAATTTTAAAAGAATTATATCGTCTTGTTTTTTTTTTCACATTTCCTATGTTATTTCACCAAGATTTATGTCTTCCATGGCCTTCCTCTGCTTGCCTTAATTTTTATCAGCTACATATGCTCTTAGTTGACAGGTTGCAATGTTCAGATGGGATCTGTGAGGCGAGCGTGATAACCACTACACTACGGAAACTCAGATAGGATTTGTATGTAAGAGTGATGATTTAGAAAATGGTGCCTCGGGCTGATGAGATGGCTCAGTGGGTAAGAGCACCCGACTGCTCTTCCGAAGGTCCGGAGTTCAAATCCCAGCAACCACATGGTGGCTCATAACCATCCGTAACAAGATCTGACTCCCTCTTCTGGAGTGTCTGAAGACAGCTACAGTGTACTTACATATAATAAATAAATCTTTAAAAAGAGAAAAAGAAAATGGTGCCTCAGACCAGGGGCTCCAGGTGCCTGGCACAGCTATACATCACCATCTGCGTAGCTTTTCCCTGGGGCAGCACCCATAGGTGTGCAGCATCACCACTGCGCAACTGTCAGACAAGCCGATGAGTAACACCTGCCCCATAGACTGAACAAGCTGTCAGGGAAGAAAAAAACCAAGGACACTCTATTATATCCTCAGATTTTAGAAATAAGATTACGCGTGGATAGGAAGTAAGTAGGTAAGAGTCGGGATTAAGTGTTACAATGACTTTGTAAAGATAATAATGATTTAATGTTAGATCAGTTTTGAAAAGGTAAAGCGGGAAATGATAAGGATAAAAAATTAGATCAATTTTGAAGAAAAGAAAAATCAAGGTGGGTAAAGCTAGAGAGGAAAATTGGGATAGTGTTAGGGTCTACAGATTTCAGGGACTGTCACCGTATGGAAGGCTATAACTGAGAAGTAGACAGAGGAGGGGAGAAAGGTAAGAGAAGGAAGAAAAGATGTAGTAAAGAGGGCCACGTGAGAGATGCATCCGAAGAGAACAATGAGGAATGCCCACCGTGAACTGGATGGAGAGACGCACAACAGTCTAAGGCAGCACGGCAGTGCCAGACAAAAGCCACTGTTCGCAAGACACACATAGGACAGCCAGGGCTATACACACAACAGTCTAAAGGCAGCACGGCAGTGCCAGACAAAAGCCACTGTTCACGAGACACACATAGGACAGCCAGGGCTATACACACAACAGTCTAAAGGCAGCACGGCAGTGCCAGACAAAAGCCACTGTCCACGAGACACACATAGGACAGCCAAGGCTATACACACAACAGTCTAAAGGCAGCACGGCAGCGCCAGAGAAAAGCCACTGTTCACGAGACACACATATAGGAAGTGAATAATGATTTAAAAGGCCACAGCTACCCTGAGTTGAAAGGTGACGTTCTTGTTAGTCCACATGCAAGGCTCTAGTTAGTCCCATGTGGTGATGTATGGCAGAGAGGAGGAGGCAGCTTTTGGCCTGTGCAGCCTTGATGGTCTTAGAGCTCTGGAACTACTGAGGCTAGAGGCCTGCTTCCCAGGTCTTCTCTGATCCTGTGTTCGCTCAGTTTTCTCAAGTCTGGGCAGAAATTTCTTTATACTTACTCAAATTTTGGAAGATAGTGCCACTATCCAGAGGCCAGCAGGAAATGAAAGAAACATAATTTGCTTTCCAGAGTAGCCCAGTTCTGGGCCCTGTGGACTCAGACTTGATATAGTCAGAGAACTTGACCTGTGAAATGTAAGTGGAACTCATAATGCACATTTTCTAAGAGCATGAATTTCATGTATTATTATGGTCTATATATATACTCCACCTACTTAGAAGTGAAGATCTCTTCAATGACTAAATGTACCAGGGACCACTTCCCAATTGAAATTGCTTAATAAACTACATTGTAACCCTAAAGTCAGTGTTGGCCACATAAAAGCTGTGGGTGTTCATTCTAAGGCCACACATCCAGTGTATTGGATATTGAGTTTAGAATAAAGTAATGCAAGGAGAAGAAATAAAATTATTGGTATAATTCTTTTGTCTAACTTAAAAAGAATTGGCCAGGCATGGTGACATTCACTTATAATACCAGGGAGACTAAGGCACAAATATCCCAAATTTAAGACCCATCTAGACTATAGGGAGATTTTAAGCCCAACCTAAGGAGCTTAGAAAGATCCTATCTCAAAATACAAATAACAATATAGTTTCCTAGGCAGTAGGGTGCACACCGTTAATCCCAGATTTCTGAGTTCAAGGCCAGTTTGGTCTACAGAGCAATTTCAGGGAGAGCCAGGACGGCACAAAGAAACGCCCCTGAAAAACCACAATAATTTAAAAAGTGTAGCTCAGTGGAGAGGGAGAGCCTACACAGTACACAGACTCAAGTGTCTCAGGCGAGTATAACTTGGAATTTCTGATCATTCTTCCTGTGCCTCCCAAGTGCTGCTAGGCTTAGAGGCATGTTCCACCACACTGTGCTCCACGGAACGTGCAATCCAGGGCGTCCTGTATGACAGGCAGGCAATCTATCTGCTGATCTGCCTCCCCAGGCCTGACTCAAAATGTTGACACCCAACAACTGAAGGCTAGTCAAAAACAGAATCCCTAAAACATCCCACCACAGAGGAACTTTTTGTTTTTGTTTTTGTTTTAATTGTGTGTGTAGAGGCTCAGTTTAAGGTTTTACAAAGTAACTAATATAGTCAATTACACTTTTTTTTTTTTTTTTTTTTTTTTTTTTTTTTTGAAACAGGGTTTCTCTGTATAGCCCTGGCTGTCCTGGAACTCACTCTGTAGACTAGGCTGGCCTTGAACTCAGAAATCCGCCTGCCTCTGCCTCAATTACACTCTTTTCTGTCCCCTTTCCATTTAGCACTACAAAACACATGTATGCTATAAGCCTAGGCATTATGGGCCTGTAGTGCTCAGACAGGGCAAATAGACCAAAACCCCGGGGGCGGGAGGAGGGGTTTATAGGGAGAACTTCCTGGAGCATCTGGCCTGTTGTTCATTAAAGTTCTGCTCTCATACACAAGAAAGTGAATTCACGTCAGACTACCCGTGTCCCATTCCAAATTTTAATTTGCCATGTACTGTCTGTCAAAGTGCTGAACGTTACCTTAAATGGAAGGTTGAATGCATCTACGCCTTTCCAAGGAACCTGGGATTTGAAACAATGAAACTGCCGGTTTACCCTCTGCCCTAGAACCTCCCCGGCCTGAGGAAGGCAAAGGAGCAAATGACTGCTGTCCAAAAGCATCCGCAGATGCAGATGCGCTCCCCTGGGATTCAGGCAATCTTGGCGGCCCCGCCCCGGCCCGGGCTCACCAGTGCCTCCTGGCGCAGCCTCCAGCAGGGCAGGTGTTTCATTTCTGAGAAATCGCTGAACTCCAGGAGTTTTAGAAAGCAGATAAGGCAGTGTTCCTGCTTACTCGGACACTTAGTTCCGGGTCCCTCGGCTGAGGGACGTGAGAATATACTTACCCTTTAAAACTCACACAAAGTTTGAAGGATAGAGCCGTGATGAGTGATTACTGAGTTTATACACTTTTTGTTTGTTTTTGTTTTTTGAGACAGGGTTTCTCTGTGTAGCCCTGGCTGTCCTGGAACTCTCTATGTAGACCAGGCTTGCCTCGAACTCAGAATTCTGNCTGCCTCTGCCTCCCAAGTGCTGGGACTAAACGTGTGGGCTACCACTGCTAGGTCGACTTTTTTTTTTCTTTTCAATCTTTTGCTTACGTTCATTTTTCTTCTCTTTTTGTTTGGTAGTATTAGAAATTAAACCTGGTGGGTTTGATTTATTTGCAAGCACGTTTTTTTTTTAATGATGTTTTTAAATTTTTTAAGTGTATTTTAAAAAAGGAATCAAGCCCATACCTTCCACATAGTAGACAAGCATTCTACTCTGAACTACACTCCCAATCCAGTGACTTTAATTAATTAATTAGTTAACTAATTAATGGTGCTAAAGATCCAATCTAGAATCTCCAGCACTCTGGGCAAGGATTCTATCACTAAACTGCACCCCAGCCCTATTTTTAAGGAACCCATAACTAGATGAGAAAGTTTCAGTTGTGTTTCTTGACCTATCAAACATACATGGAGAGAGGTCTAAGGATGAAGATGTCCTTTATGGAGTGCTAATAATAAAGACAAAAAGCCACCTCCCCGGGTCGGGTGTGTACAGGGCACACATCTGTAATTTCAGTACCAGGGAGACAGAAGCAGGACAATCTCTAGTTAGAAGTCAGCCTGAGGACGTAAGGAACGAATTCAGTCTAACTGTAGATGCTGAATAGCTATCTGACGGCATCAGCCAAAGGGCTCTGGGAAAATGGCTGTAACGTTCTTATCCTTGAAGAATTGGAGCCATGCTAAGCCTAACTGTACTGGTTCACTTTAAATGGGCAGACCAGTTCGGTGGTATCCAGAGAGCAAACATGAACGAGCAGAGTCAGCCAGGCCTCAGCCGAATTGGCACAAATCAGCAGGAGGGCCAGGACCACCAGGGATGCCAGAAGTTCTCAGTGTGCCTCTCAGCAAAGACTAGAGACCAGGATGCACTGAAAAGCTGACTCTGCACGCAGGCCTGGCCCTCGCCACTGTCTGGCGAGTCTTACTTATACTCCCCCAAACATCATGTCTCCCACAGGTCTCACCTCACCACGTGTCTTGCCTCCGCACGTGAGTCTGTATCAGCTGACGTCACTCTGCCAATCAGCCTGAGTCTGCAGAAGCTGCAAGAAGCGGCCAGCACACCACCGGAAGGTTTTTGGTGTGTCTCTCTATGGAGTCCTGACGAAGATGACCAATAAACAATGGTAAGGTGTACCACATCATCTAGCACCATCTGCCGTCTGCTGTGTCTTTCTTAGCATCATGTGTCCTTTTATGTGTTTCTTTTAGCAGAACAGCCTTTGTGCTGTGTGTGCTTCCGTAAGCATTCCTTCCCGTGTCTGCCTTAGTGAGACGTCTTCTCACCTGCGACTCCCTCTGCATCTCTGTATTGTTGCTGTTTAAATGTAAGATCAGCATAGAAGAATACAAAATAGGGTAGAAGAGAACTGACTCCACAAGTCACTGACTCCTCTGACTGCCACACATGATAACAATAAAATTAAATTTAAAAAACTTTAATGCAAAAATAAATATTTAAGGACTTGAATTGTTACATACAGGACCAGAGACAAAGTAGGTGAGTTGCTAAGAAGCACATCTTGACATTAGCATGAACAAAGACCTGTTTTCAGTTGAGGGCAAACATGTTCCTTATTCTTACAATCCATGGCAAATCAGCTGCAATCTTATTCACATTCTAAGCTGGCCACCTGTCTGCTGCATGAGTCCAGCCACAAACAGCTGCAGGGGCCTGCTTGTAGACAGGCATATAATTCTCAACGCTTAGGTGAAGCAAAACTACTTTGACCTAAGAAGTCTTCCGTGAAGATATCAATTTTCTCCTTGGGTTCCAGAGTCACCTTGAGTCCATGTCACCTGTGATGAGAACTCTAAGGACAGGCAAGCTTTTCACAGTTGAATTATGGCTATCCATCTACCAACTTAATGTAATGGGTGGTTACAGATACTATGTAAGGCCTGATCCCACACCCCTGCCCCAGAGTAGGGCACTGCCTAGCATCCCACAGGAAGCGACATTGTGGTCTCTAGACAGTGAACAAAATCCCTTCTGGGAAGAGCTCCAGGCAGGGCGAGCTTCTCACCAAGGCATAGCTGTTCACTCGAATGCACTTCAGTCTAATGAAATCAGAATCTCCGGGAACAGATCCCTGTAACCAGTAACCAGTGGGCTTGGGGATGCTCTGTGGTTAACAGCCACTTGAAGAGAACCGATTGTGGTAGCTGATGTTAAAGCTTTAGCACCCCAGTGTTCAGGATTACCCCAGCAGGGTCGCTCTGAGGCCCTCTTCATTCTCTGTTAAACTTGCCCTTTATACCCATATCCAGAATGGCAGGACTTAGAGACCTTGAATTCTACAATGACAGTTTATGCTCACTTGATTGTCAATGCCTATGGTCACACATGCACACACACACACACACACACACACACACACACACACTATGTAGTGCCACACAAAACTGTTAAACTAAAAGCAGGAGCTGATTCTCCCGTCTCAGTTCCAGAATGGTATGCAGCAGCACACACCCAGCTGACACTATATTGGTTTGGTTTTTGTTTTGTTTTGAACAGAACACACTAAACACACCGAGGGTCTGAGACAACGTAGGCTTTCGTGACTGTGTGAAGCACTACTCCTAACGAGATCTGTAGACCACACTGGCCCTAAACTCAGAGACCCTGAGTGCTGAGGCTAAAGGCAAGGGCCGCCACTACTCAGTGGGACTTTTGGGTTTTTTTGTTTCTTTTGGTTTTTCGAGACAGGATTTCTCTGTATAGTCCTGACTGTCCTGGAACTCACTTTGTAGACCAGGCTGGCCTCGAACTCAGAAATCCGCCTGCCTCTGCCTCCTGAGTTTTGGGATTAAAGATGTGCACCACCACGCCCGGCAACTTTTGTTTTTTTTTTTTATTTAGTTTTTATTTTTTTCAAGATAGGGTTTCCCTGTGTAATCTTGGCTGTCCTAGAATTCACTCTGTAAACCAGGTTGGCCTTGAACTCAAAGATCCATCTGTCGTCTGAGTGCTGGGAGTAAAGACGAGCATTATTTTCTCTATACATTTATAAAATTGAAAAATAAAGGTGATCTATTCTTCATCCCCCACTCCTCCATTCATTGATTCACTCATTCATCCACTCACTCATTTTGAGTTCTAGCAATGGGACTCTGGGCCCACACACAGTTACAGGTCAGGCCTGTCACTGAGCTATATTCCAGCCCTAGGTGAGTCACTTCTCAATTGGAATCAGTTCTAGATCGAAAAACGTATCTAAACTATACCATATTAACATTGTGGCTCTCAACAGTGACTTACAGTCTGTAGAGTGCACTCGACTATGCCTTGTTCAATGGCCCTGCTTTCAGGAGAGCACTCTGCTAGAAAGGTTCTAACTGACTGAAACTGTGCAAATGCAGTGTTAAAGCGGGTTGCATTCTGTCTGCACCCATGACAGTTGTAAACCATACTATGATTATGCTTAAGAAATGCACTTCAAGGGGGCTGGTGAGATGGCTCAGTGGTTAAGAGCACTGACTGCTCTTACAAAGGTCCAGAGTTCAAATTCCAGCAACCACATGGTGGCTCACAACCATCTGTAACGAGATCTGACACCTTCTTCTGGTGTGTATGAAGACAACTACAGTATACTTACATATAATAAATAAATAAATCTTTTTTAAAAAGAAAAAAAAGAAATGCACTACAAACCCCACAGAAGTCTCTCGCTGCTGGACAGATAGATTTAATCCATGCCAAATCAGAAAAATCACAGGATAGCGTCTCTGAAATCTCACTTGAGAAAAGGTCAATTGTAAAATCTGCAAAGGTCCTGAAAGGCTCTGAGGCACCAGGAGAAGCAGTTCCCCACCCATTGGGAGCCCCCCCCCCCCCCGGGGCAGCAACTGTGGAGAGGTTAGGAGAATTCTGTGAGCTAGGGGCTTCCCAGGGCGACCACCCCCAGCTCCTCCTTCCTTTTCACAAAACAGAAGTGGGGATTTCTTCTTTTGCTGAACAGCCTTTAGGACTTCCCCAGCCTCCCAAGGAGAAGATGCAAAGTGGGGATCCCCACTTTTAAGGCCTCCTGAAGCTCCCCTCGGTCTTGACCCTTGTGAAGCGTTTGTAAAGATGCTGCCCCATCCCCATGTCACCCGTTAAGCCCTCCTGGCTAAAGTTAGGGTGTGGCACTACACTGGGTAGCTTCAGAACCTTCTAGATGACACTTAAACAGAGCTCAGATTGAGAACAACAGCTTTAGGCTGTATATCGATAAGCAAAGGCCTGTGCACTGTGCTTAAAAAGGTCGGGAGGGGTGTGGGGCGGGCATGAAGGCCCGCACTCGGGACCTTCTTGCCCTCCTGTACTGTACCTGGCCTGCAGTACTGCCTCCCGCATCCCTTTCCACACCACCACCTCTTACTTTCTGTTTCATTTTTCTTCTTTCCACCTCTTCTGCAGCAGAGAGCAGATTACAGGAAGAAGGAGACAATCAAGTTAAACTAGGTGACTGAACTGTGAGCAGAGCTCAGAGGTGGAGTGCTGCCTCAGAGCCTGTGAGGCCCTGGGTTTGACCTCAGCTCAGCGAGGTGACAGCCTTTTCCAGGGCATAAACCCACTACACTCCAGAACAAGCCAGCAGAAGTAGGCTTCAACTCACCAAGGGCAACATGGATACCCTATATGTACTGTGCCCATGCTTAGAAACTATGAGATCTGTTTGGGAGAGGGGGAAATCGAAAGAATTGCTTGTTGACACCCAGAGATATCCATGTCCCTTGTGTCATCAGAAAGTGGAATTGTTTTTTTATGCCATGTACCAGTTGTCCTGTCTCTGGAAGAAAAAAAATGTCATACCTTGGGCAAGCATGGAGAGAGAGAGAGAGACAGAGACAGAGAGAGACAGAGACAGAGAAAGACAGAGAGAGAGACAGAGAGAGACAGACAGAGAGAGACAGAGACAGAGAAAGACAGAGACAGAGACAGAGAGAGAGACAGAGAGAGACAGAGAGAGGGAGGGAGAGAGGGAGGGAGAGAGAGAGAGACAGAGAGACAGAGAGAGAGAGACAGAGACAGAGAGAGACAGAGACAGAGACAGAGAGAGACAGAGACAGAGACAGAGAGAGACAGAGAGAGACAGAGACAGAGAGAGAGAGAGAGAGACAGAGAGAGAGACAGAGACAGAGAGACAGAGACAGAGAGAGACCGAGAGAGAGTAATTCAGGAGCAGGCAGGCATCCAAGCATCCGACTGAGTGTAGAGCAGGAGCCGGAGCCGATCTGTGTGTGGTTAAATCAGACAGGCCCAAATGAGTCATCCGACGCTCTCAGGATGTCTCAGCAGAGAAGATGCACCAAGCAATGCAGCTCGGAGATCAGACAGCAAAAGTCCCTTTGTCATCGAAACCTCCTGACCTCAAATTCAGTCTTTCTGTGTTTACATTCTTTGGGGAAGTCACCTCAGAAGACGTAAAGAGGCTTTTGAGCTTGTGGCTTAGCAATTTTCACAAGGATCCAGAACCACCTTTTTTCAGTGGCTAATTTAAATGTCTTATTAAACCAGCATTTGAGCCCAGATCACTTATTAAATATTTGACCCAGGAATCTAAGCCTGAAAGAATAACAACACTAAAAATGGCATACAAATAATACGGGAGATGCCGTCACGTTGCTATCTGAGATGAGAGCATCCAAGCTATAAATTTCAAAACTTCCTTGACTGAGAAAGGAGAGTGCCAGGTAAGTCCATTTGTCCCGAGACCCGGGGTGGGACCAGACCGTGGTTGGCCTGGCCCAGAATGAGAAGAGGCCCGGCAAGCAGGAGCTGCGAACTCACCAACCTCCTCTATACCCGACTGTTCGAAACAGAAACAGCGGCAAGCAGGAGACATTTTTTTAAAGATGGCCTTTTTGTCGTAAAAAAAATAATTTGAGGTAACACTCTTCTTAGAAGTTTGGAAGGAATCTGTTGACACATAGCTCCAACAAACTATAAACACCCCCAACCTTTTGTTCGGAAAGTATAGCGCCAGCAGTAAAGTGTGTGGCTTATTGAGATTTGAAGGATGCTCCTATAACAGCAAGGGAGGCTCCGAGCATCTGACCACTGCTCACATGTGCTGCTGGCTCAGCGTGACAATGACATCGAGGGTTAAGGTCTTCTGTGTGCCCAGGTCTAGCTTACGGACAGTATGTGGCTCATCACCAGTTCACTGATGATCCTGAGAACAGGCAGAGAGAGCTGCTGTGATCGATCAAACAGGGCCTTTTGTGTGCCTTTGTTCTCTCTCTCACCGGTGTCTCTCTCACCAGTGTCTCTCTCACCAGTGTTTCTCTCACCAGTGTGTTTATCACCAGTGTTTATACACTAGTGTGTGTGTTTCCATCACCAGTGTGTTTATCATAAGGTCTCATAGGAAACTCACCAGCAAAGGTAGGCATGGTAGCTCTCACCTAAAATCCCAGTACAGAGAAGTTTGAGGCTGGCCTTAGCTACACATGAGATCTTGTCTAAGAACCAAAATGAGGAAGAGAGCAAGGGAAAGAGGAGTGAGGGGAGGGAGAGGGTGGGAAGAGA